>NC_057715.1:28800013-28852164 GCF_004010195.1 Chiloscyllium plagiosum | reverse complement strand
AAAACACATTTATAGCAACTCAACTCATTTCTACAACTCAATGAAGTCCAGTTGAAGGCCGAGATTGATAGATTCTTGTTGTCTCGAGGAATTAAGGGCTATGGGGAGAATGCTGGTAAGTGGAGCTGAAATGCGCATCAGCCATGATTGAATGGCGGAGTGGACTCGATGGGCCGAATGGCCTTACTTCCACTCCTATGTCTTATGGTCTTATGTTTTTGTTCAGATTTCATATGCTCTTTTAAATTTCAGAGAAAAATTTGCAAATGTGATATTTGCAAGGTCAGGTCACAATTCACACAATTTCTCCATTTAATGAGGAAATTACAATGCCAGCTAAGGTAATAAAGGCAAAGTTCTCCTTGTTTAATACATTACTAAATTTGGCTCAGGTTTAAAGGAGAGATTAGGATTGCCTTAAAAAATTCCAAAATTCACATAAACAAGCTATGCAGATTATAAGGGGAGTGGAAATTTAAAAGTTTCACACCACAATTCATTCTATGAGCTTTTTCGTAAATAACAGAAACCTCCTCTCCAAATCTCATTTGTCCTGAGTGCTCCCAAGAAACTATTAGTGAGCAGCATCTGATAGAAGCCAGACAATAGCTCATTTACTCATCCTTTTCATCCAAGAATGACACACAGCTAAAAAAGATGAATATTTTAAAAACTGGAATTATAAAACAATTCAACATAAAGGGGAGTTTGATTCGTTCAGATCATTTGGAACAGCATTAGTACATCACGCAATGGAATGAGCAACGTAATCTGTTGAAAGCTAAACTAACCTCACGTGATAAAGTTTTGTCATGTGCACAGCTTATACTCACATGCCGGTGACTGGAGTCGTGAAATTCCATTCTGTAGGTTTGAATCAAAACTTCTGCTATTCTTAAAAGAGTCTGGTGAACTGGTAGCACTGAATGAACGAGCCAGGTTTGGCATACTGCGTCTGAGTTTTTCTGCAACAGAAAAAGTCATTTCAAATTCAACCACATATTTTTGCAACAAAGGGAAATGCATTCAGAGTTAAAATAAGGATTAATGCTACTTATATTTTAAACATTTACATGAACAAAGTGCAAATATTGGAAATCTAACCTATTTCAAAAAGGCTTCAAAGAGCACAGCAAGCCAGTAGCTAATCAATCGACCAGCATTTAAAGTGCTGACCTTTAGTCAGAACAGTTCTTGTAAAGCCCATGTTTTCTTTCAACTAATGTTGTAGGAACTGTTGTTTGTTTTTGTTATAATCGGTTTTAGTTGTAGCAGAAAAAAACACAATTGTTTTAAGCGCTTTTTGAAGTTCCATCAATAACTGTAAGAAAGAAGCAAGTTTCCCCTACAGGAGCGTTCAACAAGGTTTCCCATGGGAGACTGGTTAGCAAGGTTAGATCTCATGGAATACAGGGAAAACTCACCATTTGGATACAGAACTGGCTCAAAGGTAGAAGACAGGGTGGTGGTGGAGGGTTGTTTTTCAGACTGGAGGCCTGTGACCAGTGGTGCTGGGTCCACTACTTTTCGTCATTTGTATAAATGATTTGGATGTGAGCATAACAGGTACAGTTAGTAAGTTTACAGATGACACCAAAATTGGAGGTGTAGTAGACAATGAAGAAGGTTACCTCAGATTACAGTGGGATCTTGATCAGATGGGCCAATGGGCTGAGGAGTGGCAGATTGAGTTTAACTTGGATAAATGTGAGATGCAGCATTTTGGGAAAGCAAATCTTAGCAGGACTTACAACACTTAATGGTAAGGTCCTAGGGAGTGTTGCTGAGTGCAGGTTCATAGCTCCTTGAAAGTGGAGTCGCAGGTAGATAGGATAGTGAAGGCGGCAGTTGGTATGCATTCCTTTATCGGTCAGAGTATTGAGTACACGGTTTGGGAGGTCATGTTGTGGCTGTACAGAAGATTGGTTAGGTCATCTTTGGAATAACGTGTGCAACGCTGGTCTACTTCCTATCGGAAAAGATGTTGTGATACTTGAAAGGGTTCAGAAAAGATTTATAAGGATATTGCCAGGGTAAGAGGATTTGAGCTATAGGGAGAGGTTGAATAGGCCGGGGCTGTTTTCCCTGGAGTGTCGGAGGCTGAGGGTTGATCTTATAGGAGGTTTATAAAATCATGAGGGACATGGATAGGGTAAATAGACAAAGTCTCTTCCCTGGGGTGGGGGAGTCCAGAACTAGAGGGCATAGGTTTAGGGTGAGAGGGGAAAGATATAAAAGAGACCTAAGGGGCAATCTTTTCACGCAGAGGGTGGTATGTGCATGGAATGAGCTGCCAGAGGAAGTAGTGGAGGCTAGTACAATTGCAACATTTACAATGCATCTGGATGGGTGTTATGAATAGGAAGGGTTTGGCGGGATATGGGCCAGGTGCTGGCAGGTGGGTCTAGATTGGGTTGGGATGTCTGGTTGGCATGGATGAGTTGGTCCTAACGGTCTGTTTCCATGCTGTACATCTCTATGACTCTATGACACTATGACACTATCCACATATCTTATCGGGGACTATGAGCTGAATTGTGTGTCACTACCAACCTCCCCCATCTGCGTGGGTGGGTGTGTGGTGTGTGCGCGCCTTTGTAAAATACATCAGGTGGCCAGCCCACCACCTTCGAATCCATCCTGAGCTGACCCCCAAAGAAGCAAGGCGATTAGGTGCTGAAATCACTGCCCATCTGCTGTATTTAATCATGTAAAGGTTAATTGGGTTTGTTAACATGCCTTTAAAATGAATAATGCGTTGTCCATGCCAATTTATGGCTGATGTGGGCAGGTGGGAGCAAGTAGACCGATGGAAATTTTAAAAGGCCTCATACAATAAAAGTGGGAAGGAAGGGGGTACTTCATTTAGGGGTGTCCTGGACATTTTGGGGGAACCCCACCACAATGTCTACCCAACAGAAATACTCTTCCTGACCTTAAAGCAGTGTCCTCTATGAAGCAGGCCAACCAGATTGCTTGGCGGAACTTAGAAGTTCCTCTCAAGTGAGAGGCAGGGGTCACTGACACTGCACAATGACTAGAGGGCAGGGCTTGCAAAGCTAACTTCCCTTTCAGAATCGCTGGAGGCGGAGGGGCTATGGCTGGAACCACAACCTCCAAGAATCCAACTCTACAATCAAGATGCATCCTCCAACAAAATAAGATACAATGGCATACTCATTACAGTGACGGGTGCATGGTTTGCGATCCCAGATCTGAAACACACATCTAAGGATTTAACCTCCAAGGTCAGAGGCAAAGGACACCATCCTGCCATTTTTCTTAACCAAAAGGAAGTTGCAATTTGAAATAGAACATGTGTCAAGAATAGTTGCATGAATTTTTAAGAAGTACCAGAAAATAATTCCTCCATTATTTGGCATATTTCAATTTGAATAATATGCAAAAAATGTTTTAGTACTTTGCATTATTTCATTCATAAATCATAAATATGTTACATTATACTCTTGGCCAACAGAGCGGAGGACAAAACAAGACATCAATGCAAATAGAACATAGAAAAATACCGCAGAAAAGGCCCTTTGGCCCTCAATGTTGCGCCGACCAGTAAACTAATCTAAGCCCGTCCCCCTACGCTATCCCATCATCATCTATATGCTTATCCAAGGACTGCTAAATGCCCCTAATGTGGCTGCATCTTAACTTCATTGGAGGCAGAGCATTCCATGCCCTTACTACTCTCTGCATAAAGAACCTGCCTCTGACATCTGTCTTAAATCTATCACCCCTCAATTTGCAGCCATACTCCCTTGTACAAGCCTAGGAAAAAGACTTTCACTGTCCACCCTATGTCTCTATCAAATCCCCACTTAGCCTTCTTCTCTCCAATGAGAACAGACCCAAGTCTCTCAGTCTTTCCTCATAAGCCCTTCCCTCCAGACCAGGCATCATCCTGGTAAATCTCCTTTGCACTTTTTCCAATGCTTCCACATCCTTCTTGTAATGGGGCAACCAGAACTGTACACAATCTTCCAAGTGCGGCTTTACTAGCTTTTTGTACAGTTGCAGCATGACATCACGGCTCTGGAACGCAATCCTTCTACCAATAAAACCTAACACACCTTCTTAACAGCACTATCCACCTTGGTGGCAACTTTCAGGGATCTATGTACATGGACACCAAGATCCCTCTGCACATCCACACTACCAAGAATCTTTCCATTGACTCAGTATCCTGTCTTCGTGTTATTCTTCCCAAAGTGAATCACCTCATGTTCATCTGCATTGGAATTCCATTTGCCACCTCTCAGCCCAATTCTACAGTTTATCCAGGTCCCCCTGCAACCTGCAGCATTCTTCCATATTGTCCACCATTCCACTGACTTTATTGTCATCTGCAAACTTGCTAACCCATCCACCGATGGCTGCATCCAAATTATTTATAAAAGTCATAAACAGCAGTGGTTTGAAAACAGATCCTTGTGGCACACCACTAGTAACCGGACACAAGGCTGAATATTTTCCATCAACTACCACTCGCTGCCTTCTTACCAAAATCAGATTCTAATTCAAACTGCTAAATCACCCTCAATCCCATGCCATTGGAAAAAATATCTGAAAATGTGTTGCGGGAAAAGCGCAGCAGGTCAGGCAGTATCCAAGGAGCAGGAGAATCAAAGTTTCGGGCATGAGATCTTCTTCAGGAATGAGGAAAGTGTGCCAAGCAGGCTAAGATAAAAGGTAGGGAGGAGGGACTTGGGGGAGGGGCGTTGGTTAAGGTGAGGGTGCTTCTGGGCAGAGGAGATGGCCTGGGGTGTGCAGTGAGAGAGGTGGCACACTTTCCTCATTCCAGAAGGGCTCATGCCCGAAACGTCGATTCTCCTGTTCCCTGGATGCTGCCTGACCTGCTGTGCTTTTCCAGCAACACATTTTCAACTCTGATCTCCAGCATCTGCAGTCCTCACTTTCTTCCAGAAGATTTTAACCGACTGCGAATCCTCTTACAAGGATGCCTTCCTTGAAGAAGCTCTCTTCCTCCCCCTATTGCAAAAAACAGCCTACCATGTGAAAACTTATCAAAGGCTTTACTGAAGTCCACGTCAACTGCCCTACCCCAACATGCTTGGTCACCTTCTCGAAAAGCTCAATGAGGTTTGTAAGACATGACCTGCCCTTGATGAAACCATGTTGACTATCTGCAATGAAATTGTTGCTTGCTAGATGATTACAAATCCTCTCTCTTATAATCCTTTTCAAAACATTTCCTACAACAGATGTAAGGCTCACTGGTTGATAATTACCTGGGTCATCTCTGCTGCCCTTCTTGAACAAGAACACAACATTTGCTAATCCTCCAGTCCTCTGGTACTAAACCTGTAGACCATGACAACTCAAGGCCAAAGGCCCTGCCATGTCCTCCCTAGCTTCCCAGAGAATCCGCGGATAAATAACATCTGGCCCATCTACTTTCACACCTTCTAGAATTGATAACACCTCCTCCTAACTAAACCTCAACCTTTCAAGTCTAATACCCCATATTTCAGTCTTCTCCTCTACAATATTCTCCTTTTCCTGAGTGAAAATGGATGAGAAATATTTGTTTAGCACTTCTATCACCACAGCGTCCACACTCAATTTCCCACTTCTGTCTTTGACTGGCCCTATTTCTACCCTAGTCATCCTTTTATTCCTTACATACCTATAGAAAGCTTTAGAGTTGTCCTTTATTCTACCTGCTAAAGACTGCTTATATCCCCTCCTTGCTCTTCTTAACTCTCTCTATAATTCCTTCCAGCTAATCTGTAACTCTCCATCGACTCATCTGAACCACCTCATCTTAATGTCATGTAAGTCTCCCTCTTCTTTCTTTCGTAAACCACGGTTCCCTTACTTTATCACTTCCTCCCTGCCTGACACTGATATACCTATCAGTGATACACAATATCTGTTCCTTAAACCAGCTCCACATTTTGAGTGTCCCCATCCCCTGCATTTTGCTACCCCATTCTATGCATCCTAAGTCTTGCCTAATCGCATTATAATTGCCCTTCCCCCACTATAACTCTTGCCTTGTGGCATATATCTGTCCCTTTCCATCGCTAAACTAAACATGACCAAATTATGGTCATTCTCTCCAAAGCGTTCACCCACCATTAAAATCAAACACCTGGCCTGGTCCAGATCCAGTGTGGCCTCCCCTCTTGTCGATCCTTCGATATACTTTGTCAGGAAACCCTCCTGCACACATTGGACAAAAACTGACCCAGCTGACTTACTAGAGTTATAACATTTCCAGTCAATATTGGGGCAGTTAAAGTCCCCCATAATGACCATGTTCCTTTAACTTCTGCCCAGAATCGTTTTGCCAATCCTCTTCTCCACATCCTTGGAACTTTGCGGAGGCCTATAAAAAACTCCCAGCAGTGTGACCTCTCCTCTCTTGTTTCTAACCTCAGCCCATACCACCTCAATATAAGAGTCCTCGTCAAAAGCTCTTCAGCCACTGTTATATTATCCTTGACTAACAAGGCCACACCATCCCCTCTTTTACCGCCTTCCCTGATCTTAATGAAAGATCTAAATCCTGGAACCGGCAGCATCCATTCCTGACCCTGCTCTAGCCATGTCTCCAAAATGGCCACAACATTGAAGACCCAGGTACCTATCCATGCTGCAAGCTCACCTACCTTATTCCAGATACTCCTGACGTTAAAGTAGACACACTTCAAACCAGCTTTCTGTCTGCCAGCACACTCCTGTGACCGTGAAATCCTATCAATGTCCTTCCTACTCTCATCCTCCTGTGTACTAGAACTTTACCACAGGTGTCCATCCCCCTACTGACCTAGTATAAACCCACCCGAATAACACAAGCAAATTTCCCACCCAGGATATTAGTACCCCTCTGGTTCAAGTGGAGACCATCCTGTTTGAAGAGGTCCCACTTTCCCCAGAATGAGCCCCAATTATCTATGTACCCGAAACTCTCCCTCCTGCACCATCCCTACCCCCATGTGTTCAGCTGATATATCTCCCTGTTCTTCGCCTTGCTATCACGTGGTACGGATAAGAAACCAGAGATTACAACTCTGTTTGTTCTTGCTCTCGGCTTCCACCCTAGCTCCCTGAAATCCTGCCTTACATCCCTATCCCGCTTTCTATTTATGTCGTTGGTACCTACGTGGACCACGACTTGGGGCTGGTCACCCTCTCCCTTCAGGACCCCAAAGACACAATCGGGGACATCATGGACCCTAGCATCTGGGAGGCAACACGCAACCGTGAGTCTCTTTTGTTCCCAACAAATCTTCTATCTGACCCTCTAACTATTGAGTCCCCAATACTAACACTCTCCTCCATCCCCCTGTTCCCTTTGTGCAACAGGGACAGACTCTTTGCCAGTGACCTGCACCCAATGCATGCCCCTAGTAAGTCGCTCTTCCTGCTGCTGAAAACAGAAATGGAGGACTCAAACGTTCGAGGTAAGCTTTTGAAGATTTAAATTAATGACTAACCTTTCCCAGCAGGCCCCTGGTCCAAGCTTATATATCTCCAACATATATCATGCTGCAAACAATTTAAATAGTTTGGAGACACGCCTGGAAGTGAAAATTCTCACACAATCACACCATTACCTGTGCAGGTTGTCATGTGGTTGTAATGTCACTGGGCAAATATCTACAATGTCAGGCTAAAGCTCTCAGAATAGGGTTTGTATTCCTTTGTGGCAGATGGTGAAATATGAATTCAATAGACATTGGGATTAGAAAGTTAGTCAAAAAATGATCCCATATGGTCAAGCGACCACAGATCCAAATGTGCATATTCCAAACTGACCCACAGTCGGAGAAATCAGGCCTGACAGAAAATTGGTGCAGGAAAAGAACAGCAGGTCAGGCAGCATCTGAGGAGCAGGAGAGTTGACATTTTGAGCATAAGGAATGTAGAGCTTATGCCCAAAATATCAATTCTCCTGCTCCTTGGATGCTGCCTGACCTCCTACGCTTTTCCAGCACCACTCTTTTCGACTCCGATCTCCAACATCTGCAGTCCTCACTTTCTTCCTAACAGAAAATTGGACTAAATAAACTAAACAGCCGCCAGCAGTTATTGGCTGCAGAGGAAAGTGGAAACCAAGGCCATAGAGATTAAGGCGGCTCAAGAGGAACCAGTTACAACTAACTCAGGTGTTGTGTATTTGATAAGTATCGATCAGGCGTTCTGCCATCTTGACTAGTGCACTTTACACCAATCACATGGCAACAGTGAGGGATGTTGGCACGACCCCATTGGATGATTGGAACTTCACTCATGACCTCTTTAGACAAAGACCACAGAACAGTCAGAGATGTTTGATCCAACTTGTCCATGCCAACCAGATATCCTAAATTAATCTAGTCACACTTGCTAGCATTTGATCCATGTCCCTCTAAACCCTTCCTATTCATGTAGCCATCCAGATGCCTTTTAAATTTTGTAATTGTACCAGCTTTCACCTCCTCTGGCAATTCATTCCATATAAGTATCACCCTCTGGGTGAAAAAGTTGGCAGTGATGTTCCTTTTAAATCTCTCCCTTCTCACTTAAACCTATACCCTCTGGTTTTAGATTCCCCTACCCTGGGGAAGAAGACCTTGGCTATTCACCCTCATGATTTTATAAACCTCTTTAAAGGTCATTCCTCAGCCTCTGACACTCCAAGGAAAAAGTCCCAGCCCATTCAGCTTCTTCCTGTTGCTCAAAACCCTCCAATCATGGCAACATATTTGGAAACCTTTTCTGGACCTTTTCAGGTTTAACATAATCTTTCCTATAGGAGGGAAATATAATTGAGAAAGGTTCAAGTGCTGGCATGGCCATGAATGTTCCTGAAGTACTCATGCACCAATTGCAATGCAACTCAAACCTTCTCTCGGTCAGTCTGAAGATCAAGGATCCCAGGTCAAGAGGGAGTGGGGCCCAGACTGGTGGAGAAGTGCCAGAATTCACTTCATCATTGATTTCAGAGTGAAGGGCACTCTGAAGTGTGACTGTGTCGATGAAGAGAAAGGACTCTCACAGGAACTAAAAGAAACGGAGCATTCTCTCCCTGCATGAGAACTCCCTGGATATTGTGTGCAAATCTGGAGGATTTGGCTTCAGTGATAACACATTAGCTGCACATTAAGCAAATAGAACCTTTTCCTATTTATAAACACAGCTGGAAGCTCCAAGACACTCTAATGACAATGTGGGTTTGGTCTGTAATACCTTATAACTGTAGGAAACCAGCTGCAGCAAAAAGGCCGGAACTGCTGCTCATTCCACCTCTCAACTTTCAGAGATCTTCAGATCTATCAGTGACCTTCCATACATACTTGTGAGTAGCTCTGAGAGATCCCACAGAGGGAGGAGTGGCAATGGCCAAATGGCATTGTTGCTAGACTATTAATCTAGAAACTCAATTAATATTCTGGGGGCCTGAGTTCAAATCCCAGTATGGCAAATATAATTTGTACTCATGATAATCTGGAATTAAGAATCCAGTAATGACATTGTAGTCACATTAAAGACATCGATTGTTAGAAAAACCCATCTGGTTCACTAAGGTCCTTCACGGAAGGAAATCTACCATCCTCACATGGTCTGGCCTACATGTGACTCTAGCTCCACAGCAATGTGGTTGATGCTCAACTGCCCTCTGAAATGGCCTAACAAGCCACTCAGTTGAAGAGCAATAAATGCTGCCCAACCAGTGACGCCCACATCCCATGTGTGAAAAAGAAAATTGAGCCCTCAAACTAGTCAGTTGTGAAGAGGCCACTATTGCCTGCAAGAGAACCAGCACAGGATTGTCCCCTAGTCCTCATAGTCACGGAATTGCTACAGTGCGGAAGGAAGCCATTTGGCCTTTTGAGTCTTCAATGCACCTCCGAAAAACATCCTACCCAGACCTCTCCATCCTATCCCCATAACCCCGCTTTTACCATGGCCAATCCACCTAGTCTGCATACCCTGGACACCACAAGACAATGTAACATAGCTGATCCACCTAACCTGCACATGTTTGGGTATGGGAGGAAACCGGTGGAGTCGGAGAAAACCCAAGCAGACACAGGGAGAATGCCTGTTTGGAGTTTGCACAGTTACCCAGGGCTGGAAGCAAACTCAGGTCCTCAGTGCTGTGAAGAAGCAGTGCTTACCACTGAGCCACAGCTTTCCAGCCAGCTGAAGGACACAGGGCACTTCCCAGGATAGCCTGAAGCTCTTGTAATGCCTCTCAGTCAGTTGATGTTACTGCAATATCTGTAATTTCAGTTTCCACTCATGCTCTACCTGTATAACTCCTGGACTACCTGGAGTTTGCCCTGGGCAGGCTGATCTGCTGATGCCGTTCCTCTATCCATCTACACTGGCTCCTCCTCCATTAAACAATGGTCAAAATTAGGGCAGGATGGTGCTGTGCCATCTTAATGTTTGCTTCAGGAAATATGGCTATTCACAGCATTGATAGCCACGTTCATCATAGACTTTTAAGTTGATTTTCAGATCCACTGCATAATGCCCCTGCTGGTAATTTTCCTCCCATGACCTCCTTCTAACCCAACATGTCCATCACGGTGAGGTCTATCATGTGTGGCCCCACAGGACAGGTCCTTGTAGCAAAACATTCAAGTGAATGGACAGTTTGCACATCGAGTGGGATACTTAAAAGCACATCTGTTCACCTTCCTCAACATAACAGTCAGCTTCCCTTCACTGAAATTTCAACACAAGCTTTGTATCCTTGCCTTTGCATGTTAGACATATACCCTCCCTCCATTAACACCACAAACCTCAATTTACTGATTCAAGCATGTAGTTGGGGAAGTCAAGAGATCCTCCACGAGCTGTCCTTCCTCAATGTCTGCATCCATATCATATCCATTCCAATCTGCCCTCAATGACGTCAGTGTCCATGATATTATAGGATCTCATTAGAATGTCACAAGGTCTAGAGTGATGCTGGTTCATGGAGAGAAACTCAGCTGAGCATGGTTCGTCAGCCACTGCATTTGTGATTAATACATTAGGACAAAGTGAGGACTGCAGAATCAGAATTGAAGAGTGTGGTGCTGGAAAAGTACAGCCGGTCAGACAGCATCCGAGGAGCAGAAGTATCGACATTTCCTGCTCCTTGGATGGTGATTTACACACTGCCCTTTGAGTCAACTAAATATTCTCACATTAACCTTGCCCACCTGAAGAAAGCCTCCTCCCACTCTGGATGTTGCCACTGCGTTGGCAAATACCAGGCCTTCTTGTGAGAATATAATTCACTTCATTTCTATGAGTGTCAATATTTTCAATTCTCCCCCTTCACCCATCAATGTCTCCCAATTATCCTTTACTCACACCAACCTGTGATTCATGTCACCCTTATTATCCTTGAACAGTTGCTTTGCCTGCCCTTTCCATGGATTCCATGTTTACGTTGACTTTGCTGCTTTCCCTCCCAAATCCCCAAATATCAACATCCCGATGCCCCTTTTGACTCCGATCCCTTCCAATTCTTAAGATGACTTGCATTGTTGCATTTCTTGACCTTCCTTTTTGATACGGTACAATCCTGCCATGACCCTATATGTACCCTCGAACATATCCAACTGCCCCTGTAACCTGCTGCTCAATACTATCATTCAGCCTGTTGAAAGGAATGACCCTGCACTAAACTCTTCCTCCCAGATGCAGCCAAATGACCCCTGACAGGACAGAAACATGTGACTTTATCCACCCTTCTTCCTTTGAAAATGACAGAGCCCCAACTTTCCCTGGCCATTGTCCTTCCTTTCCCAACTGATCTTCCCTTCCAGTGTTACTTTCTCTCCATTCTACCCTGAAAGAAGAGCCAGTCTGTTACCTTGTGCTGCTTTCTTTCCTGGATATCCTACACTGCAATTCCATCATTGAATCAAGTACTTACACCAAGAAGTCAAGCTCATCCGCTGCATGCCTCTTAATACCATCAGGTTTGTGAAGGCACACAATTCTTGATTGGGTGGATCATAATTGGGAAAGAGCACTTAATAGTGGTGCAAAGATTTCCTTGTTGTAATTCAAAACTACGGCCTCCCATCCAATTTAGTTCACCCATCCGCCATTCTTCCAAACTCCTCCCAAGACTGGAATGTTCTACCAGTAAAACTCTGAAAGGCTGATCACTGCAACACAACAGATTTGAGCCAAGAATGCTTATACATACAAAGGCTATACTTTATTACATATGAGGAAAACCAGTATTCATTAGATGGTAAAAAAGGTTAATAAAGTTTATTAGGAATCAGTGGATATTAACTTTTAAAATGCTAAGATAAGCATCTAATCCATAATATTAAAGCTTGTTTGAACTAATACTGCATTAGACATCACTGTGAATTCTAAGTTTTATACAGTGTTTATAAGACCATGGGAAATTGGAACAGGAGTTGGTCATTCAGCTCCTCAAGCCTGCTCTGCCATTCATTAGGATCATGGCTGATCTCATTGGCTGACTGATTTTCTTTGTTGAAAACACTAAAGATGAAAGGAAAATTAGTATATAATAGCTGCTCTATTTAATTTTCCATTCAGCTTGTATTGTGCAATGAGAATCGTGCAACTCTAGCAATCTTGTGTAATTTTCTGCAGCTTATCTGGGCAGAAAACAGCTTGCCTTATGAAAAATATATCAAATTACTGCTAGTTTTAAAGAGATTTCACTTTGTCCACTGGAAATTGATAATTGGAAGCAAGAGATCCACAAGACACCGATGGCAGCTATTTATCCTTTTAATAATCTCCAGCATAATTGGGAAAATGATGTGAAAATATCAGATAGAATTTTGACATGATTACATTTATTCCTGTCCCTCAAGGCTTTTAATTGTGTTTTTGTGACAGTCTAAGATGCAGCCAGATTGTAAATTTATTACTGTCAGTTCAACATAAAATTGTTGTTGCATAATTTAGCACAAATTTTAGCCCCTTAAGGTTTTATTTAACCTAGAAAGATATTTGATATTTACAACTTTTCTTCATGTATTAATATTTCAATGCAAATTATATCTTGGAGTCAGTTTATATTGTTATGATGAATGTAGTTACAAACAGAAACAAAATTTTATAAAAGAGGAAGACCATGAATGATGGCTTGCTATTATTGCAATTCTACTAAGAAATTTAAGAAGGATATTGAAAGTACTTGTCAAATCAATGAAAAAGGGACTATTGAATATAGATAAAGTTTCAGTTACAGAGATAATTTGACAAATTTCAAAGGCATATCAATATTCCAAGACAATCAGTGCTTTAGAGATTGACAGAAACAGCAAGATGAGATACAAAATATATGTCTACAAATTTCCAAGCATCATGGAATCAGCAAAGCCAAATGCTGAAATCATTTTTTTTTTAAATAGAACTACCAACCACCATTTAGGGGTAAGCTTAAAAAAAAAGAATGGATCTGTCTCTTTTCAATTAATACATGCACAAACATTTCAAAGCTTTCAGCAAAGCCAAATGCTGAAATCATTTTTTTTTTAAATAGAACTACCAACCACCATTTAGGGGTAAGCTTAAAAAAAAATGGATCTGTCTCTTTTCAATTAATACATGCACAAACATTTCAAAGCTTCCTATTTCTATAATTTCACTTCCAGTTATTGATTACAAAGAAAAACTTGCACCCTCTTCCATTTGTATTCAGAGGATTTTCTGCTCCAATGCCATGCAAATAATTTACTTCTACGACAGAAAATGCTAGTTCTTCTGTTTGTAGAAATCTGTAAGACGACAATAAGTGGGCGGCACAGTGGCACAGTGGTTAGCACTGTTGCCTCGCAGCGCCAGAGACCCGGGTTCAATTCCCGCCTCAGGCGACTGACTGTGTGGAGTTTGCACGTTCTCCCCGTGTCTGCGTGGGTTTCCTCCGGGTGCTCCGGTTTCCTCCCACAGTCACAAAGATGTGCAGGGTCAGCTAAATTGGCCATACTAAATTGCCCATAGTGTTAGGTAAGGGGTAAATGTAGGGGTATGGGTGGGTTCGCTTCGGCGGGTCGGTGTGGACTTGTTGGGCCGAAGGGCCTGTTTCCACACTGCAATGTAATCTAATCTAATCTAATCTAATAATGCATTTTTCCTCAGATTCTTAAGAATGCATAGCTTCACCAAAATATCTCTCAGGAAATGAATTTAGGAGCATAAAGTTAAATGCCTGGAAACAGTAGAAAGCTGTCTTTTGCAGATATTGCCAAAGTGTAAATTTTGTGCTTGATCATTACCACACAGGTATGCAGAGAATCACTTCAGCACAAGGCGAGTACCATTTGAGGAACTTCCTTCCCAAAGCAGTGAGAACCTTACAATGTTCTCATCAAGGACAGTGTAAACAATTTCTGGTGAGACATAAGTGAGGTTTTTATTTGTGATATATTAACTGAATTATCCCATGGCTCGACAGCAGTTATTCTGGCATAGGTGTGAGAACGCACATGGAATCTCCATTGCAGCAGACTCCGTCGGAATTGCTGAGGAAATTAAATTTTCTTCATCTATGTCTGGCAGCCTCAGAAAATCTCCATTTAAATCAGAACTGGTAGCATTCTGATGAAATGAAGTGAACAGTTACTTTGGAAAATTTGGACTATTAAGTATGTTGTCTAACTCCTGAGTAATTATCTGACATTTATCTCTCTCACTCCCAACTACACCCTGCCTTGCAACTAATACACACCAGATCAGAACTGACCTGATACTCCTTCTCTATTTCAAGAAACTGATGGTGCCCCATCTGCAAACTCCAACCCATTCCAAATCTGACCTCCATTCACCCACCCATCCACATTCCCTCATTTTGAGCATGGCCCCCGCTTCACTTTCTGGGAACCAACACTTCTTTGCCACCATCCCACCACCCCCTAGTGCCAAAACCTTTTTCCTGCCAAGAGATCTTTACACCTGACACACAAATCCAATTACTCCCCACCCACAACAACGTCATCTACCAGTCCACCTTGCTATCTTGCAACCTGGAATCATACTTACACAGCACACTACTGCCCTGATACCTCTTACCCACCCCCTAAACATTTGGAAACTTGTCCACTTGGCATCTTACCCTCTCCTAACTTGGAATTCATACCACCTGCCAGCCTATCTACTGATCTGAAATTTTCCTACTCAGCTTTAAGTCTTACAACTGAGTTAGTAGCAGGAAAGATGAGGAATTTAAGGACCCTAATTAGGAAATTCTTATGGCATTCCTCAATGAGGAATAATACTCACGTGAAAGATTAAAACATCTCTAACTTGGTAAGATAAGGACTGCAACATGGGAGTTAGCATGTCCCTGGAGAAGGAGACTCTGTACAGGTAGTTCTTGTATAAAGCATGTTTTGGCAACGTAATTTGGCTATAATGTCATGGAGAATTAGGGCATGGTATTTTCGAGAATGCTTACCTCTGTTCGTAATAGCGCGATTCCAGCAGCAATCGTTTTGCACGCCACAATGAAGATGTTACAAACTTGAGCAGAACAAAATTAGAGATTTCAAAGGCTGTTTTTCATCATTTATTTAAATGATTTGGATGTGAACATAGGATGTATAGTTAGTAAGTTTGCAGATGCCATCAAATTTGGAGTGCCGTGGACAGCAAAGAAGGTTACCTAAGAGTACGATGGGATTTTGATCAGATAGGCCAATGGGCTGAAGAGTAGCAGATGGAGTTTAATTTAGATAAATGTGGGATGCTGCATTTTGGAAAGGCAAATCAGGGAGGATTTATACACTTAAATGGTAAGGTTCTGGAGAGTGCTGCTGAACAAAGAGACCTTGGAGTGCAGGTGCATAGTTCCTTGAAAGTGGAGTCACAGGTAGATAGGGCAGTGAAGGCAGCGTTCAGTGTGCTTGCCTTTATTGGTCAGTGCATTGAGTTTAGGAGTTGGGAGGTTATGTTGCGGCTGTACAGGACATTAGTGAGGCCACTTTTGGAATATGGCATGCAATTCTGGTCTCCCTGTTTTAGACAAGTTGTTGTGAAACTTGAAAGGGCTCAGAGAAGATTTACAAGGATGTTACCAGGGTTTGGAAGGTTTGTGTTATATGGTGAGGCAAAATAGGCTGGCACTGTTTTCCCTGAAATGTTGAGGCTGAGGGATAACCTTATAGAGGTTTATAAAATCATGTGGGGCATGGATAAGATAAATAGAAAAGGTTTTTTACCCTGTGTGGGAGAGTCCAAAACCAGAAGGCATAGGTTTAAGGTGAGAGGAGAAAAATTTAAAAGGGATGGAAGGGGCACCTTTTTCAAGCAGAGTGGTGCATGAAGTGGTGGAGGCTACCACAGCAACAGGATTTAAAAGACATCTGGATGAGTAAATAAATAGGAAAGGTTTAGAGGCATATGGGCCAAATGCTGGCAAATGGGGCTAGATTAATTTAGGATCTGTGGTTAGCATGGACGAGTTGGACCAAAGGGTCCATTTCTGTGTTGTATACCTCTATGACTTGATGACTGAAATCTAATACCTGATCTGCCTCAATGTCCATCATATCAATATAACCTGTAACTAGTTGTTTAACATGATGCAGTTTATTGCATGTTAACTGCAAGAGATTTCTCAAATTAGACCAGGAAGTGTTTTTCCTCTGCCACACTAGAAAAAAAAAGGCCTCCTAGTTTTCTGCACTTAAAAAGAAGTGTTGGCAGCAACTGTCATCATGACCAAAAGTGTAGAGAGTTGGCATGCCCACACAATAAGTGACAATTGGGTAGGTTGGCAGCAGGGTAAGGTGGGCTATCAGATCAAATTATCAGAGGTTATCAGATCAGGGGATAGTCAAGTTAGGTTGGAGATGGTATTGAAGAGTTGGGAGGTGTTTAGAGGGATGGGGAGCAGTAGGCTGGCGAACCTCATCATGTTAGTTTAGGTGGTTAGGGGAGGGCATCTGTGGTGAGGAAGCATAAGGGGTCGAATCAGGTCAGGTTCAGTGGAGGGGAATCACTAGGAGGAGTCCAGAGGTAGGGCAATTCTATTATTAGGAGTTAGACTAGAAATTTCTGTCTAAAATTCCATAGCAGGTAAACAGATCATAACTGTCTGAAGTCTTCAGCTTTAGCTGAGAGTTGTAGGCTTCCTGTGAGGAGGCTGAGAATGGAGGAATTATCCCTCAGAAGTTCATAATTGCCAGGACATTTGCAAGGATTCAGAGCATCAAGATGTCCAAGGGTTTCCAAAATGCATCTCTGGTCATATATCCGGTTTCGGACTTTCTGGAGATCTGGACCATTCAGAATTTCAGTGCAAAAGTCAGCTGGATTCTCAGTGTGCGTTCTCAGAGCATGAAGCCTCATGTTAGGAGTGCTAACTGACAAAAATAATTCCAATATTTATGCTAGAGGTGGCTGTTTCACCTCAACAATGATACTAAAGATATCAAGACATCATAAAGACACTGCAACTTATAATTACAAGTGGATTGAAACTGATGCAGCGGTTTCTTGATTTGCATGACTAATAATTGAACATGAACTGAATGTAAATCATGATAAAGTTTCAGTAGTGATTCCTCTCTTTTTTTTGTATTTAAGTTTAAAAGACACATGCTTCAGGCAACAATAGGGAGGTTTTAATCAGCATTTGATGCAGGCTGCACCTGAATTGTTGGTAGGTCCTTGAATGCTGACACTGAATCATAAAGGAATCTCCAATTTCAACTCCGGCATTTTCACCATGACTGACAATGAAAATATAATATCAAAACGAGAATCATTTTCGAAACAATTTTTAGAATTTTACCTGCATTTGTTCGGTACTGATGCTGATCAGACGTGTGACCCTGTGAGTAATACGATGAATAACCACTGGACTGCAAGTAGGAAGGAGGAGTTGGACCTCTTCTGCATTCTCGTATGCTGGCAAAAGTCTGTGAATGTGGCATACTACGCAATGGTGGAGAGCACCTGGTGAGCCGAGGTTGTGGGGGAAGTTGGTCAAATTCCTCTTCATCTTCCAGACTGCAGCAATCGTACTCTTGATCGCTGCTTGTCCCTCGCTTTGCTGAATATAATGATGTACTGGAGCTGCGTTGAGAGAGTGTTGTTGAAGTGGAAGCATAATCTTGTCGTAGACCTGGAAATCGGGCAAAATAAACAGACAAAAATAATCAACAACTGGTTTGTTGTGGTGGTGGGCACAAACAACAAATTTATAACAGAATGTAAAATAAATATTTCTGTTCTGAAGAGTAAATGTATTCAGCACTACAACAGAACACACAAAATAAATATCATAGATCACAGCATAAAAGTTAGTCCGAATTTTCAATGTCTCAATTTATCTTTATATTTGGTGTATAATTCAAACTCTCCAACTCTGCAGCTAATAAATGCATGTTCAGGGTTATCCTCATAATAAGAGTCAGATTAATTTTTCAACTTCAGAAACTTTCCAAAACTAGATTAGACAGCCATAGTGTTAACGGATTAGATTGAGATCTTAACTGTGTACAAAAAAAAATTCTAATTCAGTCGTTGGATGTATCTACTAGAGAAGATGCAAACCCTGACCTACTCTTGGGAAATAAGGCAAAGCAGGTGACTGAGATGTCAGTGTGGGAGTACTTTGCAGCGAGTGACCATAATTCTATTAGTTTTAAAATAGTGATGGAAAACGATAGACTGGATCTAAAAGTTAATGTTCTAAATTGGAGGAAGGCCAATTTTGACCGTATTAGGCAAGAAATTTCAAGAGTTGATTGGGGATAGATGTTTGCAGGTAAAGGGACAACAGGAAAATATGAAAACTTCAAAAATGAGATAATGAAAGTCCAGAAACACTATGTTCCTGTTAGGGTGAAGGGCAAGGCTTAGATCACATGGAATACTGGTAGAACTAGCCCTCTGGATACAGAACTGACTTGAAAGTAGAAGACAGAGGGTGTTGGTGGAGGGTTACATTTCAGACTAGAGGCCTGTGACCAGCAGTTTGCTGCAAGAATTGGTGCTGGGTCCACTGCTTTTCATCATTTACATAAATGATTTGGATGTGTTGATAGGATATATGGTTAGTAAGCCTGCAGCTGACACCAAAAGTGGACAGCAAAAGTTACCTGAAAATACAAAGGGATCTGGATTAGATAGCCCAATAGACAGAGGAGTGGCAGCTGGAGTTTAATTTAGATAAATGCGAGATGCTGCATTTTGGAAAGGCAAATCAAAGCAGGACTTATATGTTTAATAGTCAGGTCCTGGGGAGTGTTGCTGAACAAAGATTCATTGGAGTGCAAGTTCCTTGAAAAATGGAATCACAGGTGGATAGAATAGTGAAGGCAGTGCTTGGTATGCATGTCTTTATTGGTCAAAGCAATGAGTATAGGAGTTGGGAGGTCATGTTTGCAGCTGTACAGGACATTGGGTTAAGCCACTCTTGGAAGATTGCAAGCAATTCTGGTCTCCCTGCTATAGGAAGGATTTTGTGAAACTTGAAAGGGATAAAAAAAAATTTACAAGAATCTTGCCAGGACTGGAGGGTTTGAGCTATCAGGAGACACTGAATAGGCAGGGGCTATTTACTGGAGTTTTGGAGGCTGAAGGAATGACTTTAGAGGTTTATAAAATCATGACAGGCATGGATATGGTGAATAGACAAAGACTTTACTCTGGGGTGGGGGTGTCCAAAATTAACAGCATAGGTTTAAGGTGAGAGGAGAAAGATTTAAAAGGGATCCAAGAGACAACATTTTCACACAAAGGGTGGTCCATGTATGGAACAAGCTGTCAGAGGAAGTGGTGGAGGCTGGTACAATTGCAACATTTAAAAGGCACCTGGATGGGTATATGAATAGGAAGTTCAAAGTTTGAGAGAAGATTTGTAGCTCGGGTGCTTGTTGTTGGTGGTTCTGTTCGCCGAGCTGGGAATTTGTGTTGCAGACGTTTCATCCCCTGTCTAGGGGACATCCTCAGTGCTTGGGAGCCTCCTGTGAAGCGCTTCTGGAATCTTTCCTCTGGCATTTATAGTGGTTTGAATCATACACAAAAACTATGTTTTTCAATAACTAGAATACAAGCCATGATTCAACTGGTGACTTTCTCACCTCCGGATCAGAAGGATGTGATAAAAGATGTTAAGCTGTTGAAGGTGTTAGCCATTTTATCTGGCTGACACCAATTGTTACAGTTAACCTGAGAATGTAACTTTTAAAAAAAGTTTTGTGATTTACATATGAAAGAAGTGAAACTATCATGGTCATTCCAATAGATGAGAGACTCAACAAATAATCAAGGTATTTTTCAATGTATAATTTCAGTTACATCACACTGTAAACTTTTGCTATAAATTCTGTGTCTTACAATTGTGTCCTCCACAACCACCTGATGAAGGAGCAAAAGCTAGTGCTCCAAAAGCTAGTGCTTCCAATTAAACCTGTTGGACTATAACCTGGTGTTGTGTGATTTTTAACTTTGTACACCTCAGTCCAATACCAGCACCTCCAAATCTGGTTGAGACAGTAGGCTATGCCTTTATCTGCTCTATGTCATTACCTCCCTGGTGTCATGGCCAATATTTATTCCTCCACTTCAGACAAATACAGATTGTTTCACTGCTGCTCAAGACCTTATTTTACAAACTGACTGCCACATTGCCAATATTACAGAAGTGGTTACATTTCAAAAATGGTTTCTTGTTTGCAGTGTTCTGCAACATACTGAGGTTATGTAAAGCTCTTAACACAAAGCCTGACATGTGAGATAATGCATAACTTTAAAAAAAAAGGAAAGTTACAAACTAGCACTTTTAAGATAGAGTGCTCTAGCTAATTAAATCAATGTTCCCAGTGGTGAAACTGTGAAGTTCTTTTAAGGATAGGGAATAAAACTTTCTTTACAAAATAAACATGCAGACAGAGAATGAGCAACTTGCTAATGTACATTACTCCAGTGAACAAACTGCAAAAATCCATCAAAATTAAAATTTTTGTTTAGGTCAGTGTTCTTTGCAGCCAATACCTGATTTTGAAGCAAGAAGGCCAGTTCTGATAATTCCACAAGGTTAGTTTGAACAAAAATGAGTACCTTGCGAAGCAGAAGCTCGACAGATCATAGTATCACGTTTACCAAGCAATTATAAAACATACTGGAAAAAAACCTGCAAATAGCTATTGAGAGATCTCAGGGGTGGGGGATTAGTTACAAGGGAATGTAATGTGAGATGTAGCATTGGTTCCACAAGTGCTCAGCTACAAAAATGGGAGTACATTATGGTTTACTAAGGTCATCTTCAGAAAAACAAAAGCAAGCAGGCCTACCCCTAATAAGTCAAAACAAGTTTTATGGCAAAAATATTAAATAGCCAAGAATTTGAAGGCAATGTGCATAACACAGCCAAATTTGAGGTGAGTGCTGAAAGAAATTAAATCATCAGATAATTGCACTTGAAGTCTTGAATTAAGAATTTACTCTATCTCAAAACTATAATGGCAAACGAAAGTTAACATAGAAAATTCCAATTGATTCCACCGTTGTCAGCTTAAGTACTTCCATCACTATAAGGCAATTGCTTCTTTCAGATTTCAACCCAAAACTGAAAGATTTTTAAAATACAGATGAAAGGGGGGTCCTTCAAATGTTAGAAGAAGAAATTATTCCTTCACCCCTACTGAAGGGAAATTAAGTTGTAACAAAATTTACATGAATTACAGAAATATTCGTTTGCAGTCCAAACTTAGAATAAGCATTCAGACAAGGAAATGCAAAACCTAGAATTGTGGAGAATATTAGATTCTTGTTAGCATACTCCATTGTGAGCTTTATTTAAAAATAATGCAGGATAAATCCAGTATTGTTGCTCACCCATGACCAGGTCATTGCTCCAAACAAAGGAAATTATTTGAAACACTGCACTTGCTAAAAGGTGAGAATATTCTTTGACAATATTTCTTGCTAATATGAGATATATTACAGTGTGCACTTAACTATTAACACACTCACTTTCTTCTTGTAGTCTTGCCATGATCTGGACATCTGTCAAATCCTGTAGTTTATAACCCATGGAGATAGATTCATCATCAAGCTCAGAAGTGCTCAGTTCACTGTCGATCGATGACTGTGGGCTGAGTGGAAGATTTCGGATTGCATAACCTGTAAATACACGTAAGCAAAATCAGGTGTAACTATTTGATGAACAATTGCATATTTTAAATGAAAGCAGGATAAAAGTTGCCTCAACTGAATAAATGTATGGTTTTAAAATCCTTTTTGAAACTGACTCAGCAATTGAGAAATCTTACAAGAGTACAGGCATGACTTGACAGCGAAACTTGAAATTTACTAACAGTGTACATGATGAAGCCAGCACTAGACCCAGAGGCACTTGGAAAAAAGCCTCCCATAATGCCCTGTGTATAATGGAGACTGATTAAAAGCAATTTACATCTTTTTCACTTATCAAGGACTGGGAATTGTTCAAAGTCAGTAAAAAGCACTAAGAAATGTTGGCTTTTCTTTGTTGTCTACGTATTGCACTCAATACAAAGTCTTTGCTGGTTGCAATAGATATACTATAATCCAAAACAGCAGACATGGGCTATCACAAGAATGAAGCTTCAATCTGAACTAGAAAAAAAAATTTTAAAAGTTTCTTTTCAACTTTGTTCATTCCACACATATTCTTACACAATTCTTAATGGCCACCATGTCACTGTATTGACACTAGTTTATTATAATTAGTATTAGTTGCTTTAGTAACCACTATGATAAACATTAGCTGTCTGGGAAATCAGAAGACCAATATAAGGTGTAAATTTAGTTCTGATATTGTAATACTATTCCGAAAATTGAATGATGCCTGATGTTTCCTCGTCTTTTCTCCTGCATCTTCACTGTTGGTGGGTACTATAGCTTCGAGCTAGTGCTGATCTCCTCCTTAAAGGCAGCCTCTTGTTGAAGCCATATTAATTTCAGTAGGTCATTAAAGCTAGTTCAGAAAGTTGCATGGGTGTAAGGAGAGACGTTTTGCACATATCCTGGACAAGAAATTATAATTGGAAGCAAGCAGTTAGCATATAAATTGAGGCAGTTTTCAACTTCAGACCAGCAGACAAATTCATCCTTGCCTACTTATAGTAAAATTGAAACCTAAGATTTCATGCATGCAGAGACAGATTTATTTTCATTAGATTTTACTGTAACCAACATTTACTGAAGAGCATTTATGATGTCTCTTTGTGCTCTTTTAAGAAAAGCATTACATGTAAAATAGATGACCGGCATTGAAATAATGATGAAATATCATTCAAACCTGTTAAATGTTTGCTATCAATACTGCTATCTTCTCTGTTTGACCAACCAAAAAACCATGAAAATCATCAAGACCTATCAGAAGGTGATGCATAAAAGCAAGCAAAAGTTACATTTGACTTTGAAACCAATTATGAAGCAAGAAAATACTGATGTGAGCAACAAGGTGATAGGAAAACCAAAGTAATCATACTGCAAAATTCCATGGGAAGAACTATTAACTTTGGCAGAATGGTAAAACTTGGACCTTCAGTCTGGCTGTACACCCCACCTGACTTAAATTTTCATTGAGATCAATTTTACTTCTCTGTCGAAGTCAAATACTCTGCCCCATGTCTGTATGGAAGTAAAGTAAACTTAGCATTGTAAGCAGAATAGTTAAACAGTTGATATCAAAACTTCTGATTTGCAAGGACCTAAAGCATATCAGAAGTATCCAGCATCACATCTTGAGTGGTTTCTCCTTGACGTATAATCATCAGCAATAAGGTTATTAATGTTGAATACAGCCCCACTGCACTGATGTCTGCTCAAAGGGTAAAAGCGAAAGCCTGTAATTATCTGGTTTTGCATATTATCTATACACTATGAATTCTGTAGCCATCATTAACAATGTTGCAGACGTATAGTTCGGGAGAAATTTCTTGCTGTTGCATCTGACATACCCTCCTTCCCAACTCCCTTTTACCACCTCACAGGAGAAGTTTTTCGAATTAAGCTACAGAGTTATCAGGAAAGGCTTTCACTATTGCATCCATTCTAGACTGAATTAGGTCTTAAAGCTACTGAAAATGAAAACAAAATCTATATAATACTTGGCTGGTTTAATTGCAGGGCCTACCTTCTATTGACAGGTTTTGAAGCAAATTTGTGACAGCATGGACAAGTTCTAATAATGGAACAGATTCTTGCTGGGGTGGAGGAAAATGTGGTGACATAGTAGTAACATCAGTGCACTATTACTTCAGAGGCCCAGGTCTAAGACTCTGGGGCATGGGTTCAAATTCTACCACACTCAATAAATCCGGAATATGAAGCTAGCTTTGGTAATGATGACCATGACACTACCAATTGTCATAAAAACCAATCTGATTCACTCAGGATTTAGGAAAGGAAATCTGCCATCCTTATCTGGTCTGGCTACTGGTCATTCCAGACCTTTAACAATGTGGTTGACTCTTATCCACGTTCTGAAATGGCCTAGAGAGCCACTTAGGTCAAAGGCAACTAGTGATGACAACAAACGATGCCCACTATTGTCTTGAATATTTGGTGAACTGCAACATTCCTTAATTGTCCAACCCAATGAGTCTTAATCTTCCTAATTCAATTTATCTGTATGATTATTAGGGCTTTGAAACTTATTAGGGCTTTGAAACATTCATCATATCCCCAATATAATTATATCCTTCTGTCACTCCAGTGTTGAAACTGAGATTAATAACAGAATCATAGAATCTAGGATACAGACGGGGCCATTTCACCAATTATTTCCTCTTTTAAAGAGTTTTCCAATTAAACCCACTCTTGCCTGTTCCCTTGAATGCTGAAATGTTCTCCCTACAATTAAATTTATCCAAATCAACTTTGAAAGCTACAACTGACTTTGTTTCCTCTGACCAACTTTTCAGTTATAATCATTGCATTAAATAAAAACCTCCCCGTCCTATCTCAGAGTGTAAATCACCTTTAAACATGCCCTCTTCTTATTGGCCCTTTCACCATGGAAAAAAAAATTCATTTATCTGCTCCATAAACCCTTTCATGATTTTGAACACCTCTACCAATCCCTCTTAATCAACTCTGTTCAAGAGATAGCAATGCTTTATTAACTCCTGAACTAATGCATTATGCCTGATCTTCCAATCCAGGCACTTACTATAATAATAAAGATGGAGTATACAAGAAGTACACTGCACTTAGGGAAGCTAACACTAGTATTTACTATTCAATCTTGTCATCACGAGATAGCAAATGCTGTTCGAGATACTCTGGAGTTTCAATGAAGATCACTAGATTATGTCTTGATGCTGCCTGAGCCTTAAAAGCAGCAGGACTGTTAAAGGAGCAGGTAAGATGAATGGCCTGTGAAAATCATGATGTTCAAGATAATGCCATAGGATGTTTAAATGAATTTTGATGAGATGTGGCAAGACTGTAATTCAATTTGTGCAAATAAGATCAACAACTTGCTGGCCTTCAAATTTAAATATTCCATCTTTGTGAATTTGTGTCTTCTAAGCCAGAGTCTGTGTGCCCCTGTTGTCTGCTATTCCTGGAGTTAGTGTAATAGCAAGTGGAAGAGCCCATATGATGATGTCGGAATAAAGGGAAGCTGTTAGCTTTTGTTCAGAGTCTTCAACTTATGCTAGTTATAATAGAATAGGTACGAGGTCAGCAGCTTTTACTCCTGATCTATGATCAGAAAAGTGGTTCAGGAGACATATATATCATTACTTTCAACAACTAACAAGGTGATTTGTGATTGTTGTGCTTCACGTTTTGAAATGAGTCACATTGCCAGAGAGGAAAATGCAGCATTTCACTGAACATGGACCAACGTTATTAAAGGACTATAAGATCATAAAATATCGATGCAGAACTAGATAATTTGGCCCATCGAGTCCTCTCCAGTGTTTGATGATGACTGATAGGTTTCTTAATTCCAATGTCCTACCTTCTCCCCACAACCTTTGATCCCTTTACAAATCAACAATCTATGTACCCGTATCTTAAGTACACTCAGTCACTGGTCTTAACAGCCTTCTGCAGCAATGAGCTCTACAGGTACATTACTCTTCTCCTCATCTCATTTCGAAGCAGTCATCCCTCCATTCTAACCTTGGGTCCAAGTATCTCCTACTAGTGGAAGCATCATCTCCACATTTAGTCTATTCAGGCCTCCCGGTATTCTGTAAGTTTCAATGAGGTCTCCCCTCAACCTCCTAAACTCCATCACAGACCCAGAGTCCTTAACAGCACCTCATTTGACAAATCCTTCATCCCTAGGTTCATTTGTGTAAACCTCCTCTAGATGCCTCCAGGGATAGCATATCCTTCCTTAGATATGGGGCCCAAAACTACTCACAATATTCCAAATGCAGCCTGACCAATGCCTTACATAGCCTCAGTACTAGATTTATGCCTTTGCATGACAGCCCTCTCAAAAGATATGCTCACATTGCATTTGCCTTCCTAACTGTCAAATGAACCTGATGCTCACCTTAAAAGAGAATCCTGAACTAGGACTCCTAAACTCCTTTGTGTTTCAGATTTCCAAAGCCGTGTCTGCTATTCTTCCAACCAAAGTGTGTAACCTCACATTTTGCCACATTGAATTCCATCTGCCACTTCTTCACCAAATCTTCTCACCTGTCCCTGCTATTTCAACACTACCTGTCCCTCCATCTATCTTCGTCATCAGAAAACCTAGCAACAATGTCCCCAATTGCTTTGCACAGATTGTTAATGTACAAGATGAATGATCATGGTCCTAACTGTGGAACTCCACTAGTCACTGGATTCTGAAAAGACCCCTTTATCCAATGTTTTTGTCTTTTGCCAGTACTTTGCCCCTAACACCATGGGCCCTTATCTTAGTTAGCAGCCTCCTGTACAGCCCCTTGTTAAAGGCCTTCTGGAAATCCAAATAGACCATGTCCACTGGCTTTCCTTTGTCTAACAAGCTCATTACCTCCTTTGAGGAGGTCTTACAGATTTCTCAGTATGACTCCCCTTTATGAAGTTATGCTGACACAGCCCTATTTTATCACACACTTCCAAGTATTCCACAACCTCATTCTTAATAATGAACTCTCAAATCTTGCAACAACTTCGTTTCCGGTCTTGTGCCTCCCTCCCTTCTTAAACAAGGATATTATGCTCGCCATTTTCCAATCCTCTGGGACTCTCCCTGACACCAGTGATTTCTAAAAGATCACTAGCAATGCCTGCACAATCTCCTCAGCTATTTCTTTCAGTACCCTGGGGTATAGACCATCCAGTCCAGGTGATTTATCCACCTTCACACATTTCAGCTTTCCCCAGCACCTTCTACTTCGTGATGGCCACTACATTCACCTCAACCACCGAGTCTCTAGAAGTTCTGGCATGTTAATGGCATCTTCAACTGAAGATTGATGCAAAGTTCCTATTCAGTTTCTCCACTAAAAAGGCAGCAAAATAATTTATTTCAATGTATGGTAAAACCTTTATTGACACTATTCGAATGAAAGTTTGCACCAAAATAGTAGTTCTAGATGCAGCCACATGGAATGTGAAGCTGGTGATCTCCATTCAATCTTACTCGGATAAATCTGAATGCCTGTGATACTCATGTGAATAAAACTTCAACAAATTTTGGCTGTTCAGGTCCATACATAAAAAGGCCATGGAGGAAATTTGGCTCTGGTACAATCCAGAAGCTGAATGAAAGCAAAGGATTAATGTTCTCTGCATCGTATCCTTCTTCAGATTGCATCTGGGAAGAAACACACATGGAAATCACCTCCACTCTTTCCAAGGACTTCAGAATTCACTCTTTACTCCCAAAGCTTTCATCAAGATGCAACTGATACATTGAAAAGTCAAACTTCACTTAACTTTACCATTGAATCTTGACTTCTCTTCTTAGATTCCCTACTCTTTGTAAAGATCTTGTGGTGGAATAGAGTGAGGTTTAGCTCTTCCCCAAAGTCTTTGGTTTAAAAAAAACTGAACTCAGCTAGTGAATAAAACATCCTTGCAAAACTACACTGATGAGACTCAATAACACTGTAAATATGAAAACAGTTAGCATCACAGCTAGTTCAGATAATGGTCATTATTAGACTGTGTAAAATACCTCCAAATTACTTTAGGGAACAACAGCACACAGCACACCAAGGATTGGAATTTCATTCCTCCATCCATAGCAGAGGGTTAAAATAGTTGGGAGGGAGTTTTACGATTTTTATATACAATTCCCAGTGAGAGGGATTTTATGGTCCCAAGGTAAGAATGCGGATAGTCAGCTTGGACAATTTAACTCTGTTCATGCAACTACATTGTGGAGAAGCCATTTCAAACCTACCTGCTGTTTCCATGGTATCATCAAAACTTTGTTTTGGAAAAAAAAAGAGTCCTATGCTTCATGGCACTTCAGACAAATATGGTCAGGTTGTGGGTGGTGAGGATGTGTGATGGGGAGGAGCCTACTCTGCAGTTGGGAACTTTTTGACAGGTAGGTTCAAGAGTTTGATCGATATCCAATACTATGTTTAGATGTAGTTTGCTAAGTATGTTTCTAATACAGTGAGTCATCATAGGCCTCTGCACTCAAAAGGTAAGTGGCCATCAAATTAACCAGAATTGTATAAGTGCTCGTGCCGCAGGATACTTTCTCTATGGATGAAGTGTTTTACATTTGACAGTATCAAAAATCAATAGTATCTTGTCATCTGGACCCCAAGTTTGTTTTTTTTATATATTAATTTAAAGTCTAAACATCTGTGAGCATTTAAAATAGCACAACAGATATTTGACTCACTTAATTGGAAGCCCACCCATCAGATCTTCACAAAAAGTTAAATGATCATCTTTTCAGTCAACTTCAAACACCTCAGTTTGTTTATTCAGTTATGCAATGGAATATTGCAATGAATGCTTGGCTGATTTCTAAATCCCACTAATTGGATTAGTTCAGGTTTTCTGTGAAGGGAATTGCAAGCTTTACTTGATTAATCCTATATGCTGCTCATAATCTATTAAAGTATTATGAAGTGTTTTTTCTAATTGCTGCTTATGTAACTTGATAAGAGTTATGAGTGCTTAAAAAGAATGTAATTGCTCATGTGCTTGATTAATGGGATAATGACAGTCCAAAAGGACCATTATTTTCCCCCAAGTAGAGTTTAATTGAGTGTTTGTTTGTTTATCTTTTAACCATTTCAAAGATTGTTAGTGTGTTCGCCAGCTCTGCCTTGTGTAGATGCTAGGTAAGTAGGTACAGAATGAGCTTAGAAATATGGATGAGGCAGGGGATCATGCATTCAGTTTATAATGGGTAAGGTCTCAATAGGTATGAAGGGGGCATAAAAGATATGGTATATGGAAGGAACATGGAGTTGATATGACAGATAACTGGGGTCGACGAATGGTCCTTAACACTCATTTGCATAACTGGACCATTGTTCCAGTGAATGGAGCTGCGTCCTCTAATCAGCCCACTTCCACACTTGTCTTCCTTGATTCAGTTGGCAGTACAGCTGGATTGGGAAGCAGAGTGACTCAACAGTATATAGTTCAGGCCTCAACCTTGCCCTTGCCTGAAACATGGCGACCCTCACATTAAACTCGCCACTTTTCATTACAGTCCAATGAGAAATGGGTCCTATGAGATGGCAGTGATGCTCACTTCACTTCATTTACATTCCCATCTTGGGCCCGCCTCTGGGAGATACTGCCCCAACCATAAAAATAACACAGATAGACACTGCTGGGCAAGAGCCGGGTTTGCACTGTCACAAAATGGCTCACCTGAAATGTGAAGATCTGGATCTGTGTGTTTGCCTTCAAATCTTTTCTCTACTATTTTGGACCTTTTAACATGAAGAGCTAATGGCTCACTTAAAATGGCAGGCAAAGACATTTTGGACAAATGCTGTGTACTAATCTTCCTTAAAGGGAATTAACTGGAGCTTTAACTTCTTACCTTATGTCTCTGCTAATGAAACACTTTTCAACAAAATGCAGAAAATAAACAAAGTCCTTATTTTAGAAAGTGGGGGAGAAATGTAATTAAACTGGTTGCTATAGTAGCAGTATTTACAATGACTACATTCAAAAGCAATATAATATATTTAAGACCATGCATAACTGGTGTATTTTCCCTCAGGAGGAATCTTAGAAAGGAACTTGGTAACCTTTGTTATCCCCTTTTTTAATTGTGCTGTTGATGCTTTATCATCTGAAATATCTAATGAAGGAGTTATTCTTCATGTTTCATTTTTTTGTTAGAAATCACAATCCAAACAGTTAGGATTTTTCACAGATTACCCAGGTTTTCCTTATTAGAATTATATTAAGCGGTGCATGCAAGTAGCAGTATGTGTGCAATGCTTACATCATGAGAAACAAACATTCAAGCTGTTCCAGTTTTATACTCTACCTGGTCTTTCAGAGATTAGTAATTGTTTAGTAACAGGTTTGTAGAGGCTTTGAGAGCTAAACCCATTGGTATATGGACTATATCCTGTAAACGAGCTACATGGAAGACCAGAAGTGTAAGAATTCGAAAACAGGCTTTTCCATCGATTGGCTTTTGAAGGAAAGAAGCAAAGACACAATTAGATTTGACAAACCTCTGCTTGAAGTGTTCGCTTATATAAAATAAAACAACAAATCATATACATTACAGCATGGAATAGCTTCATTCAGCAGAATATTTAATGCCAACAGCCCATTAAAACCACTGGGTTTCCAACGATTAATATTTAGGGTGACATGTGCAAATTGAAGTTTTGTAAATGTACCATGAAATTACAAAATTCAATAAAGGTAAAGTTGAACTTTATTTTTAGATAAACAACAATGAATACCAGGCTTCAGAATATTCCAAGCTATGTAGAGCATCCTTCAACTATGAAGGATAAATCCCTGTTATCACTTTGTTTCTCCTCAATGCTTCCAGAAATACTGATTGCAGTGCGTATCAACATCAACTATCTAATCTAAAAACTGGTCTACAGGCTATTTAGCAGTTATAGAATCAGGCTTTGCTCTGATGCCTTCTTTACCCAGGATTGACTCCTTAGTGAGGGAGGCAACAGATACTGTTCAGGAAATAAGAACTTTAAGCAATGTATCCTCTTTATTGGCAACAATAGCCAAGGTGAAGTGCAATGCCTCTGCTTTGCTAAGGAAAGAAACTTGGATTAAATGCTAAAAGGAAATCTGAATCATTAGTCACTTGAATTCAAGTTATTAAAAGAACTAGGGACAAGACTAAATTCACGCTCCAACCCTACACGAAATCAAGCCCTCGATCTCCAGATAACTATCCCAATTCTTGTCACAATCTTGACTAATTTGCACAACAAAATAGGAAAACACAATGTTAGAAAATCAGAAGTCACAAGATCCCCGCCAAGCCACTAAAATAAAACAAAGAACCGCTGGAAATCCAAACCAACAACAGAAATTGCTGGAGAAACTAAACAAGTCTGACAGTGTCTATGGAGAGAAAAGAGTTAACGTCTTAGGTCCAATGAGCCTTCTTCAGAAGTGCTCTGAAAGCAGGGTCACTGGATATCAAATGTCAATTCAGCTTTCTCTTCATAGATGCTGCCATATTTGCTGAGTTTCCCCTGTGATTTCTGTTTTTGCTTCCTTCAAATCACTCCTGACTTAGATATATGTTATTTCTTCAAAGTCACAGGGTCAAAATCCTGGAGTTCGCTCCCTAATAGCACTGAATTTATCTGCACCAAACAGACCTGCAGTGGTTCAAGGCAGAAGCTCATCATCATCATCTCCTCAAGATAAGAGTGGTGCTGGAAAAGCACAGCAGGTCAGACAGCATCCAAGAAGCAAGAAAAATTCCATCCCCACCCCTATCTGCTTTCTGCAAAGACAGTTCCCTCCATGGCTATTTGGTCAAGTCTACGTCCCTAACGCCAATTGCTCCTGGGACCTTTCCCTGCCACCACAGGAATTGCAAAACCTGCACCCACACCTCCACCCTCACCTCCGTCCGAAGCCCCAAAGCAGCCTTCCACATCCATCAACGTTTCACCTGCGTCCGGTCTCCCCAACGTAGAGGTGACCGCATCGGGAGCAATGGGTACAGTAAATGACATGTGTGGAAATGTAGTTGAAACTTTGATGGATGTGGAAGGCTCCTTTGGGGCCTTGGACAGAGGTGAGGGAGGAGGTGTGGGCACAAGTTTTGCAATTCCTGCAATGGCAGGGGAAAGTCCCAGGAGGGAAGGGTATGTTGTTAGGGGGTGTGGACCTGACCATGTAGTAATGGAGAGAACGGTCTCTGTGGAAAGCAAATAGGGGTGGGGAGGGAAATATATCCCTGGGTGGTGGAGTCTGCATGTAGGTGGTGGAAAAGTCAGCAGATGATACAACGTATATATGTCCTTGTTGCGGTTGGAGGGGTTGAGTTCGAGGACGGAGGTGCGGGACATGGACAAAATGTGTTGGAGGGTATCTTCAACCATATGGGAGGGAAACTCCAGATGAACAGTTCATCAACTTCACCAACACATTCCACCCCGACCTTAAATTCACCTGGACCATTTCTGACGCCTCCCTCCCCTTCCTGGACCTCTCCATCTCTAACAATGATGACCGACTCAACACTGACATTTTCTACAAACCCGCCGACTCCCACAGCTACCTGGATTACACCTCCTCCCTACCTAGCTCCTGCAAAAATGCTATCCCATATTCCCAATTCCTCCGCCTCTGCCACATCCCAGGAGGACCAGTTCCATCACAGAACACATCAGATGGCCTCCTTCTTTAAAGACCGCACTTTCCCCTCCCACATGGTTGAAGATGCTTTCCAACACATCTTATCCAACCTCTGCATACATCACATCATCCGCCGACATTTCCGCCACCTACAAATGAATCCTACCAGCAGGATTCCATCCCCACCCCTATCTGCTTTCTGCAAAGACAGTTCCCTCCATGGCTATTTGGTCAAGTCTACGTCCCTAACGCCAATTGCTCCTGGGACCTTTCCCTGCCACCACAGGAATTGCAAAACCTGCACCCACACCTCCACCCTCACCTCCGTCCGAAGCCCCAAAGCAGCCTTCCACATCCATCAACGTTTCACCTGCACTCCCACATGTCATTTATTGTATCCGTTGCTCCCGATGTGATCTCCTCTACTCTGGGGAGACCAGCCATCTTCTCCCAGAACGGTTCAGAGAACATCTCCAGGACACCCACCCAAAATCAACCCCACCACCCCGTGGCTGAACACTTCAACCTCTCCCCCACCCACTCTACCGGGGACATGCAGATCTTGGGTCTTCTCTATCGCCACTCCCTCACCACCTGATGCCTGGAGGAAGAACGTCTCATCTTCCGCCTCGGGTGGCTCCAACCCATGGCATCAACATGGACTTCACCAGTTTCCTCATTTCTCCTCCCCCCCCACCTCATCCCAGTTCCAACCTTGCGGCTCAGCACCATCCTCATGACCTGTCCCACCTGTCAACCTTCCTTCCCACCTATCCGTTCCACCTTCCTCTCCGACCTAGCACCTTTCCCCCCAACCTCTTCCACCTATTGCGCTCTCAGCTACCTTCTCCCCAGTCCCAGCCCCAGCCCCCTCCCATCTATCTCTCCATGCCAGAGGCTCCCAGCCTCATTCCAGATGAAGGGCTTTTGCCCAAAACGTCGATTTTCCTGCTCCTTGATGCTGCCTGACCTGCTGTGCTTTTCCAGCACCACTCTAATCTTAACTCTAATCTCTAGCATCTGCAGTGCCCACTTCCGCCTATCATCTCCTCAAGGGCAACCAGCGATGTGTAACATATGCTGGCCCAGCCAGCAATGAATGAGTGAAAATGAAGTCCCATTATTCAATTATCCAAGAAGAAACATACAGCTTCAAAGGGTTAAGTAACAATTAGGTCAAATTGACCAACTAAGGGCCAGTTTCAATTTCATTCGTAAAGTGGATCCATTGTAACAGACTTAGTTTTCTGAGAAATGCATACATTTTGTTCTGTATAGACAGGTGTTATTAGATAATTCAAGAAAACATGGAAAGCAGCTTACTTAGTAAGGGCAAATATACCTTTTATGGGGTTTTTGCCATTAGTTTAATAAACACAGTAGCACAACCCAACTGGAAATTGACAGGTTTTGCTTTTTTTCCACTAATACTATACTGAAGGAATCAATACTTCATCTTGGTCAGCATGGACCAGTTTGGGCCAAAGGCTCTGTCTCCGTGCTGTAGGACTCTATGACGCCATTTTCTGATGCCCTTCAATATGTTCATTCCCTAGCACTACTGCAAAAGCAAATTATAGAATTTGTCCCATTGATAAATAGACATATAAAGTAAGGCATACATTTACAAAAAGATACCTTCCATTCAAGAAAAATAATTAATATGTAAATCCTCCTACTCCACATTAGAGATACTAACCCCTGTGTCAGTCACGTTGAATGTCGTGCAATTTACAACTTGTTAAAAGAGGGCATTCTCAGAAATTATTTTTATCAATTCCTTTAATTTCCAAATGAAAAGAAAACTTCCTAGAATATTCCTTACACTGTCACCTTCTGCTTTCATAAAATATGAATCTAAGAAGGGGAAACACCTGAATTTTCAAAGTTGGCTTCAACAACAGTGAAGACTTTCATTCTCAACAGATGAAGTGCCAAAATGTTCAAGTATCCTATAAAGAATAGAATGGATTTTCAGGAATGGGAAAAGACTGTTTTGGTCCAATAACAAACCGGCTCTTTTTGGTTAGTTTATACCCCACTCTACCTTTCAATTCCTATTTTCTCCAGTATATTCAACCTTGAAGAGCAATTAATAATTCATACCAGTGGCTGGATTTTCTTCTCATCACAATAAGACCTGAAGAATGAGCTACTTACAGCATGGAGGGAATAATCAGACAGCAAGTTACATGCATAGTGGTGCGTCCATAACTTATCATCAATTCATTACAGGCTTGTGATCTACCGGACGAACTGTTCCTGTTTGTGCTGTTAAGGACACACTAAGTTCAAATGCAATAAAAGGAAAGTGTTTGATCAATTTTTTTTTGTGTTGCTGGCATCAAAATGCTCACTTTCAGGAGTACACTTGAGCTCCCATTGATTGGTGGAAAATAAAATCACAAATGGGACTGTGCCCCCAAATTCCCAGCATGTTCTCCCCCAAGATTGCACATTGATAAAGTAAGTGTACTTCCTCAAAAGTCTCAGTAGCCCTATGCACGAAAAAGATCACATTTATTTTCCTCTGTGCTGTACAAAATGTGCAGATTGTGAACCAATGTCATATAATTAGCATTATTTCAGGGTCAGGTATTTCTATATCATATCTTGCACGCAATTCATAAAGGAGCTGGTCTTCCTTGCTGCAGTATACAAGAGGAAGGCAAGACACTCAAACAACAAAGTTTCAGATAGGGGTATTTGTAAAATTCTTTTTAGCTAAATCTCTACAGTGAATAAATTACAAATTTAGTATTTGGGTTCAACAGATTGATCCTCCTTTAATATCAAAAGTTTTAAACGTATTCAAACTACCAATTACCCAGGCAATTTTAAAAAAAGTTGGCTTCTCTTTATCAAACAAATAATAATGAAGACATACAAGTTGAATAAAAGGTCAAACTAAATTGCTCAGTTCCGCACTGCCCAGAAAAACCAGACAAGGATTTCTGCGATCTAATAAAGTGTCATGATTCAGAAAATTATTGGTTCAAATTTTCTCAGGATATTAACATCACAGGTTTCCCAAGACCGACCTTTGAATGAAGGAACGAAAATAAGAGATCACAAAGATGAGTTCCCAACACTACATGAAGTTCACTTCTACAAGATTCTACTACACCTCGCACTAATCAACTTTTACCCAGTTAAATCATAGAATCCGTAGAATGCAGGTAAAGGTCATTCAGTCCATCAAGTCTGCACCAAATCTTTGAAGTGCACCATACCCTAATCCTTAACTCTGCATTTATCATGACGAATCCACCTAGCCTGGACACTACAGGGCAATTCAGCATGGCCAATGCATTTAACCTGAACATTTTGGGACTGTGGAAGGAAACCAGAACACCAAGTGGAAACTCCTGCAGACACGGGAGAATATGCAAACTCCACAATCAGTCACAAGAGGATCGACATTTCAGGCATAAGCCCTTCGTCAGACTTTGGGCTTCTGCCCAAAACATCAATTCTCCTGCTCCTTAGATGCCTGACCTGCTGTGCTTTTCCAGCACCACACTCTTGACTCTGACCTGCAGTATCTGCAGTCCTCACTTTCTCCACAATCAGTCACCCAAGGCTGTAACCAAACACAGGTCTTTGGTATTGTGAGGCAACAGTGCGAACTGCTATGCCATCATGCTATCCTAATGTGGCAAGTATTCTAATATGTCATTTTTCTATCTGATAAATGTAGAAATGTTAATAACATGGTGTTAAAGAAATCAAATTTGCATTTACTATGTTTTGTATTAACTTATTCCAAAGTTAATCAATCATTCCGAATAAATAAACTGCGTGAAGTTTGGCTTAGCTTTCAATTTTCACTAATACTAATTTCCCAGTTCCTTTATTCTGCCTTTCCACTAGCTATCAAACTATTTATTATTTTGAAAACAAATATCCAAACTATCCTTACACTTTCAATATAAACTCAGCATTACATTTCAACTTTTATATTCCAGACCTAAATCAATACCCAGGAATACCCATTTTATAAAAAATAATTCAGTTGAAACATTTCATTCAGACCTGAATGAGCAGCCCCTCCTACGCTTTCATGCGATCCAAAGTTCGTAATTTCTCTTACTTTAACAAAATATTGTACTGACCGACACGTATTGGGATCAGATTCCATCTTCATTTTTATTTGCCTATTTCACAATCTTAGCAACATCTTTGTTACTTCCTTTTATTCTTTGGACTGTTTGCTATCTCTCCTAATTTTGGATCTTCTGGAAATTTGATTACAAATTTGTCTCATCCAAAGTCTAAATAAAACATAAAACATACCAATTTTCCAATTTTCTCTTACTGACTTGATCCTTGGAACTTCTACAATATGATCCATTGTTTTTTAATGGCCTTTTACCATCATTAGTTAAGATGTTAGAAGACAAGTTAAGTAAAGCTTTTGATCCATAAGTAAAAATTACTTTAATATCACAGTGCAGTTGATCCTGGATTTGAAATAACTCATCTGAAATAATTATTCAAATAGCACTCAGATATGCCTAACATACAAATTCCATTCTAGGTTACAGCAGAATCTTTGGAACACAAGCAACCCGAGTTACAATGTGCCATTCATGTCAGATAAACATTAAATGAGGATCCAAAGCTCAGGAGTCATTTTACAATTTGACAATTGCGAAAAGGAGGCATGAAGTTGAAACTTGTCTTGCAATCATTGGGACAGGAATGCAAGAAACTAAACTTGAAGAAGGAACACCAATTTATACATCATGAGAAAAGGATGCTTAATGCTTGGACCACTGTTTGCACGGAGATGCAACAGGAGCAGTTGACTGTCCAACTTAGTTCTCATCCCAGACAAGTAAATCCTGATTGGTCAGAGTGTTGCCATGGAAGTGCAGCCGAGATTGTGAAACAGGGTCATGGAGCCTGGCCACAAAAAGGTGCAATACATTAACAAATTTATTCTGCCTAGATAAAACAGGGTCCAATGTGTTAATCTTTGAGGAGAAAGTGAGGTCTGCAGATGCTGGAGATCAGAGCTGGAAATGTGTTGCTGGAAAAGCGCAGCAGGTCAGGCAGCATCCAGGGAACAGGAGAATCGACGTTTCGGGCATAAGCCCTTCTTCAGGAATGAGGAAAGTTTGTCCAGCAGGCTAAGATAAAAGGTAGGGAGGAGGGACTTGGGGGAGGGGCGTCGGAAATGTGATAGGTGGAAAGAGGTCAAGGTGAGGGTGATAGGTCAGACTGGGGTGGGGGCGGAGAGGTCGGGAAGAAGATTGCAGGTTAGGAAGGCGGTGCTGGATTTGATGGATTTGACTGAGACAGGGTGATGGGGAGGGGAAATGAGGAAACTGGTGAAATCCGAGTTCATCCCTTGTGGTTGGAGGGTTCCTAGCTGGAAGATGAGGCGTTCTTCCTCCAATCGTCGTTTCGCTGTGGTCTGACGATGGAGGAGTCCAAAGACCTGCATATCCTTGGTGGAGTGGGAGGGGGAATTGATATGTTGAGCTACAGGGTGGTTGGGTTGGTTGGTCCGGGTGTCCCAGAGGTGTTCTCTGAAACGCTCCGCAAGTAGGCGGCCCGTCTCCCCAATTTAGAGGAGGCCACATCGGGTGCAAAGGATGCAATAGATGATATTCACCTGTACCTCCACACATATCATCTATTGCATCCTTTGCACCCGATGTGGCCTCCTCTATATTGGGGAGACAGGCCGGCTACTTGCGGAGCGTTTCAGAGAACACCTCTGGGACACCCGGACCAACCAACCCAACCACCCTGTAGCTCAACATTTCAATTCCCCCTCCGACTCCACCAAGGATATGCAGGTCTTTGGACTCCTCCATCGTCAGACCACAGCGAAATGACGGTTGGAGGTGGAACGCCTCATCTTCCGGCTAGGAACTCTCCAACCACAAGGGATGAACTCGGATTTCACCAGTTTCCTCATTTCCCCTCCCCCCAGCCTGTCTCAGTCAAATCCATCAAATTCAGCACCGCCTTCCTAACCTGCAATCTTCTTCCCGACCTCTCCGCCCCCACCCCAGTCTGACTTATCACCCTCACCTTGACCTCTTTCCACCTATCACATTTCCGACGCCCCTCCCCCAAATCCCTCCTCCCTACCTTTTATCTTAGCCTGCTGGACAAACTTTCCTCATTCCTGAAGATGGGCTTATGCCCGAAACGTCAATTCTCCTGTTCCCTGGATGCTGCCTGACCTGCTGCGCTTTTCCAGCAACACATTTCCAGCCCCAATGTGTTAATGTATGACTGCCTTCTAGTGTAAATCTTAATATAGTCTGGATTGTTTTGCAAATGCTGTCCAATAGCAGAATCAGATCTTAATCACATTGGACATGGTATTCTGAAAATTGTAAACACAGGCTGGTTAAGAACGATCAGTACTCTGCCCTTTTTGAATGGTCAATGATACGTTGTTTAATACAATCAAGAATCATTCGGATGTACTGCCTAGATACTTTATCATACTGAGACTGAAACGCATATCACCTCATTTCGGAGGTTGGTAAAATTCTTTTAGGCTTGATAGCAACATTTGGTCTCTAGAAAAGATTATTCACATATTTACTGCAAAATAGTAGTATCAGACAGCTAACTTCCCAGGTTGTTTGAAGCTTTGAGATGCCATCTTGTCCAGGATAATCTGGGATACACTAGGCACTATTCAGGACCAAAAATGGTGGATATAGGCCCTTTTATGAGTTTGTGCAGTACACAGCAAGTATTAACTTGATCAGGGTAGCCATTATCGCAAAAGAGTCTTAACATGCCCTATCTTAACATCAACATGCATGATGAGCAGGTAGTCAGGGCCCTATTCACAATGGTTCCAATAAGAACTATCTTGTAGCACTTGAAAATTTAGGAATCCCAATCCATTTTAATCAATGAAAATAAGCTTGCAGTCGATAATAGCCAAGAACTCATTGGCAGGTCTCTCAACTAATAGAGTTAAGGAGAGGGAGCACAGTAAATTTTGCTATTTCAAATGGTAAATATGAACACATGATGGAGTTTACTGAACTGCGTCAAGAAATTCTTTGATGTAGCTGTGGATTCAAATATTGCAAATGTGCCATATACTTATCAAAAGGATGAGAGGGGTAGAAGCTTCGTGGTCATTACATCAAAGTCGAAAATGGGAGAGGTGCTATGGAGTGTGCTGCTTCCCCACGGTAACACTCAGACCAATCAATCAGCATGCCCTTCTCATGCTCTATAAATTGATGTTCCTCCTCCAAGCCTGGCTTCTTGCATCCTGATCTTGATGACTGCAAGGTGTAAAATTTTGAATCTGTTCCTCTTTTTAGCGATGTTCAAGTTATGTTCTACCAAACAATGATTTAAATTCAAAATGTAAAAATCAAAAGCATCCATTGACATACAAAGCATTTTTAAGATGATATTCATAATGATGTACAAAAGCCATTGCTACCTTTTCTAATGCTGACATTAAAAAAAGTGTAATAATTTAATGTATTATGATATAAAGATAATTGAACCTCACCAATTAAAGAGATTCTTAGACCTACAGTGTTAACAATAACTGTGTGGAGCATTAAAAAAAGGCAAGTATAATTATCTTGACACCGCACTGTAATAAAAATAAATGACCCAGAAATTATTGCAGTTCTTTCCCCCAAATCCATTATACCCTAGCACATACAGAAGGCGCTGTCCTACATTCTTCCTCAATGAATTTCTGCAATATCATTATAATAATAGCCTTGTTTAAAAGTCAGCTGTATTTTCATGCAGTCACCATGCAGTGACAACCTCTACAGCTGCAGTTTGGATGCCAAGAATTACCACATCACTATTTATTTGATTCAATTGTGCAATACAAAGACTATGGATGAGCCTAGCTAGTGAAATACAGCCATATGCAAGGGAATTACATAACTGCCTTTAAAGGGATGTTGGATAAGCATATGAAGAAGTGAGAAAAGAGCTTTATACGGAGGGTTAGACAAGGAAAGATGGGTTGGAGGCTTGATGGAGAACAGTATACTATTTTGGTCTCCTTAGTTGACCATAGATATAATCAACTCAGTCATGATCTTATTAAATGGCAGAGTAGGCTGACAATTCCTCCTACTGTGTATATTGGTAAGCGTGTGGAACAGTATTCCCCAGAAGGCAGTGGAGGCTGGATCTTTAAAATTATTCAAGGACAAATTAGATAGATTTTTGATAGTCAAGTGAGTAAAAGTCCATACAGGAAAGCGGAACTAAAACCACAACTATGTTCACATTAGCTATGATCATACTAAATGGTAAAATAGACGAGACATCCTAAACGGCCTACTCTTGCTCCTGAAACCTATGTCTCTCTGAATTGTAAGCTCCAGTGTGGAATGAGTGGGCTGAACAGCCTGCTCCTTTGCTCAATATTTCACCCAATCTACTTAACAGATTTACAGAATATTTTAAAATATGAAGTAACTTGGTCAACAAATAACAGTGCATTTTAAAAAGATTTAAAATGGTTGCAATAAAAACAATGCAGTTGTGATGGATATTGAAGTAAAAAAGTGGGATAATGTTGTTTGAACTCTGTGCAATTTGTCCTTATTTACATTTAGTCATCATTATTTTATTTGAACAGGCACAGTCTGCATTTCCACTTTGTTTAGCCTTAAGATTTTATTTTGAAACTAAAAGCTTTGTTTAAAAGTCATTTAAAATCTGGTGCATTCATGGCTTAGATCAGCAACATTACATTGAATGGGAAAGCAGGCTCAAGGGGCTGAATGGCTTACTCCAGTTTCTATTTTGTATGTATCAATAACATTTTACCTCTGCTAAAAAGGGTTCAAAATAAAAAGGTCCTGAAACAGTCTTTCAACAATTTTCTTTGCAGTTCCTTTCTTTAATTCTAATGATCTAGTATGACATTATTATGTTTGAGACAAAGTGCTTAAATGCATATAGACACACACACATGTGCATTATAAAAGTTCTGAACATCCCACAAGTGAAAATGGTTGATTTATTTTGAGGAAACATTATATGCCTTTATTCCCCTCCTTAATTATAGTCCCAATTGTACTCCAGTTCATGCTTCATTTTAAAATTTACTCTAACAAGAACACTTATCCAGCTGAAAAACAAAACTGCAAAGTCCATTTCTCCTCAAAATCTGCTGCACCATCTCTGCCAAACCAATACAGTTTAATGGAGGGGAAACGTTCCAATGTACTGTACATCATAATGACACACTGTTCATTTCCACCACTCCATACTTGCTGGCTTCAGTCTGCCTCAAGGACTAATTGTTGCAGGTTGGACATTTGCTGGCTTTTCTCAAATCTCAAAACTCTGCTGACATTGTGCTACACAAGCATAAATGTGGAGCATTCAAGTTTCAGTGTGCATTCGAACACTAAAGGTTACCATGGCAATGCAATGAGGTGATGATACGTAATGTGATGCATAAATGTCTACTCCATAACCAAGCCCCTTACTGCTGACTTAGAATCTCCGTGGAGAGTTCTAGTTTCCTGGGTCTTAAACAACTGTCTATGGCTTTTAAGTAACTTGAAACAGAATCACATGCACAATTATGCAGACACTTGGAACAAGCAGACCATACTCAGCAACAAGCCTTCAATCCATATGGAAAACTACCCACATGCATAGTTCAGTCTGAAAAATGATACAATTCTTAACCTTTGCAAGAAACATGTACATATCTGGTCAAAAGTCACAATTTCTGAAATATCTTAACATTTATTCAGACAATTGTGCTTTGTGATGACAAAAATATAGAGTGAAAGATCTACATAATGCCATGCTGGTTATAGTTAATGGCAAAAGTTAGACTTTCGAGTTAGCTTAGGGAAGGTACATCAGAAAAGTGATTCGTTTGTACATCTCAAATGTTTGCTTTAAAAATCAGATGAATCAGAAGAACAAAGATGCATGTGAATTCATTCAGTCCTATGAACTTAAATCTGGACTGTGCCGACATTTTTGGAATGGTCACAATCACATGCTTCACAATGCCTTGAAACCCTGGCTACGAGACCATTTAGGAAATATACTGTGCCCTTTCTCTCCAAAAAAGTGCTGCCACTAACAAACACTGACTCAAAATACCTAAAGACAGATCATTGTAGTTACACAAACCTTGAAAATATCACTGATTCGACATATGCTAACACTGATGGCCAGGAAGATTTGGTGGCACAGAAACTAACATAATACTGGCATTCATATCTGTAGGAAGGACTGGTTGCATACAGGCAGATTACTTTTGCAACGATACCTTGACAAATAGCCTCTCTCCCTAAGTGGAGGCAAGAAAGACCGCTCTCATCCATAATGTCAAAACAGGACAGCCTGGGGTCTGTAACTGTGAGCCCAGGGCTTAAAAAAAAATCTGCGAACATCAAGAAAAATTCTACAAATTTATCATAACAAATGCTATCTTTAAAAATGGATTCCTGTAATGTCCCCTGTTGGTACTAGGATGCTTTCCAGTCCCTTTACAGGTTCCTCTTTCAAGCTCACCAAGAAATAGCATTAGTGAAATTTCTGCAGCCGAAACTGTTGAAAGAAGAGGAGTGGTGAATAATTATTGTGCAGTACAAAAAGGCAGGATGGAATAATAATGAAGATCTAGCTGAAGCTAGCTAGAAGTTGAGGAGGATGTGGTGGGCAACAAAATGGATGAAACTTCAATACAGCTTGAAAAAAAAATTTCTAAAAGCGAATCCAAACAAGAAAAGCACCATAAATTGAGTACAGCCTCAACTGGGATCTTGGGTTCATGTCACACTGCAGGTGACCCCATCACACTGTACACTCTCTCTCAAACATGCACACTCTCATATGCATATACTCCCTCACACTCCAACTCTCTCACACAAACACATAGACCCTCCCATACATAAAGGCTGGTGTTGTGTGATTTTTAACTTTGTCTCACGTACATATACTCACGCATACTCTCTCAAGCACACACATTCTTACACATATGCACACACATGCTCTCACACACTCTCTCTCTCAAGAGCACGTGAGCACACACAAATCTATGGGATGAAATTGCATTTGCAGGTATACTATTTTGTTAAAAAAGCACACAATCTGTTGACAGTCAGTCAATATGGCATGTTATAAATTCCTACTTTGAAATTAAAACCAGTCTGGCTCCAGGATGAAATACAAACAGACTTGAGGCATTGTCTCACACTTCAAATGCATTGTGTGACCCAAGATGTCACCTTTGTTCTGATAAAACCTGAACTTACCTTGGGGCAGGGATTTACATATTAGTAAATCTAAACCTGCACCTCTATTCTACTGATTAAAGACTTAATAGCCATCTAGGTGTGTTCAATACATTCACATAAGTTGCATGACCATTTGATGCTTCACTATAAATTCTGTGGCCGATGTATTCTGTCTCACTAGCTGTCTGAGGAAGGAACAGGAGCTCCAAAAGCTCATGGTTTCAAATAAACCCTTCGGATGATAACCCATACTGTGTGATTTTTGACCACAAATCAAGTCAAGTGAGGTGAATCTCACAGAGTTTTAACCAGATTTGAGTCTCATCGTATTATTTTCAAGGGGATTCAATGATAAAAACTTGTGAGTTTTCTCACTGTGTCAGCATCTGAAGGCAATTGGGTCTAGGACACTATCCTGAGGAACTTAGCGGAGATACTGGAGCCGAGATGACTGACCTCCAACAACCCAATCTTCTTCCCTTTTTGCCAAGACTCCAACCAGCGCAGAGGTTTTCTCCCTAATTCCCACTGACTCCAGTTTTGCTAAAATACAGCCTTGACGTCAGTGGCAGTCACTCTTGTCTCTGGAGTTCATCTCTTTTTGTAATGAGGTCAGCAGCTGAATACCCCTAGCCAATCCCAAATGGGCATCGGTGAGCAGGCTATTGCTGCAAGTGCTGATAGCATGCGCACGCACACCGGGGGGTCAAAGATTTGAAAGGAACCTGGATTTTGCACTTTAATCAGAAGCCTACCTCCTAACTGATTAAAGGATTCAACAGCTAGTTTTAAAGTTGTCAACCTTTTGCTTATAAATAGTGTCTTATACTCCATATCAAACCATGCCTGATGAAGGAGCACTCGGAAAGCTTGCAATTTCAAATAACCCTGTTGCACTATAACCTGGTGTCATTTGATTTTTGACCTTGCTTAATAGTACTGTCAATGATCCATTCATTATTCACTAATATTGGCCTGACTGGATTTGTTTTTTTAAATACAGAAGCCCTCTTACACACAACTGAATATTTTTCTTCCCCTATCACCAAATCACCCACGGTCTTTTTCCATCTATTACCTACCACCACTAAATTACTTGTGTTTTCAAACTGATAAGCCTGTTATTGGCAATGGAGACCAAAGGTAAGGGAAAAAGTTAAAGCAAAATGAGGTTTGAAGGGGAAGTAAAGCATTCCGTCCTCTGTGGTGTCCACCTCTCCCTAAAGACATCGAGAGTATTGGTGGACACCAAAGACTTTCTCTCCATTGGCAGCAGGACATGAATGTAGCCGCTGAAGGAGGACAGACAGTCGGCAACTATGGCCCCTCCACTGCCTACTGCCTGGACCTGTTCTGGTTAGTTTTGTCCTGCTAGGTGTGTACAAGACACACTTGGGCAGTTTTTCACATTGTCAGGCAGGTACCAGTGTGGTAACTGTACTAGAACAGCTTGGTTAGGGGTGCAGCAAGCTCTGGAGCACACAACTTTAGTACTTTCACTGGAACATGGTCAGCCTTCACGATATCCATGAACTAAGTAGTACATGACGATGAACCTCATATCTGTGCTATGAGGGGCCAAACTGCAAGCAAGGCAATGTAATGCAAGGCAGGGATGCTGTAAGTTTCCAAATAGGATCAGAGCCCAGAGATACAGCCTGGTCTAGTCCATAAACACAGTCTGTGCTACAGCATTACAATGGCAGTTGCCATTGCACCCCAAGGAGCAACACAGAGTGCAGAAGCCTCCTGGATCAGAGATGTGCCAGGAGGTTTCTAAGCGGCTGACACATATTAGATGCCAGTATCCATGGTTTTGGGGTGTGCGTGGCCAGTGCCCATGGAGCATACCCAGTTCCCGATGTTGTCCATTATGGAAGTTGTTCAGAGCAATCAGTGAGCTGAATTCTGTTACCTCCAAGTTGCATTTCCTCAATGTTGACCTTGTTTGGCAAGACAGGAAGCTGAATGTGAGATGTTTTGGACCGACAATCATTTAACAAGCAATAATCCCTGTTAGTTGGCATCTCACCAATCCCTGGCAAGAATCTCACCAGGCTGCTTGTGAAAACTATACAAGATAGCACAAGATGATCCTAACTTTGAGATCGGCCTCACCACACATGTCACCCCTTGTGCCAACAGAGGGTCTGCTCCACTGTTGTCATTTCAACAATGCTACTGATGCTCTGTAATGTGGCTGTAGCATTGCAAAATGTATGCATTGTATTTGCCACCTATCTGCAAAATGGAAAGAAATATAAATATTCCTCCCACTCTTACAAGCAAAGATGACATAGTGCCCTCTTTCAGCATTGATGTGCAGTATTGTGCTGAAAATAGGTCTAATGTTCTTTTTTTAAATTGTCGCGTTCCCAGCAATACCTGTGAAGAATGCACACCTGATACAAGGAAAAACATTTTCTTGCCACAATGACAGGCCATGACCATTTACAAGAATGGTTTCAGGAGTGAGCAACATTAGCTATGTAGATAGATCGAATAGATTCATACAGCCTTTCTTGAAGAAAGTTGGAAAGAGATTTCAGACAGATATTCAAAATCATGAGATGGCCAGACATTGGAGAGGAGGAAAAATACTCAGTCGTGCAAGGATCAGGAACAAGGGGCTGCTGACATAGGTTAAATAGCAATGGCAGCCTGAGGAGAAATTGTTTAATGCAGCGAATGACTAAGATCTGTATTGCATTGCCTGAGAGTGTGGTGAAGGCAGATTCAATTGAGATATTCAAGATGGAATTGGATTTTTAATCAAAAAGGAAAATTGTATAGGACTGCGATGAGAGGACGGGTAAAGGCACTGGGTGAATAGCTTATTCAAAGAGCCTTCCCAGACATGATGGGCTAAATAGCCTTTCTCTGTGCTGGAAAGATACTGCAATTGTATGATCTGGAACTCACTGCCTAAGGTGGATGGTGGAAAAGGGAGATAATGAATGATTCCAAAAAGGATACTTGATGAACTCTTAAGGGAAATAAGTTTTCATGACAAGCATAAACCAGGGACAAAAACCGAAGCAAAAATTACTGCAAAAGCTCAGCAGGTCTGGCAGAATCTGTACAGAGAAATTAGAGTTAATGTTTTGGGTCCAGTGATCCTTCCTTAGATGGAGGAAGGTAGGCAGGAGGTCAGGTAGGAAAACGTTAATTGCCATGCAGAAGACAGGGTGGAGGGGGAAGGGATAAGAGGTAAAGGCTAGGTGAAGATAGAGCCCAAAGAGATAACAGAACAGTTGGAAGACAAAGGTGTCAATGATGATCAGTCTAGGAGAATGAATGGCTACTAATGGAGATTATTAGTGGCTAACAATGGGTTGCGTGTAATAGTAGCCCATGTGATGTCAAAGCCTGATGTGTTGGGGTTGGAGTAAGAACATGGGAGAAAATGCCCTGCAGCCCAAAATTGTTGAACTCTGTATTGAGGCCCGAAGGTTATAGAGCTCCTAGGTACTGTTCTTTCAACTTGTGCTGAACTGTTGGAGCACTGCAGCAAGCCTGAGACAGAAAAGGCAGCCAGGGAACAAGGTGATATTTTGAAGTGACAGGCAACTGGAAGCTCAGGGTTTTTTTTCCCCCCAACAGAATGTAGGTGTTCTCTGAAGTGGTCACCTTGTCTACGCTTTGTTTCCTCAGTATATAGGAGACCACATCGTGAGCAGCCAAGGCAGTGGACTAGATTGTGTGAAGTGCAGGTAAAGTGCTGTTTCACCTGGAAGGAAAGTTTGGGCCCTTGGATACTGAGAAGAAGGGAGGAGGTGAACAGACAGGTGCTACACCTTCAATGTTTGCAGGAATATGTCCCATGGGGAAGTGGGGGATATTGGAAGGAGGAGTGGACCAGGCTTTCTTGCAGGTAAGGGTCCTTGTGGAAGGCTGACAAGGGAGGAGAAGGGAATGTGTGCCTGATGTTGGGATCCCACTTGAGGTGTTGGAAATGGCAGCTAATGATCTTTTGGATGTGAATGATGGGATGGTAGGGGAGGACAAGGAAGACCCTATTGTTGTTGTGAAAAGGTAGAGAGGGGAAGAGAGTGAGAGTATAAACCAGGGATTTGGAGCTGACATGCTTAATATACAGACAGCTAGTATGGACTTTAATGGGCCAAATAGCTTCCCTCTGTACCATAATGACCTCAAAGGTTTTTTAAAACTGCTGCAAGACAACAATAACACAACATTCAATAATAGGAGACAAGAGTCAACATGAGCACCACAGAGAAAACAGTTTGCATTGTCAAACTGCAAGTATCTACAAATATTCTGCAAAAGAGATTGAAAAAATATTATCCAAGTAAGACAACATAAAGATTAAGACCAGGATTAAATAAATAATGTTGCTCAACTATTTGTGATTAAACAGATTTCATAGAAATTTATTGAATACAATATCCATTGTTACAATGTCACAGATTTTAAATAATAGACTGAGAAACATGATATGCCTTAACTTAAGGATGTGGAATATTTCCGAGAAACTGGTGAGACTGATAGAAAACATCAATAACAAACCCTCAAGCTTTGTTACACTGCATCAGAAATTAATGTATTGGTTTAGCATTACATCTGGGAAATATAAGGATATATACTTGCCATCTGATTTATTAATGCATGTGGGAATGGGTGAGTGTCAATGTGTAAGTGGTTAATGTGGGAGAGTCAAGTGGATAGTGTAGCAAGTGGCTGAAGTGGTAAGGGGGCAGCTTCATGAGCTGGGCAAGTCGGTAGCTGGGCTGAACAGGTTGAATTGGGTCTTGTTGGACTGGGGATTGGATGGGAGGACAGAATTTGGAGGGCACAACTGTATAGTTATCCAAGAGTTAGACTAACTTGCAGGCTCTAGTGAAAATTCCCTGAATAATCATCCAGGTAAATAAATCAGAATGGTCTGAAATCTCAGTGCCATCCTTTCAAAAGGGTCCTAGGGAGCAGGGGAACTACGAGAGAGGAGTTCAAACTTCCAGGCCATTCTCATGGAATTAATGTGTCTGGACATCTACAAGGTCCCAACATGCATCCTTGTTAAAATATCATTCAGGAGTGGGGACAATATGGACCAGAGTCACTGCTAAACAGAGACACAGGGATTTAATTACATTTATTCTGCTCACAGTTTAGAGATTCATATATTTGGAAAATGGGCTATGAGCTACTCAAGTTTATATCCATTTAACTTAAATTGCAGAATAGTCATGGGCAGCATGTGCCAAATTTCCTACTTGTGGCTTGCGGTCCTAAGTGCTGAATGCATAAAATCTTCTGATCAGTTTTACAACATTCAGTGCAGCACAGCCAAGACTACAATTTGACAATTCAGGATTAACATACCACAATTGTCTATTAAAATGGGCTCTGCTACTTTGTACCAGGAACACTGAATCATAAAAAAGGACACATAAATGCTCCAATTTCCTTAAGTGCACAGTAAGCACTATGCACCGCAACTTGCAATGTCTTGACTCTAATTTTTGAAACACAATGCTGCAGTCATTAAGTCTTCAATGTCAACAAATTAATTCACAGCTTCCATACTCACCAGTTGTCATAAATGACTAGATTAGTGCTGATATTAACATAATATAAAGCATCAATTGAACAGCAGAACTGCTAAAACATTTGGATGCAAGAACACAAAACTACAGAAATGGAAACTTAATAAATGAGTTTCAACATATTATACAGTGGTAAAGCAGGGTGAAACTCCAAAGCAATTATAGTAAGGACCAATATTGCTCCCAACTTAAATGGGGGAATTGTTGGCTGTTTTAAAGTTTCAAGATAATAACTCAGTTGGCCACTTGGCCTATTGACTGGCTTTTCCATTCAAGTTCTTAACTCATCTGATTATGGCCTTAACTCCTCAGACCTGCCTACCTCATAACCCCAAAATCCCTAGTAGCCTTGAATGTTATCAATGACCTAGCCTCCACTGTTTTCTGGGGAAAAGAATTTCAAAGACAAACTGGCCTCAGAACAAATTCTTCTATCACTCCATTTCCTTCTTAAATGCTGATAAACACTTTTACTGTTTTTACATTTTTTGCCAGTTTTCTAAAATACACCAATTTCTCCCTTTTTCACTTTTTGCCCGTTTCTAAAGTTTTCTCAATCTTCGGGCTTACCACGAACATTTGCGGAGTTCTACCCCCTTCCCTTCAATGTAATACCATCGCTAACTGCACAGATAACCACATATTGTACATCCTTCTCATGGTATTTCCTTCTCAGTGAAATAGATTTTTATTAAGGTCTCCTTAAAATGTCTGCCAGGGCCTTTCCTACCTTCTAACTTATTTTTTAAACTTATAATGCCTTCAAGACACTAACTTCAGACCCAAAATTCTCAACTACAAACTGAATGTGAAGTTATATCACACAAGTTAATTTCAAGGGGACAGATTTGATATAATCGGCTAAAGTATGGAAACATGAATAAGAACCTTTTCACATGGTAAGCAGTTAGAACTGGAATACACTACCTCAGAATGTGGTGGAGGAAGGTTCAATTTAGGCATAAGAGCAATCTAAAAATAAAAGAATATTTGCAGCACTACAGAGTAACACGAGGCAAATTCGTCCTTTAAAAAAACCAGCGCAGAGTCAGTGGGCCAAATGACCTCATTTGATGCTGTAACCATTCTATGAAATAATAATCTCTGAATTAATCCCTGAGCTACAAGCAAACTGTCACAACGCAAGTGTGATCAGAGAGAACAATGTGTATTACTACACTTAATTAAAAATTGGCTGAGTGACAGGAAACTATTTGTGGTTCCACTTTAAAATTTAGTTACTCACTGTTCATATCACCATATCATGGCATGTGACCCAAGGTCAAAAGCTTACAGATTCCATCTCCCCAAGTTCTGTCCACTTGCAGCATTACATGGAGAGGGAAGTGTATGTTGTTATGCATCCAAATTGCTTACCTTGAACCCAGACATACAAGTGCCAATGACTGTAGTGTACATATATTACAGCATCTGGTATTTATATGTGTTCATGAATTTTTCAGTGTTATGTGACTAACCCCCCATATTGATGTTGTGGGCTTTAACATAAGTATCGCAAAGTGTGGTGCCGGAAAAGCACAGCCAGTCAAACAGCGTCCGAGGAGCAGGACAGTCGATGTTTCAAACATGAGCTCTTCGCCAGGAAGAGACTGGATTTTTTCCTGATGAAGAGCTCATGCTCAAAATGTCGACTCTCCTGCTCCTCGGATGCTGCCTAACCGGCTGTGCTTTTCCAGCCCCACACTTTTCAACTCTGATCTCCAGCATCTGCAGTCCTCACTTTCTCCTTTAACATAAGTATCAAATGTTAGTTGCAGGTCGTCAATATCTCTCACCATACCATAATCACTCCTGAATAAGAAAACAAATCTCTGAACCCCTGGTTCACAAGCTGCAAGAAAATCAAACATGTTAAACAAATATGATTACTGATGCTTCCATATTACTTGATTCTTGATCACAACTAAACCCTCCAGTCTCTGACCATGGACTAAAACTGAAGAATCAAAGCAGTAACCTCAAACCTCTGAGGCCTAGGTCTCGGCACCGCCCTCTGCAAATGAATCCTCAGCTTCCTGACCCATAGACTACAATCAATGAACTGCACCTCCTCCACGATAACACTCAACACTAGACACCTTTCCCCCACCCCACCCCCGGCAGGATGTGTTCTCAGCCCCCTACTATACTCCCTGTACACCCACAACAGTAGTGCCAAATTCTAAACGACTGCCATCTACACATTTACTGACGACACCACCAGACTGAAACAGATATCAAACAAAGACAAGTCAGAATACAGAAAGGAGACAGAGGGGTTGGTGACATGGTGCAATCAAAACAACCTCTCTTTCAATGTCGGTAAAACTAAAGAATCTCAGAAAGAAAGTAAGAGAACATGCCCCCATCTCCATCAACGGAGTGGAGGTTGAGAGGGTTGAAAAATGTGTTGCTGGAAAAGCGCAGCAGGTCAGGCAGCATCCAAGGAGCAGGAGAATCGACGTTTCGGGCATAAGCCCTTCTTCAGGAATGAGGAGGGTGTGCCAAGCAGCCTAAGATAAAAGGTAGGGAGGAGGGACTTGGGGGAAGGGGCGTTGGGAATGCGATAGGTGGAAGGAGGTTAAGGTGAGGGTGATAGGCCGGAGAGGGGGTGGGG
>NC_057715.1:28793042-28799240 GCF_004010195.1 Chiloscyllium plagiosum | reverse complement strand
TGGGAGCATGAGGTAGCGCCGATACAGTCATCGATGTAGCGGAGGAAAAGGTGGGGGGTGGTGCCAGTGTAGCTGCGGAAGATGGACTGTTCCACATATCCGACGAAGAGGCAGGCATAGCTGGGGCCCATGCGGGTGCCCACGACTACTCCTTTTGTTTGGAGAAAATGGGAGGATTGGAAAGAGAAGTTGTTCAGAGTGAGGACCAGTTCAGTCAGTCGAAGGAGGGTGTCAGTGGAAGGGTACTGCTTGGGTCGGCGGGAAAGGAAGAAGTGGAGGGCTTTGAGGCCTTCGTGATGGGGGATGGAGGTGTACAGGGACTGGATGTCCATGGTGAAGATATGGCGTTGGGGGCCGGGGAGGCAAAAATCATGGAGGAGGTGGAGGGCATGGGTGGTGTCCCGAACGTAGGTGGGGCGTTCTTGGACTAAGGGGACAGGACCGTGTCGAGGTATGCAGAGATGAGTTCAGTGGGGCAGGAGCAGGCTGAGACAATGGGTCGGTCGGGACAGTCAGGTTTGTGGATTTTGGGCAAGAGGTAGAAACGGGCGGTGCGGGGTTGTGGGATGATGAGGTTGGAGGTGGTGGATGGGAGATCCCCTGAGGTGATGAGGTTATGGATGGTCTGGGAGATGATGGTTTGGTGGTGAGAGGTGCGTTCATGGTCAAGGGGGCAGTAGGAGGAGGTGTCCATGAGCTGGCGTTTAGCCTCAGCAATGTAAACATTGGTGCACCAAACTACCACCGCGCCTCCCTTGTCTCCCGGTTTGATAGTGAGGTTGGGGTTGGAATGGAGGACGTGGAGGGCTGCACATTGCGAGGGTGAGAGGTTGGAGTGGGCGAGAGGGGTGGAGAGGTTGAGGCGGTTAATGTCGCGGTGGCAGTTGGCTGTGAAGAGATCGAGGGCGGGTAAGAGGCCGGCACGGGGTGTCCAGGTAGATGGGGTGTGTTGGAGGCGGGAGAAGGGGTCATCAGAGGGTGGGGGAGAATCTTGGTTTGAGAAGTAGGCGTGGAGGCGAAGGCATCGGAAGAATTGTTCAATGTCTCGCCGCGTGTTGAACTCGTTAATCCGGGAGCGTAGGGGAATGAAGGTGAGGCCTCTGCTGAGGACTGATCTTTCATCCTCAGAGAGGGGGGATGTCTGGAGGGATGGTGAAAATACGGCAGGGCTGGGAGCTAGGACCAGGCGTGGGGGCGGGGTTCGGCGTGGGGGCAGGGATCGGGCGTGGGGGCGGGGACACATGCGGCGTGGTCGTTGTGCAGGTGAGTGACGTCACTGGGGGCGGAAGTGGTTGCGGCGACGGCAGAAACGGTGTTGCTCCCGGTGGCTGTGGACCCCGCGAATCTGTTGGCGATGGTCTTCCTGGCGAGCGTGGAGGCGGTTGTCTGGGCCGCGATCATGGAGGCTGCATGGTCTGTGGGGGCCGGTGTTGGCTGTGGACCCTGCGGAGGCCGCGAATCTGTTGGCGATGGTCTTCCTGGCGAGCGTGGAGGCGGTTGTCTGGGCCGCAATCATGGAGGCTGCATGGTCGGTGGGGGCCGAAGTGACGTCATGGTTCGCGGCGGCAGTTGCTGCAGCGGTCACGTGGGTAATGGCACCCGAGCGGTTCGGGAGGCCAATGGAAGATACTGGAACGGTTGAGGAATCCGGAGTGTGGGAGTAAGTAGACGAAACTTTTTGGTACTTACTGTCTTTAATTTCCGATATGGCTAGGAAGAACTGTTTGTTTGGTGTATGGATCCTTCTGTGGATGAAGAATAGTAGAGGTCCTTTGCAGGTCTGTGAGAGTGTTGTCCTGAGCTGGAGTAGGGTTGACTGCAGGGAATGTAGGTTGAGAGGGTTGACAGCATCAAATTCCTCGAGGGATGATAACCGATAATCTGCCCTGGACTTCCCACATAGACTCGACAGTCAAAAATACCCAACAAATGTCTCTTCTTCCTCAGGTGGCTCAGGAAATTTGACAAGTCCATAAGGACCCTCACCAACTTCTACAGATACACCATAGAAAGTATACTGTCTGGGTGCATAACTGCCTGCTACGGCAATTGTTTTGCCCAAGACCATAAGAAACAACAGAAGGTTGTTTCAGAAGGTAATACAATAGGTGGAAGGAGGTGAGGGCGAGGGTGATAGGCTGGAGAGGGGGTGGGGGCGGAGAGGTCGGGAAGAAAATTGCAGGTCAAGAGGGGCCTTGGAGCGTGTTCAGAGGAGGTTCACGAGAGTGGTCCCAGGAATCAAAAGCTTAACAGGCAAGGAACATTTGAAGACCCTGGGTCTATACTCAAAGGATGAGGGGGAGATCCAGTTGAAACTTAAAGAATACTGAATGGTCTGGACAAAGTATATGCTGGGAAGATGTTTTCATTGATAGGAGAGAATAGGACCCGAGGACGCAGTCTTAGAGTAAAGGGAACACCTTTTAGAACGGAGTTAAGGAGAAACTTCTCCAGCCAAACAGTGGTGAATCGCTGGAATTCATTTCCATAGAAGCTGTGGAGGCCAGGTCATTGAGTATATTTAAGACTGAGATAAATAGGTTCTTGAGTATCAAGGCAATCAAGGATTATGAGGAGAAAGCAGGAGAATGGGGTTGAGAAACTTATCAGCCATGATTGAATGGTGAGCATCCTCGATCGGCTGAAAGGCCTAATTTCTGCTCCTATGTCTTATGGTCTAAATGTTATAATTGTACCTGCCTCCACCTTTTCCTCTGGCAGCTTGTTCCATACATGCACCACTCTTTGCAGGAAAAAGTTACTCCCTTTTTCAATCTTTCCCCTCTCACCTTAAAACTCTGGAATTAATCTGGTAAATCTCCTCTCAACTGCCTCAAATTCACAGTTTAGTTTTAAGTAATTCACAGCATATGACCATTGCTAGCTAGTGGGCAGTTAGCCTAGAGTCAAATATCGGCCAGATCTGGGTGTCCTTGTGCTTGAGTTGCAGAAAACTAGTATGTAGTTACAGCAGGTAATAAGGAAGGCAAATAGCAATCTGTCATTTATTGCTAAAATAATACAATATTAAAATAGGCAAGTAAGTGCAACTGTACAAGGCATTAGTGAGACTGCACTTGGAGTGTTGTGTGTACGTTTGGTTCCTTTGGGAGATGATAGCCTGGTGGTACTATAGCTGAATCCAGAGACCAAGTAATGTTCTGGATATTTCAAAAACTAAACTCATTCACTAAGGTAACATTCGCTCAACTACTCTAATCAAACTATTTTTCTCAGACAAACTTTACTTGCTTCGGACTCCAGTCAAGTCTCCGTCCAATGGCCCAAAAGTTTATCAACTAATCTTTAAAAATTCTTGCTGAGCCAAGCTTCTGCTAACGTAATACATTAATGTTTTTTCTCTCACTGCAAACCCTCACAGTATGAACAAATATTCTTTAACACACCAATCCCAACTTGGAGTCATACAGTCATGGAGGAGATGTACAGCAGGGAAACAGACCCTTTGGTCCAACTTGTCCATGCCAACCAGATATCCTAACCTAATCCAGTCACGTTTGCAACCATTTGGCCCATATCCCTCCAAATAAATACCACATGGGTGGCACAGTGGCTCAGTGGTTAACACTGCTGCCTCACAGCGCCAGGGACCCAGGTTCGATTCCAGCCTTGGCCGACTGTCTGTGTGGTGCTTGCACATTGTCCCCGTGTCTGCGTGGGTTCCTCTGGGTGCTCCAGTTTCCTCCCACAATCCAGGGATGTGCAGGTTAGGTGCATTAGTCAGGGGTAAATATAGGGGAATGGGTCTGGGTGGGATACTCTTCGGCAGGTTGGTATGGACTTGATGGGCTGAATGGCCTGTTTCCACATTGTGGGGATTCTATGGAATAACCCTTCCTATTCACGTGCCCATTTAGATGCCTTTTAAATGTTGCCATTGTACAGCTTCCACCACTTCCACTGGCAACACACACCACCCTCTGCATGAAAAAGCAGCCCCTTAGGTTCCTTTTAAATTTTTCCCCTCTCACCCTATATCTGTGCCTTTAGTTCTGGACTCTTCAACTCATGGAAAAGACCTTGTCTATTTACCCTATCCATGTCCCTCATGATTTTATAAACTCAGCCTCCAACAGTCCAGGGAAAGTAGCCCCAGCCTATTCAGCCTCTCCCTGTAGCGCAAATCCTCCAACCCTGGCAACATCCTTGTGTATCTTTTCTGAACCCTTTCAAGTTTCACAACATCCTTTCGATAGGAGGGAGACCAGAATTGCATGCAATATTCCAAAAGTGGCCTAAACAATGTCTTAAATAGCAGCAACATGACTTCCCAATTCCAAAATTCAATGCTCTGATCAATAAAGGAAAGCATACCAAACATCATCTTCACTATCCTATCTACCTGTGACTCCACTTTCAAGGAACTATGAACCTGCACTCCAAGGTCTCTTTGTTCAGCAATACTTCCAAGGACCTTACCATGAAGCGTATAAGTCCTGCGCTGATTTGCCTTTCGAAAATGCAGAATCTCACCCACAGATACATAGGAACATCACCACCTGAAAGTTCCCTTCCAAGCCACTCACCATCCTGTCTTAGAAACACATCGCCGTTCCTTCAGTGTCGTTGAGTCAATATCCTGGAATTCCCTCCCCAAGGGCATTGTGGATCAACCTATAGCACACAGGCTGTGGCAGTTCACGAAGGCACTTCAGCACCACCTTCTCAAGGGCAGCTATGGATGGGTAATAAATGCTGCCTGAGCTGGTGACACCCTCATCCCACAAATGAATTTTTAAAAATCAGGATCAAGACTGTGCTGCCTAAGTTACTCACACACAGCTGTATTCCTGACCTTAATGTCTTGGGATGGTAGGTTTGGGAGCAGCACCTGGATAAAACCCTTCAGGCTCAGCACTTCCAGTGGTGGGACAGTCACTGCAGTTCAGACTAATTGAAGAATCCCACGGATTTTCAGAGGGGAAATGGATTGTGCTTGAGTCATAGAGATATACAGTATGGAAACCCATCCATGCCAACCAGATATCCTAACTCAAATCTCGTCCCACCTGCCAGCACCTGGCCCATGTCCCTCCAAACCCTTCCAATTCAAATACCTATCCAGGTGCCTTTTGAAAGTCGCAATTGTATCAGGTTCCACCACTTCCTCTGGCAGCTCATTCCATACACGTACCACCCTCTGCATGAAAAAGTTGCTCCTTGGGTCTCTTTTATATCTTTCCCCTCTCATCCTAAACCTATGCCCTCTAGTTCTGGACTCCCCGACCGCAGGGAAAAGACTTTGTCTATTTAGTCTATCCATGCCCCTCATAATTTTGTTAACCTTGATAAGGTCACCCCTCAGCCTCTGACGCTCCAGGGAAAACAGCCCCAGCCTGTTCAGCCTTTCCCGAGAGCTCAAATCCTCCAACCGTGACAACATCCTTGTAAATCTTTTCTGAACTTTTCAAGTTTCACAACATCTTTCCGATCGGAAGGAGACCAGAATTGCACGCAATATTCCAACAGTGGCCTAACCAATGTTCTGTACGCCGCAACATAACCTCCCAACTCCTGTACTCAGTACTCTGACCAATAAAAGAAAGCATACCAAACACCTTCTTCACTATCCTATCTACCTGCGACTCCACTTTCAAGGACCTGCACTCCAAATAACTTTTTGTTCAGCAACGCTCTCTAGGACCTTACCATTAAGTGTATACATCCTGCTAAGATTTGTTTTCCCAAAGTGCTGCACCTCGCACTTATCTGAATTAAACTCAATCTGCCACTTCTCAGCCCATTGGCCTATCTAATCAAGATCCTGTTGTAATCTGAGGTAACCTCCTTCGCTTTCCACTACACCTTCAATTTTGGTGTCATCTGCAAACTTACTAACTATACCTCTTACGTTTGCATCCAAATCATTTATGTAAATGAAAAAAAGTAGAGAACCCAGCACCGATCCATGTGGCACTCCACTGGTCCCAGGCCTCCAGTCTGAAAAACAACCCTCCACCACCCCCTCTGTCTTCTATCTTTGAGGCAGTTCTATATCCAAATGGCTTATTCCGTGAGATCTAACCTTGCTAAACAGTCTCCCATGGGGAGCCTTGTCGAATGCCTTATTGGCGTCCATATAGAGATCACATCTGCCCTCAATCCTATTTGTTACTTCTTCAAAAAACTCAATCAAGTTTGTGAGACATGATTTCTCACGCACAAAGCCATGTTGAC
>NC_057715.1:28752326-28790331 GCF_004010195.1 Chiloscyllium plagiosum | reverse complement strand
TGCCCCTTTATCTAAATTGATTCCATTTAGGTAGTAATTTAGGTAAAGGGGCAGTACAAAGAGGTCTGGGTGTTCTTGTACACCAGTCAATGAAGGCAAGCATGCAGGTACATCAGGTAGTGAAGAAGGCTAATAGCATGCTGGCCTTCATAACAAGAGGGATTGAGTATAGGGTGCTTCTGCTGCTTCTGCAGCTGTACAGGGCCCTGGTGAGACCACACCTGGAGTACTGTGTGCAGTTCTGGTCTCCAAAAGACATTCTGTCAATTCCTGGAATGGCGGGATGACCTTACGCTGAAAGACTGGAGCAACTGGGCTTGTATACCCTTGAGTTTAGAAGACTGAGAGGGGATCTGATTGAGACGTATAAGATTATGAAAGGATTGGACACTCTGGTAGCAGGAAACATGTTTCCGCTGATGGGTGAGTGCCGAACCAGAGGACACGACTTAAAAATACTGGGTAGACCATTTAGGACAGAGATGAGGAGAAACTTCTTCATCCAGAGAGTGGTGGCTGTGTGGAATGCTCTGCCCCAGAGGGCAGTGGAGGCCCAGTCTCTGGATTCATTTAAGAAAGAGTTGGATAGAGCTCTCAAGGATAGTGGAATCAAGGGTTATGGAGATAAGGCAGGAACAGGATACTGATTAAGAATGATCAGCCATGATCATATTGAATGGCGGTGCAGGCTCGAAGGGCTGAATGGCCTACTCCTGCGTCTATTGTCTATTGTCTATTGTCAAAAAGGTTTAACGAGTTTGAGCTTTGGGATACTTATTGTGACTGAAATTCTACAGGGGGACAAGTGAAATGCATGGTACTTCCATATTGTTTACTCAATAATTAAGGGCTCTGTTGTCAGAGTAATTAATGTACCAGTCTCTTCCAGTTTTGTTATGCACAGAGAAAATGAACTAGTGCACCTATAAAAAAGATAAATTATTTGGATAACATAATAATTAAGCGTTTATCAGACCTAACGTGTGATATTTAACATAGGTGACAAGGGTCTCATGTCTGGACAGCTGGAAGGAATGCCATATTCTGAGCAACAAGCACCATTTTGGAGATCATAGAAATCTCACCCAACAGCCCACCCTCTTTCATGAATAACTACAACCCACACCACCAAACACCACAAGGGTGGGCATTAAGTTTGGCACAACAATGTTCATCTACATTTTACATGCAGAAATAAATGCTGGCCCAGCCAGTGATGCCCACATCCTGTAAATGAACAAAAAAAAAATTGTTAAAGTTGTCAATTGGATGCTTTTATGATTGGAAGGGTTTGGAGGGATATGGGCCAGGTGCTGGCAGGTGGGACTAGATTGGGTTGGGATATCTGGTCGACATGGACAAGTTGGACCGAAGGGTCTGTTTCCATGCTGGACATCCTATGACTCTAAGCGGGACTACATTCGCTTTTAAAAACAGCTTTCTATATTGACAATTGGTTTGCCCTGTTGATTGGAAGGGTTTGGAGGGATATGGGCCAGGTGCTGGCAGGTGGGACTAGATTGGGTTGGGATATCTGGTCGACATGGACAAGTTGGACCGAATGGTCTGTTTCCATGCTGGACATCCTATGACTCTAAGCGGGACTACATTCGCTTTTAAAACAGCTTTCTATATTGACAATTGGTTTGCCCTGTGGCACAGGAAAGGTGGCAAGCAACAAACATCAAGCACACTATTAACAGAACGTAGAATTCAGACTGGCATAAGCTATTTGCTAATCTGGGAACTTGGGACAGAGACCACGGCTAAACAACAGACCGTTCAAGAAGTGGAAGTGTTGAAGGAAGATCTAATATGATGTACTCTAATGATGCTGCCTTACTCTATAAAAGGAATCAACACATAGCAATGCCAACTCTTGAAGGCCAACTTCCACAGTTTATGGCCCTTCCCAAGGATGTGAATTTAAACTTTACACCACCAGTTTCTTCCAAGCTAACACTTGCCATCCGGCACCATAACCATTTTGTCCACTGCTGCATTGAGTGAGAGACTTTGTCCATGGAAGATCAAATTGCTAATTACTTTCCTTGCAGCAGGGAGAAATCAATACAACTGGAAGCAGAACATTGTTTTTTTTTGGGAATCTCCGCACAGGCAAAGTGCAGCAAATCATCAGGCTGGATGGGACTGGCCATTCTCTGCAACTGGCAAGTTGAGGGAGGACTGGTGAGACTGCAGATGTGATTATTTTCCTCCTTCTCACCTCATGCTGCAGCAGGATCAGTTTCACCAGCTCTCCAGCAGCACTTCCTTGTGCCAATACACACCCATTAAAAAAAGGGTAACAAGATGCAAACCCAACATACATCTGCACTTTCCCCAACTTGTATAGGTGGCCTAGGATTGTGTCCCCATTCCAGAGATCAGCACTTCACTAATTATTTAGTTTTTATCTCCCACAGTGCCATTGGGAACCTGGTTTAGAGTTTATTGTTGTTGCCTGATCAGGTTTCCTATTAAAGACAAGCACAGCTGAGTTCACAGGACAAATGTTTTGAGAGTCAGGTGAAGCAGGAGCTGGCCTCACCTCACTGGCACGAAGTTCCATCAGTGTGTCCGGAGATCCTACCTTTTCCAAATAGTTAGAGCAAATTTCACCCTCAACATGAAATTTCGAGGATCTCAGAATTCCCATGATATTCCAGCAAGTACAATCCATTGCCATCACCTTCTAGATACCAGTGTTGAACATCAAATGGCTCAGCAGGGTTCTCAAAAATCCAATGCGCTAGTTGGAAAGCTCTCCAGGTGCACTCAGCCCAGATTCCTCTCAATCGATGTTAATCACCAAGAAAAAAAATCAAAAGATTGAATTGCTGTTATTTGAGTCAGACTTTAAATTGAGTTGCCTCCATCTTTTCTGGTACACATTAAAGATACTAAGACTACTTCAAAGAAGAGATAAATTCCATGATGTGCTATCCACTGACTATCCCTCAAACAACCTGACCATTACCACACTGCTGGAAGCTTGTTGCGTGCAAATCGAGTGCCACCTTTTCTATATTACAGCAGTCAGAAGCAATATGTTGGCTATAAAGCACTTTATGATGTCCAGAGGTGATAAAAAGCAATATACAAGTGCCAGTTTTTTTTCATTCTTCTCAAGAGCACTTGAGATGCTGTAGCACAATAGCTAGCACATTCAGACTTGTTAACATTTGATTCATAGCTCTTAAATAGTTTAGCATGAAAAGATTCTTATAACTCAAAAATAATTACAAACACCCATTCACTCTCAATGTATTGAATGTCACCAAGATATTGTAATGAGCTTGAATGTAATTAATTTGCTTGCATAGTTAAGATCAAATTTTAAAAAGAAGCCTCTGATTCTTTTCATGCCAGTTTTGTAGTGTTCAAATCGTTTACTGCTTACGATTGCGTCATGAAACTAATGAAGAAACTATACAGGGCTGGGGAAGCCACATTGTTTCATTGTTGGTATCACAGTGATTTAGTTTTCACTTTGTTTTAAGTCATCAGAGGATTGCAAAAATAAAAGCTATTGAAGACTAGTTTCGGTTCGTATGAAGCATTTGCATGTTAAAAAAAAGATTACGTTCCCACTGTTGCTATAGAAACTGTCAAAAGCTAGACAACCCTACATTTTATTTGGCTGTTTTTAGTCTTAGAGTACAAGCTCAATTCATTCCTTTACAAAAGTTACGATCAAACATACAAATAAAAGATAAAGTTAATTCTTATAAATAGATTATGCCAGCCTTCCCTTTCCAAAATATGCAGCATCAAAACTTAAGCGCAACATTTTAAAATGGCAATGTCTTAGAATGCAATCCAGATGAAATGCCTTAAGACATGCTCAAACATAAGTGTTAAATGAAGGAATTGGCACAGGTTATGTTCAACCATGACAACAGTTTTGCTTATGCATTAATTGCATTAAAAGGTAATATATTTACACTGGTGACCACGGCAAGGACAGATTACATTTCACAGGTCCATATAATAGGCTAAGAATACTGCAGGCAGCAAAATAATGTGTTTCATTATGAAATACTCCTAACTTGGGTAACCTCAGAAAATCTAGAAAAATGAAACAAGCGATAAATAATCACATTACTTACTGAGTTACCTTCACTATGTCATTTGGGAGACAGCTGTAATAAGGAAAAGAAATATCTATATTGATAATTAATCTTTCCAAACAATACAAATCTTAGTTAAAGGTTTGAGGTCTTCAATAGTCTTTCACCATCTGTTCTTTTATTTACAAATGTGCAAAGCCAAGAAACACAGTGATTATCATGTCATTCCTGCATACACTGTACAAAGAACAGTAATTAAACTGGGTAACATATAGTTGCAGTGAATAATCAGTGAGTAAATGAGCATGAATCTTTCTGCATATTATCACAAAATCGAGGTTATATTTTGTAATGAAAAGCATGCAATATGATTCCTGGTTCTGGAAGACTGACAGCTGTTTCACAATAATTAACAATGAATGTATATTTGTAAAATTATTTTGTAGAAATGACTGCAGGTGAGATAACGTTCCAAGCATTCAATATACTATTAAATTCTAACACTAAAAAGCTCATACTAATCAGCACAAATTAAAAGCATCAATACAGACAGGCTTTCTTCCATTTCATAATAAAATTGTCAGAAATTCTGATGGTTGTTGGCTAATGTTCAACAGTAACAAGGCAGCAAGTATGTGATAATCTACACTGTACTAAAAACTGCTTTGCATCAAACCATCTTCTCCCAACTCAACAATGAATGTCTTAGAGCAAAATTCCAGCCTCCCCCATTTATGGCACCACAGTAAAAAGAAAAAAAAAGGAAAACCCAAGTTCTTACTCTCAACAGAGAAAGGGAGCAATAAAGATTAGAGGGAAAGATTACCTTCTGATGCCATTGATGATCTCCCAGGAAGAATAAAGTAAATTTTAAAGCTCCTCTGAGCTCAACGTAAATACCTTATTCTGGATTAGTTGTGCTGGAAGAGCACAGCAGTTCAGGCAGCATCCGAGGAGCAGTAAAAGCGACGTATTTCGGGCAAAAGCCCTTCATCAGGAATACAGGCAGAGAGCCTGAAGCGTGGAGAGCGTAAATACCTTACCCCTTATGATTTGCAGGCTTCCCCCAGGATTTCTCCTTCATGGATCTTCTGATTCCTCCCAACATTTCTAAGACTTCTTATGGTCTGCTTCAGAACCTAGGAGAAAGTGAGCTCTGCAGATGCTGGAGATCAGAGCTTAAAAATGTATTGCTGGAAAAGCACAGCAGGTCAGGCAGCAAAGGAGCAGGAGAATCGACGTTTCAGGCATAAGCCTGAAGAAGGGCTTATGCCCGAAACGTCGATTCTCCTGCTCGTTTGATGCTGCCTGACCTGCGCCGCGTTTCCAGCAACACATTTTTCAGCTCTGCTTCAGAATCTGCCTAACACCCCACAAGCCCAGACTTTTATTCAGCAGGATGGTTATCATTCCAGGAGAAAGTGAGGTCTGCAGATGCTGGAGATCAGAGATGGAAATGTGTTGCTGGAAAAGCGCATGTGTTGCGGAGCGTTTCAGAGAACACCTCTGGGACACCCGGACCAACCAACCCAACCACCTTGTAGCTCAGTCTGACCTATCACCCTCACCTTGACCTCTTTCCACCTATCACATTTCCGACGCCCCGCCCCCAAGTCCCTCCTCCCTATCTTTTATCTTAGCCTGCTGGACCAACTTTCCTCATTCCTGAAGAAGGGCTAATGCCCGAAACGTCGATTCTCCTGTTCCCTAGATGCTGCCTGACCTGCTGCGCTTTTCCAGCAACACATTTCCATCTCTGGTTATCATTCCAGCCAGTTTCAGGCAGAAATTAATCATGCATTACAATAAAGAGGCCCCGGAGTAAATGTCTCTTGGGCCTCACATTCCAGAAGTATCACGACCTGTCTCACGTCCTGCTCCTCTAATTTCTGCCTCTAATCAAAATTGGGGTTGAAATGAATCCAATCGGAAAACAAGGGGAAGTTTGAAAAAAAAAAGGCCACAAAATGAGCAGCAGTAATGGGACACCTAAAGCAAAGATTTAACCTTTTCTTTTCACCTCGCTGACTTGATCAATTTTAATCTGAACCCTACAGATGCCAGATAACATTGAGCTAACAGTATAAAGTTAAAGTCGACCTCAGAAGGCAGAACAAGTTAACAATGGCTGAGACTAAAATTGCAGTATGTACTGTCAAGGTAGACAAGCAGGAGGTTGGAGGAACACAGCAAGCCAGGCAGCATCAGGTGGTGGAGAAGTCAACATTTCAGGTGTAACCCTTCTTCACTACCTACATAGACACTGTGCCCCAAATCTTCCACTGTTTTTTCTTTCTCCATTTCCTGATGCTGCCTGGCTTACTGCGTTCTTCCAGCCCTCAGCTTATCTGCCTTGGATTCCAGTATCTGCAGTTTTTTTAAAAATCTCTAACCGTATGCACTGCCAAGGCAGACACTCCAGTCCAGCACTGAGGGAGTACTGCTCTGTTAGTGGTACCACCTTTGGATAGACCATTAAACCAAGACCCAATTTGCCTTTCCCAGGTGGACTTAACAGATCCCATGACATTGTTTAGAAGAAATATCAGAATATGATGCATAAGCTCTGCCTAAATGTGTCCAACAAAGTCAGACAAAATACAGTGCATCCCCTTCAACGGTACAATCCCTATTTATTTCAGTCCATTTTTAACAAGTTCCTTGACCCAGTTATCCTTTTCTCCACTTTGAAAATTGGCAAATTCTTTTGTAATGGAAGTAGTTTTCAGTCACTGCTTCCACCCTGCAGGTTTGGTATCTCCTTTTTCATTGCTATAATGTAGATTCCCATGTTAAATGTATGTTGATATGATTGGTGTTGAATATTTACCTAATATTTCCAATTGGTTAGACAATTTGAAAGCAGTACGTTAATACCCAGCTCTCAAGACATTGTTTAGCTTAAAAATGAAACTCCTCCCTCGTGTGGGACATAATTAAATTGTGAAGAAAATACTGGCAAAATAGTTAAAAAGGTCCCACTTTATCAAGCTCATTTGGTTGTATGAGATAGTATCTAGTCAGCTGAGCATTTGACCACCAGCAGAAATCCATCACCACGTTTAGGAGTCTCCAAAACAAGCTACTGAGAATTCTGCTCAAGTAGAGTTTCTGTTTTACCTTTTCTGGTGTGCTCTATCTTACCATAGAAACCCAACTCAATTACACTTGGCTAAAAGCACATAGATGCTGCATTGGCAAAAGCAGGAGCTAAGGTATCCTGGAGTGCAATCCCCATAACGTTTGGCTGGTGCCCTTGGACAACTGCAGTTTTCCCGTTACTCATGATGGCCAGATTAAACTTACAAACACATTTCAATTTCAGTTTTTTGGTCCTGACTGACTGAAATTTGTATTTTACAGTTTTGAAAACTGACAGAGAGAGGGTAATTAAAGGTCATAGCCCAAGATACTGTTAAAGATAACTAAACATCAATTGTAGCAAGAGGGAAATCTGGAATTATAAGAAGTCTATATTTACTAGATAGTTTCAAATATGGACCATTAATTACAATTTCTCTCTCTTTCTCTGTTCCTTTTTGCCTTTGCCTCTGCGGCTGTCTCTTTAGTACATCACCCTTTTATCTAATAGAACATGTGGTTTGCTTTTAAATGTCTTTGCATTGCTCGAGTATCACTGAACAGTCTTTTATTTAATAGTTTGCAAGTCATTCAACTAAAAACTCCCTATTTGCAACTGCATACAAGCCTTTTATCAGTCTATTTTCCAATATTACTAAAATGTTTAATCATCTGTTCAGTTTCAGTTCAGATCAAAGGCATATGCCCAAAGTATTAAATTGCCTCAACACTTTGTAGATGCAGAAAGACCTGCAATGTGGTGACAACAACTCCTATTTTTAAACTCATGTTTCTACTTTCTGCGACATAGCCTTCTTACTGGCACATTTCCCACTGTTTTTTCCCCAAATCAAGATCAATGCCAGGACACTGACATTCAGCACTCTCTACAGCAACATGGAAACAATCTCAATTATCTCTAGGTGCAGTTAATGAGCTCAGCTGGATGGTCAATACACAACAGCAATGTTGATTACTTGGCTCAAATGTTCGACTAGTAAATCTGATATGATGATGTCAATTTTAGGAATTCAATCTTGAAATCAATAAATGCTTGAAATACAAGCATGGGTCTGCCATTTGGTCCTGTGAGTTTGCTCTGCTATTTACTATGACCGTGGTCAACCTTTGAACTGAACTTCACATTCTCATCATGTTTTATTTCCTTATATTCAAAAAATCTATTCCTCACTGGCAACTGCCAGTTATATTAAAACATTAGCAGTGATAGAGATGATGTAGGGGTTTACCAACAACTTGACAGAGGTTTTGGAACTCAACATCATTAATCTATAATTAATTATGAAGTGAGTGTGTAGCTACCCTAATGTCTACTGCAGCTGGATCTTCCTTGTCAATGTCTCTGATACCAAAAACAGAGAACGTGTCGGCATGACTATGAAGACTGTGGGAGTCACCATCTCTTGCACCTTTGGTGACTTAGTAAAAAAAAATGACTGTCTCCTTGCCTGCATTTCTTCATTTCAAGATTGCACCCCTAAAGGTAGCATCATAATATCAGATTTATGGGAATATTTGAAGCAGGCTGTCACCAGTGATGACTAGGTAGCTGAGCTCATTACCAGGACCTACAGAACACTGGGATTGTTTTTATGTTGCTAAGGAGGGCTCTGAATATCAAAAGCCTGGCATTGATCTTGATTAGGAAAAAAGCAGGAGGAACTGCTGAGTCATAGCTAATAACAGATGAGATAATGGAATAAGAGTGGAACATGATGGGACATCTGAAACCTCACCAACCACCATTCCAATTCCCATCCTTGTGTCACATGCCAGCTGGGCAAGGTCATTTTGGAAGTCAGGTTACTAAAGTTTGCATCCAGTCCCTCTTAGGTCCAAACTCTGAGAATTCACAAAAAGATCTCAGCAGCCTTTTCCTGAGCTACAGCAGTTTTTATGCATGCTGCAGGTCATTACAAGACACACTTTACAGAAACATGAAATGTGCTGGTGGTAACCACTGTCCAAGCAGTTGTAGAAGTTGGTAAAATTATATAATTTTTTAAAAAGCCTTTGCTAGATTATATTTTTGTAGTATCTGATGACCATCTAAAATCAGTGATATGTCAATCAATGTTGGTCTTTGGATTAATGCAGGTTACAAAGAACAGGTTTTACTTTGGACATGTCTGTTAATTCAAAGGAACAGAGGTTGATCACTTGAAGCTCTGGCTATAGGTAGGATTTGTCTTCCAGTTACATCACTATCCTCTTCTTATCAAGAATTTCAGATTGCTAAATGTCTACTGCTACTATTGGCTCCTAGTTGCATGGTAAAGTTACTCAGCCATACAGCACAACTTTATCATATACATCAATCATTTTACTAGAATTGCTGGAAGCTTCAAGACTCCAATGGGCTGTTCAATTATGGATTCCTGATGATTCATAGATCACAATGCAGTAGTTTGACCACTAAATGTGGGTTCCTAGGAGAAGGCACAAAACAAATGTGCAGCTTCTCACTGACTTAGCACAGCCAAAGTTATGGCACCTGCAGAAGGCAGGCAAACATCCTTGTATTGTACTGCTAGCAATCACACAGCAATAGTACATTAACAGAGGGGGAGTGCTTGCTATTCAGGAAAGCAGCGGGCTAGTCTGAACAAGCTTGCAAGATGGTGTGCAGTCAATGACTCTCTTGATGTATGGGGCTGGACAACTCTAATTGATGCAAACCCCAGATCTCGATATCTACTTGAAGCCTATCTTAGCCCATTCAGGTTGTTCTCTGGAGCAGACAGGTTATGTGGAAATTTATTAAAAGTGATCAAAATTTTGAGGGGTTTTCATTCAATACACAGCGAGAAACTATTTTCCTTGGCCTCCTTCTCAGATAATTCCAGAATTGTGTGTTTAATTTGGTAAACATGGCAACAAGTACTTGCTTAAAGCACTACTGAACAGCATTAAGAACAGAACAGCTGAAAACACTTAGCAAGTCAGGCAGCATCTGTGGAGAGAGAACCAGAGACATTTCAGGTAGATGACCTTTATGAGAAGGTCACCGACCAGAAGCATTAATTCCATATCTCTGCCTTCAGAATTTGCATTACCTGCTGAACTCTTCTAGCTTCATTTTGTTTTATTTCAGATTTCCAGGGCCCTCCGTAATTTACCCTTGCAAAATTGAACAGTGGATTGATGTTACAGGTAACATTTGTCTCTGCTGGAAGGACACTGACGCAAAAAAAGTAACTTCAATGACTCTGGCAAGTGCAGTGTATAACAAGAGACAATTTGAAAACATGCCTCCACATATTCAGGGAACTGCCCACATGATGTCCGGGACCTTTAAAACAAGTTATGAGGGTAAGCACATCTTCAAGTTTGCCTGATTGTGTCTGGTCCCTAGCCAGTTGCACAGTCACTTGCTTTTCTTCCACTTGCCAGAGACATACTACAGATGTGCGTATCTTTTATCAGGAGTTCAAGACTGTAAGACCGAGCCCTTGTAAATTTATATAGGCAAAGATTTAAGACTAGATGGGGGCAGTATAGCTCTCTGAAGAATTCAAAACACTTAAACACCAACATCTACTAGCAAATGCCTTTAATTATTCTTTTCTTACTTTAAATATTTCACATCCTAGCCTTTCTTGTGGTAGGAGAGAGTACAATGCCTTTAAATATAAATGTATAAATTCCACACAGCACAGCAAGAGTTAGAGCCAAATTAAAGAAAAACAAAAGCTCGTTTGATCCACTGAACAGCAGCCCTGCAGTTCTAACCTTTCACAAAGATCTTATTATGATACGCAATAACAACACTGCTATTCAAGATCAATCAAATACTGTCAAGTTTTTGTGTCATTCTGAATAAAATTTATAAATATGACCAATTTTGGTACAGCCTATTTAATTCTAATGTCTGCTTTCAGTACAGTGGATTTAGATAAACCTTTAGTACTCAGAAGATAATATGTCCATGTTATTTATAGAATTCCCACCAGATCTATATTTAATATTTAAAATTTAAGTTTGATATTTCAGGAAAGCAAAGCAGCCCATGAGCTTCACAAATTACCACTTCTGAGTCCCTGAAAGCTCCATAGTTTTGCTTTTAATTCTGAAGAAAGGTTGATGATCTGCAACATTAATACTGTTTCTTCCTCCATAATCCTGACATGTTCATCAAGTAATGGCTTTAAAAGAATTAATGTTGACTTGTACTGAGCTCAGCAAACTCTGATGATGTCATAGACCTTTGGAAGGGGAACAGTTTGTCTTAACCGAGATCCCAATGGAGACAGACATGATATACATGGCTCCTGATAGCTGTTATTATTCTGAACTAATACATATTAGCTGTAATATTGCTATTGTTGAATAAGGTATATTTTGTCATGCATAAGTGATTGTACTTGTTAAGACTTGAACTTGTTTATCTTCTATCTCTGATAATTAGACAGGCCATTACACTCAGAGTAAAAAGGAAGATTGCAATACCCCATGAGAGACTACCTAAACAGGTATTGCTTATTTTAAAAAAAGAGTACAAAAGAAGATTAATGACAGCAAGTTTCCCAGGCACAGGCTGGGCAACTAGACGATACAACATACTAACACAATAGCTATAACTAAAATTACAACATGTCCTACTCAGTATCTAGTGCATTTTCTGTGCTTGATAACTAGTGACTCTTTAATGGATCCACCTATCAGAACACATTGCTGCTGGTGCTCAAGATTTTAGCCTTCCTGCGCATTTATTAGTCATATCACCATACTCGCAAAGTGGACACTGTAGACAAATGCTGTATCTTCTTATATCCAGACAAATCAGTTAAAAATTTTTAAATGTTTTTCAGAAATATTTACAAAGGCATATACACTACTCCAGACTTCTTCAAAGAACCAGGGAGAAATTCAGCCAGTGCACATCCAGAATCTCTCCCAATGAAGAATCACATGTTGAAACAATACAAAAGCTTAAAAAAATACTTATTTTCACTTCTTCTCAAAACAAACATAAAACTTATTCACCTAGAAAGTAGTGAGTCTATAGAATTTGCTACCACAAAGAGCAGTAGAGGCCAAAACATTATACAATTTCAAGAGAAAGTTGGACATAGCACTTGGGGCATAGGGCAGCAAAGGTACTGGGGGAGAGCAGGAACAGGTTACTGAGTTGAATGATCAGCCATGAATGAGAGAGCAGGGTCAAAGGGCCAATTGGCTTACCCCTATTCTATTTTTAATATTTCTATGTTTCTAAGTTTCTAAAAGATTTGCATCTCACAAGCTGTGAAAAATAGTAATGATTAAAATGGTGAAAATTTAGTCAGCAAAAAGCACAGGGATTGCGTGAAAGCAAACATTTTAGAAGTTTTCTTAACTTTCGTAACCTATAAGATGCTTTGCGTACCACCAAATGAATATCATACACTTGCAAGATCTCTCTTTTCATCATTCACCCAATACAACTTTACATTGCTAAATAACCTCATTAAATCTCTAATGAAAGGATCTTTGAGTGAAAAGGACAGAAAGGAAACTGCTCTCTTCCTAATGAATACAGAAAATAAAGGGCTCAGAATAAGAAAAATAAACCAATTAAAGGCATACTTAATGGGCTGATTTAGGTGATGCTGCAAATGTAAAGTACACTTCCCACACATATATTCATACAGCCTGTGGTGTCAAATTGAGTGACTGAAACTATTGCCCAATTTCCAAAACCCTCGCTTTATTATACAATCTAATAGGCTATGCTTAAGAGTATATTGGAAGTGAAGAATCACTTCCATTTTATTTGACAAGTGAGCAGTTTATTTTATTAGATGCAACTGTCTATTTTTTTAAATACACAGTTCTTCAGAACATTGAAGATGGTGTCGTACAAAAAGAGCATTCCAGCTAAACCACAGCTTGCCATGACTAGACACTGGAACATGGCGCAGCAAGGATATAGAACAGGGCCTCAGGAGAACTAGGACATGCCAGCGATAGCTCACGGTGGCAGAGAGGGTGAGCCAGTAGAGTGCAGTAGCCAAGTAAACAATAGACTTACACCATTATGGACACAGGCTGACAGACACCACACTGATGTCACCAACATTGGGAAAAACCACACATACATGAAAGTAAGCATTGGGCAAATCAAGTGTGCATGCAACTATGCCCAGCACCTGGCCAGTCAGCATTAGGATTTCAGCACATTTAAAGATAAGGTGTCTGTTAACAATGTCTTAGGAAACATTTGTGTGCTTGGCTCCTACCTTGATCAAGTCTAAAACACAACGAGCGTTTTGCTGCTTCGATCTCATGGCCTGGATGATCAAGCACCTGTCTGCACCATTCTAAAGGACTCTGAGCTTTCTGTTCGACTGTGGGCTGCTTCCTTGGCGAAACATATAGCCTGTAATGAAAAAGTATAATACTTATCATAACTTAACCCAAGAAATAGATATACCAACATTAAGTCTTATATTTATGAACAATTGGGAAGACCAAAAGTAATAGTTCTTTATGCAAGTTTAGTCAAGAAATACCGATAGATGACAATTAAAGTCCTGGGGGATGTTTTTGATGGAAGGCTGTCTTAATGCTGGAAGCAGAGTGGAATCTGGATTGGAGGGAATCAAGCAGGTAGACTCAAATTGGAAATCTGAAGGAAACACATTTCCTACCACTCAGTGATGTGCATTAAGCTACACTGCCAGATCAATTTTGCCCTGCAGTGCAATTCATAACCATGAGGTAACTGGTAGGCATTAATTGTTGTACGTTTTATAGTAAACATTGTACGGCTCATTTAGTCAACTAATCATTATGCATCGAGGAGGAAAACATTTGAAGTGCACATATGCATGACTGTGCATACCTAGTTCCAAGTTAAAACATTTCAGCAAAACAAAATCTGTACCCAGATGGGATGAAGACTTGAAAAGAAAAACAAGTATTCTTGTTAACTTCTTGTGTTAGAAATTGCAATTAAGGTCAAGCAGTTTAGCAATAATAGGTTCAACAAAATTACAAAGTTCATCTTCCAAATGCTGCAATCAGTGAGGAATACCAACCCTCAGCTGCAAGTTTAGAGAAATTATAAATGCATGGATCATGATGTAATGGCATTGGAGGCAGTTCAGAGGAGGTTCACTAGACTGATCCCAGAGAGGAGAGGTTTGAAAACACATTGAACAGTTGAGGTCTATACGCTCTGGTATTTAGAAGAATGTGGGAGATCTAATTGAGGTATTCAAGCTGTTAAAGGTACGAATAAAATAGATGTTTAGAGGATGCTTCTTCTTGTGGGGCATTGTAGGAGGAGAGGTCATAGTCTTAGGATAAAAAGGATAACAAATTTAAAACAGAGTTCAGGAGAAACTACTTCTCCAAAGGGTTGTGAACCTGTGGAATTCGGTACCCCAAAGTGCAGTGGGTGCTGGGGCAGTCAGTAAATTTAAAAGGAAGAGTTTGACATATTTTAAATTGGTAATGAGTTGAAGGGTTATGGGTTGAAGGCAGGAAAACGGGCGTGAATAGCATATCAGCCATGATCCAATGGCGGAGCAGACCCGATGGGCCGAATGGCCAACTCTGCTCTGATAGCTTATTCATCTTATGAGCCTATGATTTCCTATCCATGATGCCTGAAACTTACTATATACATATTGATATGTAAAGCTGCCTGACATCAGCTTACAATTGGAAAATCAGTCCCAAAGCTCTCAGTAAGAACAGCGAACTTATCAGACCTTCTATAATCTGAACATTTTTGATATAAATAAACTCAACATATTAACATCACAGCAAGTTCTATCATTTAGTTGAGCTGAGCTCATGATCAAACAGCTAAAACAGAGATTGTAAGATCTCAGAATCTTAATATTCATTCTATAAGATTACAAGGCAGAAACCAATGATATGTAGGAGCTGATTTCACTTGCTCTACCAGATAGAAATGGGGCAATAACATGGATAGATAGCAGCCTTCAAAAGGCACAAGTAATTTTATGAGGAAATATTGCAGGTACACAAAAATAGAGGGACAAACTGAATTGCTCAATAAAAATGTTAGTGCAGACTCAAATGGGCCAAATGACCTCCATTTGCATTGTTTTACAAAATGATAATGACCTGAAAAAGATCAGGACAATACCCTTCATCTACAATGATCTGCGCCAACCTACAAGGTCACTGTACCTCCAGAGTGCTCAACTGCTTATGCTGTTGACCATTCCAGTATGCAACTTCTTTCACGTATTTACTGATTACATCAATTTGAGATATCTAGGTCATACACTGCCCACAGTTTTTCTTCCTGCAGTGTGACTAAATGGTGTTCAACCATGCTCCACGAGAGCACTACATTGCTATCACCCGAGTATCACTTGCTGCCAATCAGCAAAGCCGCAGAGTTGATGCCACCTAACATTGCAAGCCCAGTGTTGGTGAGCTGTAGCAGGGCACCCATTTCTCCCCTGGCATCTTAGCTTTGAATTTTGATTGACACCATCAACTAGGGACACCCACCCCCAAATGTTTCTATGTGGCAATAGGATTAAAACTTCAGTTTGGCTGCCAAACAGAAAAAACATCGACCCCATAATCTACACCGCTAAACTGCTCAACATTATTTCTTTAGCTTTTAGATAAATTTTATATGGCACAACATATCTCAGGTAGTAAAGAACATATGGTCTTCAAATGAGAAAGTATGCATTTCCTTCAAGGAAAGGATATTATGGATTTTAGCTTCAACCTACCACAAATGCAAAATGCGATTCTCAAAAGATACTGAATTATTCATATAGCTACCCTTTAAATTGGCCATTGGAAGAACCAGCTGTACCATAGTAAAAAGGAAGGCAAACAGAAAAGATGCAACATTTAGTGTATACACACATACACACACACATTTGTGGACATGATGATATACTGTCCCATAAGTATCTGCCTCTTGGATAAATGATTTATTCAATCCAACCTTGTTGGTCTCAGCATCATTAAGATGGAAACTGGTTGCTGCCAATTGTTCATTCAAACTGAGAACACTCCTCTGGACCCATCTCTATTTCTTCACTTACCCCATTACCACACCATTCTTTATCATTGAATCACTCCAACTTTCCACCATAGAACAGACCTTCCCTTTAGTTCTGTCCTCTTCTCTACTCTCCCTTGCCTCCGTACTTGCTTAGAACAATTACACCCCATAACATTTGCCAGTTCTAATGTCCAACTTGCTAAGTACACCCCGCATTTTTATTACAGCTTGTTGGGCCACATGTTACTTTTTAATAATTAACGTGCAGCTGTAGATTATATTTGAAGCAATAGGCTTTGGTAAAGGGAGGTCATGCATTATCTGGAGAAGGACGATCTAAATTGGGTAGTGCCAAAGGCACATGGGAGCACTAAAATAAGCAAATCACTAGAACTAGGAATAAAGGCCAACAAAGTCAGAAGAAAATGCAAACAAGAGATTATCTTTAAAAGGAATAAAATATTCAAGTAGAGTTGTTGTGCTGTCCATTATTGGACTGCGGCCAGGCTATGTATTGTCTGTTTGTAATATTACAAGGGGGATAAAGACACTAGAGAGGATGCATATAAGGTTTACAAGAAACTTTAAGGTTCTTAAACAAGTAGGCTGGGGCTCTACCCTCTTGAAGAGAGAAGGTTGCCAGGTGCAGACAAATGGCTAATGGAGACACACTGCATAAAGAGGAGGTTTGTACTTGTGGATAAGAACAGAACTTGAAACTGTTATTATAAGATAGGCATGAAGAATTCAAACACAGAATCAAAGCTAAAACCTCTTTGCCCAGAGAGAGGTTAGAACTTGAACTTTCACAGTTAAAAATCACACAACACCAGGTTATAGTCCAACAGGTTTAATTGGAAGCACACTAGCTTTCGGAGCGTCGCTCCTTCATCAGGTGATAGTGGAGGGCTCAATCCTAACACAGAATTTATAGCAAAAATTTACAGTGTGATGTAGCTGAAATTATGCATTGAAAAATTGATTGTTGAGTCTTTCATCTGTTTGAATACCATGATAGTTTCACTTCTTTCATGTGTAAATCACAGAACCTTTTTTTAAAAGTTGCATTCTCAGGTTAGCTGTAACAATGGGTGATAGCTAGACATTATCGGCATCTCCAAATCAGAACTTTCACAGCGAATGGTTGAAAACAATTATTCACTTCCAATTCATAGCTAGTACTAAATTTCCAATTCATAGCCAGACACAAGCCTATAAGCAATAGTTACCTTCACATAAGCTTTGATATGAATACAATGTATATGACGATGTTTAAAATCTTGTGCATAAAGAAACATACTTTGTCAACTACTGCAGGTCAAGAAAAATCAAGTCTTGCTGTCTCATTTTATATGAGGTTTGGAGTAAATAATAATGTAGAGCTCAAGAGATTTAAACATTAATAAAATCTACAATAATGCTCTTCAAAGCAGAACAACAAATATGGATGATATACAAGAGCTCTAACGTGAATAGGAGGGCACCATAAAATGTTCAGGAAGTTAAATGAATCCAAACAGATTTCAAAAGAAATTGTGTGCTAGTAAACACTGCATGTTGTCACTCTGACATCTGCAGAGGATAAGACTGTATCATAGTTAGGAAAGAATTTGACCCAATTACCTTATGGATCATGGATTTGCACTTATTAGATTTAGCTCACCATGAGTTCCGAGTGCACAATAAACATGCAGGTAGATTCCAATAGCTGAGGCTGGAAAGAAAATGGATCCTTGATCCCAAAAGCAAAAATCTAGCTACTGTAAAGGAGCTATTGCCTAAAACAAATTAAATCTGGGAGTAAACATCTAATGATGGCTATGAATCCATTGTCAATTGTTAGAAAACCCCATCTGGCTTGCTAATGTCCTTTAGGGAAGGAAACTGCCATCCTTACTGGTCTGGCTTACAAGTGACACCGGACCCATAGCAATGTGGTTGATTCTTAACAATTAGGGATGGGCAATAAATGCTGGCCTGGCCAATGACACCCTCATCCTGTGAATGAGTAAAAGAAAAGTACTGGGATCCAGCTACAGGGCATGTGATTGCAAAACTAGCTATAGTGAGACTGGAGAGATTAATGCTGACAACAGGTATACAGGACAGGAACCAATTATGTCCAACTATAAATACTTATTTTAATTAAGGTAGCTGGAATATTTTCAGGAATTCTAGACCAGACTGTGAACAATCAATTATGAATTTCCAGTGAACAATAGCTGGAAAGACCAACACAAGCCTCTAAACTAATGATCACCAAACATCTTGAACTTAGGCTACCTAACAGTCCTTGGGGGACTGGGGTATAAACATCTTCATATGTTAAAAAGTATAAAAAACACCCAAATTTCCTGATCACCCCACTGAATAATAAAATACATGATAGTGACTGACACTAACTCAGGTTTAACTGACATTGTTACAGGACAATAAAAATAGGAAAAAAGTAACAGCAGGATTATGACACTTTAGTTCAATACACAGCCAAAATATTATAAGCTCGGTTTTTCTACATAAATGCTTCTTGCCTAATTCAAGCAATTTCTGTTTGTTTTGGAATTCTAGTAAAATTTAACCATGATGTCAGGTAGGGACCAACACCAATAATAATTATTGGGAGTTAAATTCAATAACAAATATGCAAAATAAGCTTTACGTGGCAAAAGGTCATCACTAGCTGTCCCTCAATTTAATCAGGGACACAAGCATCTGCCATGGGACTTCATGTGATTGAACAAGCCGATTCTCAGCCCACAGACTGTTGGAGGACATGCTGCTCCATCTGCTCACGAGGTGGTAGGATTCAGGATTTGCTTCCTCTCCTTCTCTGCCACTGGATTGTCTCATTTACAACATATTATGACTCAAAAGGTGATGAACTTTGATGGACAGAATCTCTGAATGACAGAAGTGCTTTGGTGTAGAAGGAGGCCATTAAACCCATTGTGTCCACACGTTCTTGTCACTCTGAACATTTGGTAGCCAGCTCCTCCCAGTCATTATTGTGCATTCTGCCACTTCTCATGCACAGCCTCAGAGCATTATATTTATCCTTTCCTGGAAAGTTAAACATTTGAAAGTCAAAGAAACAGGACCTGGTGACCAGAATGCTTTTTAGCTACCAATGTCAAATTGAGTATTTGTTGATTGTAGAAGAGTTCTGCGTCAGTGTTTATGCACCCAGCTTCAAGAAACACACCAGCGTTAGTTTGACTGTCCTCCCACTGAATCCAGAGAACGCTGCACTGGCATTGCTGATGAAATTTCTCAAGAATACTCATGTCTCACTATTCAACAGTGCAAGCCTCACTACAGCGCCAGGGTACAGCGAATACCCACAGCTGTGTACAATAGGATATCATAGTAAATCTTCCCAGAAACATAGAGCATCTTTGCACCTTCTCTGGGAATCTCCAACATGGCCTCTGGGCCAGGCTAAACCAATAAAAACATAAAGAACAACTGCAGGAACTTTTCAATGTATTAATCAGCCTAACCAAAGCATTTGACTTAATTTAAAAAGATTGCATTCCAAAAATGTAGATGTTCAAGTAATTCCAATACAATCCTGTAAGTGTTTCATGGTGACATGACCACAACGTCCTGAATGAAACATCAGAAACAGATGTCTTCAAACTCTGAACTGGCAAAGGCAGAGTATACTAAATATCATTCTCAATTTATATCACCTGTCACATTTTCAGCCATATTAATGGCAAGCCACAGGAGCACACTTTAAAAGAAAAAAGATTTGATTTCAGAAATGATGTAGAGTATTGTACTAGATATTTTGAGGAGGCGGCGGGGGGAGAGGGGGGTGGTTCGGTTAGCTTAGTTGGTTGGAAGACTGGTTCTCAATGCAGAGTAATGTGAACAGTGTGGATTCCATTGCTGTTCCTGCTGAAGTTACTCTGCAGGACTCTTTTTCAATTTTTCCCCTTGCCTGAGGTGGGACGACCCTCAGGTTAAACAGCCACCAGTCATCTCTCTCTAATAACTAAGTATCCCTATGGTCTACTAAAACTATGGCAACTTAAGGTTTTCAACATTTTAGATATTAAGAAAATGTTATACTTCTATCCACTGCAAAAAGTAGCGACCACAGAGTACCCAATGAAGCAAAACCTTTATCCTTGCAAGAACGGAGTTTTTGCTGCAGAAGTCATGACAGTTAACTACTGTACAATATACTAAACTAGCCCGACAACATTTAAGACAGTAAATACCATGTTCTGTACTATATCCAGTGTAAAAAAAAGTTCAATTTGTTTATAAGCAAGATGTCACACAAACGGCATTGTTCCATTTTTATTTTATGACTGTCCAACCCGAGTAATTTTACAAATCGACACTGGCACAGAAGATGCCAGATCTTTGGGGATACATTTTGGGAACTTGAGAAGCCACTCTCTATTATTCTCCATCCATTACCCAAGTAAAAAATAAGACAAAATAAGACAAAGCTACAGAGGTCTGAAAATCTAAAATATAAAAAATGTTTCAAAACAAGTAACAGATAGTAATGCGAGTGCGCCTTCAACAAGGCATTTTACCTTATGTGGTAATGTTTATGTTATTTTCTATAACAGAAGAATGAACATCATGGTGTTGAAGACTCCAACAGACATTTATTACAACTAACCACGGTGTACCAATATTGCATTCCTTAGGCAGTTAAGTGTCCGAGCTAATATTAAGCCATTAGGTTACAACAAAGGAGCATGCACCAAGTGATCCAAGGCATGGTGCAGTATGAGACTTTTATACTCTCAAGTCATATGCCCATGCTATCATTATATCACAGCAATCTCAAAAAGTCATACTGGTCATGAGACACAACACAACATCTCTATTTCCAAAGATAAAAAAAGACTCCAAAAATGTATACATGGTTGTAAATATTCCTGTGTTGATATTTCAATGACAAAACAGATAAATAGACTTTACAGAACAGAAGTTTCAAACTTCAATGCAACACTGGAGGTTTGACAACTCATCCATATTTGAAGATTTATCATCCTTCAACAGGAGGTATATGTTGATGCCTCTTAGTTCAACAGTGTGGCGCTGGAAAGCACAGCTGATCAGGTAGCATCCAAGGATGGAGAGCTTATGCTCAAACTGTCGATTCTCCTGCTCTTTGGATGCTGCCTGACCGGCTGTGCTTTTCCAGCACCACACTCTTCGACTCTAATCTCTAGCATCTGCAGGCCTCACTTTCTCCTATATGATGCCTCTTACTCTTGTTTGATAACTTTGTTATCTTGCTGCTGGTTGTGGTGACTCAATGTCACTGTATAATCACTGCCAACAAAGCGTTTTTCCTCACTTTTCTCATGCATGATTAGTGTCTTATACATTGTGCTAATTTCTGGTCTCTATCCCTTCACAATGTAGCACCACCATCAGTAAATAATTTATATGTGTGGGCTGATTGCACATTCTAGAAACCTTTGCTGATATCCATATATTTGTATTTCTAACTCTCAGTTCTCTGCAAAGTGTGCAGTTTTGGTAGTTTTCTATTTGCTTGTTCATCGTGTACCACTTTCATTCTCCTCTGTCTTTGAAAAAGAATAACTTTTATCTTGGAATGGCTAACAAATTGGTTGCTTGGAAAGGTCTATCGCACTTGCCTTCCCAACACAAGTTGTGCTCAGGATGGCAGTATACTATCCATTGGTACTGAACAAATAAAATATAGAAATGGAATGTAAAAATCTTGCTTTGTTACTCAATATCATTAAATCAAAGATCATTAAGGATGCACCATAGGTTCTGCTGGACCATTTGAGTATGGATAATAAGATGATGATAGGTTGAGAGCCAACTTCCACTTAGCAGGCATTTCTTAAAATGATTCAGACATACTTTGTTCTGGGATACCAATCAGACTGAGATTAGCACTCCCCATGTCAATAGTGATCATGGTCCTTATGTTGCTAAGCCAACAGTAATATGAAAATTTACCTAAATTTCATACAATGTTGCTACTTTCATCTGAGCAGCACATGGGACACTGTGTGGATGTAGAGGTTACCTCCGCAGCTGGGTTTGATGTATTTGACATGCCTCACATGCATTCAATCATTGACTATATCGCATGGATTCATGTGCTAGCCATCTTATGTATTCAATATTATCTGGCTGTGGTGAAACATGAACATGATATCTTGGCATAAACTCCTTGTTATCATGACTTGTACGTTGTTGAAAATGGCTTGTTACGATATATCAAATTAGCCTTTGAGACAAAAATGAACAAATCTTCTCAGGCACATCTTTAATACTGTCAGACCATTCCTGGACAAATTATCTTTTTCAGCTATTGTAATTGCTCATCCTCAGCAGTGGCTGATTGCAATTGTCCACACTGGTTCTGGACAAACTGTAACAGACCAACTGGAGAGCATCTTCAGCATCCTGCACTGTAACATCAACACATAGATCAAAAGGAACATCTTGGTCTTCGTGTGGGTTGGGTAATCTGCTCAAATGTGTCAGATGTAATCATCCCAGTACCTGGCTTGTATTTCATTTCAAGATCATATCTTTGCACTGTAACAAATAGATACTGTAAGATGTGTGCACTTGTTGAATATGGCGGAATATAATTTGTAATGGCTTGTATTTGCAATTTGTAATTATGAATTCCATGCCAAATAAGTGTATGTCAAGCCACAAGACGCCAAATACCAAAACATTCAACGTCGGAATAGATGGCCTACACAGACGACAAAAGTTTTTTTTTAAAAAACCAAAGTGTATACATGCCTGTACCCACTTTGAGAAGTATGACTTACCTGGGGTCAAAGTACTGCAGTAAGATTTTGTTGATAGAACCTGCTTGAAATAAATGAAGATTTAGCAGTGGCCATATTTGCCACAGATTGGGGAATATCCTTCTTGAGCAAATCTCTCAGAAGATACAACCTGTCTGCAAAACTGCAAGTATATAGTAAGAGCAAATTCCAAGGCAACATTGCAGATTATCATCTTCTGGGGTCAATAGATTTTAATATCTTTGATCTTACCTGGATCAGGATAGATCCCTTGGCTGGACCAAATGAAACTAAAGGATCTAGTTGACATTAACCTGACACTGCTAAATACCAATCCTTGTTATTGTGCTACTATTATCAGTAGGTGAAGGTTTCATGCATGCTTGGTCTTATCCTTGACCACAATATCATCAGCAATGCAGACACATTTTCAACAATCCTATCCATGTACAACTAGAATAAGTCTTGAGTTCCTAATAACCCAAATGGGCAACCATTGAAAACAATATTGTCCAAATGGTGTCTTAAATGTGATAAGCTCTTGGGATTCTTCTGCTAAATAGACAGACCAGTATTTGTGCTTCACATCTAACTTGGAAAAAAAAATCTTGCTCTTGAAAATTTAGGATTTAATTCTTCCACAGTTGTTATTTTGATTGGACACCTTTTAAGTGAAAGTTTCAGATGCCTTATATGGTAAACTCTTATGGTGTATTCCTTTCTCTAAAACACATGATGGAACTACACCAATCATTGCGATGGTTGACCTTTTGAACTATACTATTTCATTCGGTTCCACTCAAAATTAATCCTGAACATATACACTGCAGTTCCTTGGAAGATTAATGAATGGGTTCTCATATTACTTAAGGTGTCATGCTGCATCACCCTCAAATTGGTCAATCACCTGAAATCCATCCAGGTAGGTGTCTTTAACAGCATTGATGGATTTCATCGCATCACACGTGGTCTATTCCATTACATTGGCTTTGGTTTGAATCTCATTAATTATGACTGTACCAGGATCTCTGTATCCAGATAGTCCTACTTGTTGTCAGACAATTAGCTTCCACCAGTTAGAAGAGTTCAGGAAATCAAGGTGGGCTTGTATATAGGCAGAGTCATGTGATTGCACCAATGCAAGAAACTGGAGATTTGTTAAAATGTAGTCTGTTAGATGGACTCCAATAGGCTGTACATGGAATGTCACTGGCTGACACGTCTTTCAGGATGTATAGTGGTAATATGTTGGCACCAGCTTGTCTTGATTTTAGCTTTTATTGATGTATTGTCCTGTCTTTTGAGGATATATGATATAATTGGTTGCAAAAGCTTCGATTGTATTAGATTGCCATAGTGTGTGAAGTTTTCAAAATTGAAAACTTGATCATTTTGAGATTGGCTATTTCCCTGGCTAACTCTGAATCACATCGATGTGTTTACGTTTATGTACCTTCTCTTAAGATACATTTATGATATCATGAGCAAGTCCCTTAGAAGCATAATGACAATGAAACATAATACAACAGCCAGACAATTTAAAATGCTCAGGTCCTTTTCAACAACCACTGTGGTGGTCTTTAAATGGTAAATGATCTGTCTATGGAGCCCTTTCAGCAAGCTCACATCACTGGAGCTTTTTCAAAAACTTGCAAGCTATGGGATAAACTAAGTTATGTTAGGTGCCCTTCTTTGTTGCAAATGCTCAAAACCAAATCTTAGAACAACTTGCATTTATATAATACTTTTTACAAGCTCAATTCGTCTCAAGGCACTTGCTAATGAAATACTCTTTGTTATAAGACCATAAGAGATAGGAGCAGAAATTAGGCCATTCAGCCCATCAGGTCTGCTCTACCATTCAATCATGGCTGATAAGTTTCTCAGGAGAAAGTGAGGACTGCAGATGCTGGAGATCAGAGCTGAAAATGTGTTGCTGGAAAAGTGCAGCAGGTCAGGCAGCATCCAAGGAGCAGGGGAATCGACGTTTCGGGCATGAGCCCTTCTTCAGGAATTCCTGAAGAAGGGCTCATGCTCGAAACGTCAATTCCCCTGCTCCTTGGATGCTGCCCCTGACCTGCTGCGCTTTTCCAGCAACACATTTTCAGCTCTGATAAGTTTCTCAACCCTATTCTCCCGCTTTCCTCCCATAACTCTTGATCCCCTTGATACTCAAGAGCTTAAGTCATAAATACACTCAATGACCGGGCCTCCACAACCTTCTGAGCCAATGGATTTCATAGGTTCACCACTCTCTGGCTGAAGAAGTTTCTCCTTATCTCCATTCTAAAAAATGTCTTCCCTTCACTCTAAGGCTGTGCCCTCAGGTCTCCTATCAATAGAAACATCTTCCCAACATCTACACAGTGTCCAGGCCATTCAGTGTTCTGAATGTTTCAGCTTGATCCCCCCCTCATTCTTATAAATACCATAGAGTGTAGACTCAAATTCCTCAAACGTTAAGCTTTTCACTTCTGGGACCATTCTCATGAACCTGCTCGCAACATACTCCAGGACCAGTAGATCCTTCCTGAGATATGGGGCCCAAAACTGCACACAATACTCCAACTGTGGTGCTACCAGAGCCTTAAAGAGCCTCAGAAGTACTTCCCTACTTTTATATTCAAGTCCTCTCAAAATAAATGCCTTCTTAAGTACTAACTCAACCTGTAAGTTTACCTTGAGAGAATTCTGGACTACAACTCTCGAGTCTCTTTGCACTTTAGACTTCTCAAATTTCTCCCCATTTAGAAAATAGTCCATATCTCTATTCTTCCTATCAAAGTGTGTGACCTCACACTTCATAAACTAGGGAACACTTAAATCAAGTTGCATACAGCACAACCGCAGAAGCAGAGCGATATAATAGCCAGATAATCTGTTTGCTAGCAACATTTGTTGGGAGGAGAACTTCTTTGTTCTTCCTCCTACATTACAATACAGCCCTCAATTCAAAAATACTTAACCAGCTGAAAAGCACTTGGGGTTATTCTATGGTCATGACAGGTCTTACATAAATGCACATTGTCCACTTGCTTCACATAATGTCGCAAGCTATTTTGCACACGTCTGAGAGAACATCACACCAAAACGACAACTTCAGCAGTGCAGCCCTCAAATTGATTTTAGTTCAAAAATTTTGAACCCCATACAACCGAAATCTTCTTTGAATAAAATTTCATAATTGGCTCTTCATATAAGATACAATAAATGTCTATATACTTGCGTACCTTTAAAGTAATGCAAATAAAACTATTTGCTGCATGGTTGACATAAGCTGGAGTTGAAAATAAGATACCTCCAAAACAGCTCCTGCTTGATTAGTGCCTCAAACCAGACTTGTGGAATTTGACTTAACTGGGCACCAAAAGATTTAGGCTGCATTCTTGGAGACAGCTGACTTGTGGTCTTCATTTTGAAACTTGGTCAAAAAAATCTGCTGCTATTCTGACAAAGGTTGCTTCAAAAGCCAATTAAAATTCCATTTGATAAAATTTGAATTTTTCCTCCTCCACCAGAATAGTGCAGTTATTTATAAAATTAGCGTAGCAGGTTTAAAAGGGAACATGGAAAGGAACAATTCGAAGAAAACAAACAGGAATAACACAATGCTGTACCAAGTAAAAATCCGAAATGAGTTGAAGAAAAAGCTTTGTGGTTCAGATAGTCACTCCATAGGTATTTTATTTGGAAATTTGAAAACCATGTCCTGACCTCAAAAATCTAAATTTCTACCCAGTGTTGGCATTTCTTCTATAACTGTTCCTCTGCTTCTTTCCAACTCTCATGTCTGCCTGTGCCTCTTTCACTTATTGTCCCCTACTGGATTTCTTTCATTTCTGGAATGTCACTTGATATTTCTCTCCATCCTGCTAACCAAATACCCCCATTTATACATTCTTTATTATTTTTCATTCCTTTTACCCCTTCTAACCATTAAAGGCTATCACAAAGATTCTTTCACTAATGTACTGAAGAGTTACTTTGCAAAATATTTACAGCACCTAGCAACTCTGTTTTTCGACTCAATTGTCTTTGAAACAGCAACATTCAAATTGCCTTCCATGTTTACCCATTGAATTTGGATGCTAGCTTTTTGTGAGTCATGGCGAGGTATCCCAAATCCCTCCGTTCTGTAGCTTTTTGCAGTTTTTCTCTATTTAAATAATACTTAGCTTGATACTATTTTTGCAGTGGGTACAAAGATCAGTCCACGCCGATCCCCATCAATTGCTGAGATACTTGCAAGTGACAGAAATAGTTGGAGAGAGGAGCAGGGGCTTGCTTTGTCAGCAATTGATCATTTGCGAGAACTCTCATCTCAAATTCATATGGTTGTGGGTTCAAGCCCCAAACGAAAAACTTGAACAAAACTCAAACCTGAGACTACAGTAGAGCACTGAAGGAACATGATCATTATCTAAAGGTGGCAATTCAGACAAACAGAGGATCTGTCTTCGATCCAGAGTATCCCATGAGAAAGGCGGTTCTATTTGCTGTTCTGGTCAGATCCCTGAATCAGAATTGCTAAAAAGGTTCTTGTGATACTATAGTAGTTTCCCCACCTCTAAACCAGAAGGTCCAGGTTCTAGTCCTGCTTGTCCTGGAGTGCTGTTTTAACACATCCAAAGAGGATGATTAAAAATCATTTTTCAAAATTGCATGAAACAGATAATCTGTTGACACATTGCTGTTTCTGGTAGCTTGCTCTGTGCCAATCAGCAACTAGTAGAAAGTGAGGACTGCAGATGCTGGAGAGTCAGAGTTGATAAATTGTGATGCTGGAAAAAGCATAGCAGGTCAGGCAAACATCAGAGTACCAAGAGAGTTGACGTTTTAGGCAGGACCCTTCATCATGATTGAAAAGGGGGAAGGGGACTGAGAGATAAATGGGGGAGGGGCTGGGACTAAGGGAAAGGTAGGTGGGGTGGCAATAGGTGGGCGAAGGTAGGTGGTGATGGTGATAGGTTGGTGGGAAGTGGGGAGTGAATAGGTGGGAAGAAAGAAGGACAGGTAGGTCAGTTCAAGAGGACGGTGCTGAGTCGGAGATTCCGATCTTGAATGTAGTAGGGGAGGGAAGCTATGGAAACTGGTGAATTCAATGTTCATGCCATGTGGTTGTAGGCTCAAGGCAGAAAATCAGGTGTTCCTCCTTCAGTTTGCAGGTGGCCTTGTGTAGACAGTAAAGGAAGCCCAGAATGGTTATGCCCTCAGGTGAGGGGGCGGGGAGAGTTGAAGTGGATGGCCACAGGAATGTGGTTGGTGCCAATCAACTTCCAACTTTCCCAAATCACAACCTTGAAATTATGCCTCATCCAATATTCCACAACTCCATTTCCCTGCTTCCCTTACTGATTAAAAAACTTCTCCATCCCAGTCATGAATATAGTTAATTACCCAGTCTCAACAGCCCTTGATGATAAAGAGTTCCATAGGTTCACTAGCCTCAGAGAAGAAATCTCTCCTCTTCTGTCTAAAATTAGTAACCCCGTCTTCATTAAGGCCCCTGGTCTTTGACACTCCCACAAAGAGAAACAACCTCTTCACATCTACCTGTCAAGTCCCTTAAGAATCTTCCATTTTAGCGTGTTTCAGGTCTCCAGCCTCAGTCTAATTTAGCTTCCCCTCAGAATACAGTTCTGGACTGCCTCCAACATCAGTATATACTTTATTCCGAAAAGGCAAGGTTGAGGTTGGCAAGCTTCTGGAAATGGAGCTGGAGCCAAGGTCTAGCACCACTCATGGGTGTTCAACTTTTAGTAGAAAAGATCCTTTCCCTGGCTCAGAAATGCCTCCTAAATGCAACTACGTTATTGACAACGTTGGTGAAAACAATTCATGAAAACTACTAAACACAAGACAACTCCTGTGCCTCAGTGGTCAATTAGGGGCAACAATAATGCTGGTCTTCCAACCATCCTGGCATCCTAGGAGTACATTATAAGTTGCAGATTTTTAAATATTGAGATAGCCTTGGTCTCAGACGTGGCAAGAAAATAGCCATTAAATCTGTAATTCTTTCAAGATTGTCTGACAAAGATTTCAAGGAGCTTACTTCAATTTCAAAGACATTTTCTTTGTTAACAACAAATATTGTGGAGTCTTGGTGAAACTTGTCCTGGATGAAGCCCCAACAGGAAAGCAGTTCGGACCAGATGACATGTGGCTGGTGCACACAAAGGAGAACCACAAGTTGAAGAGCTACAAGATGAAGGTATGCAATATATACTATAGACAAACAGAAAACAGACAGAAGGACCACAGAATCTTTAAGAGAAGCAGCAATCCCTCACAGGAGGAAATTATTTTTTTGTTTGGCAGAAAAGGAGATCTTGGAGGTACTATGAAAGCTGGCCAAAAAGGTCTAAAACCTTGAAAGCATTATAACTAGGCGGCAGATGCAAAACAGCTAGCCATTTTCCCAAGTGTAACCAAACCATAAACTGGAGTGTCATTATTGGTTAGGTTACTGAACAGGAACTCTGGAAAGTTACACCATCTGAATACTTGCAACTCAAGAAAAGGAGAAGGCTCACAGAAGTGTGCCTTGCTAATGGCAGTTGTATCTGAGAAACCAAAGTTGAAAACTGCTGTTGGAAAGCACTCCTAACCCAACCTACTTCTGGAGAGAAGTGCACATTGTGGATTTGTGTAGCTGTGTAATGCAACATTCATGCAGGGAATGAAGTAAATGCATGTGGCTAACTAAGATATATCTTCGCTGTACAGACTATTTAAAAGGGATATTTACTTTATTTGATGTATTATTTATCTATTAACTTAATGTGTAATTTGTGCTATGATTCAATTTATTGTAAAAAGCTACAAAGTGAAATCTTGTTTTTAATTTAATTAGTTGAGGATCATTTAGTAAATTTTGTTATTTTGGTTTCCTACCTACTAAAGTATCTTTCTGACTCTCTTAAAAAGATTTGAAAAATCTGCTTTTGGTTTCAGACAGCTGAATTGCTACGATTCTTTCAGATTAAGCCTGAAATAGGTATAAGCTGTTCAGTATATGTCGTTGTTTCTCCAAAATTGCCGTAGTGAAATTAAAAAAGTATTTACTCGTACAGATTTGTTGCGGATGCTGTGAACTGTTTGTTTATTGATCAATTTAGGATTTTGCAACTTACATTTGAAAATCAAACAAGTGAGCATCGGCATCCCAGTGCAGTTGACCAGATAGAGGGAGGTCATGGTTGCAGAGGACACGGGTGCCAATGGCCAAAGGACCCAAATTATATTTAGGTTCCCCAGTGCAGGCCAGGTTCTGACCTAAAAATGGCAAATGGCTTCCAAGTTAGGTCACAGGATTGCCACCCGCCCCTCCAACCCGCTTTTCTGACTTCTACATTTAAATTAAAGGAGGTAATTGCCTGAAATGAGTAAGCTTTATTAAATGACAAAAAGAGATTCACTCCAAAAGGCACAAAAATATGTCAGGCAAAACCTTAGAAATGCAACACCTCCATTTTGAATTTTCCAAAATCAACATCCCAAGCATCCTCATAACAACTCAATTAAACTGTTAACTTGCATCGTATTGTGAGTTATATGATCCTGGAAACCTGAGGTCACCAAACTGGAACATGACAACAGATAGCATCCAAGCTGCAAAACCTACAATTTTTCACCATACATTCACCAGGTTCATGATTTATTAAAAGAATAATCAAAAAGAGAAATTTTCACTTGTTAAAAAGAGCAATTTTCATTTGTTAAAACGATCCTCAACTAATTAAATTAAACGACAATTTTCACTTCTTATGGGAAAGCAGATGTGACCGGACATTTCTGAATTTAGAATTACAGGTAGCTGTTTTTAAACTATATCATTTTGTTCAAACAGGTCATTGAGACACAATGAAAGAATACAACATTAATTTGATTGAAATTCATTTCATTCACTCCAACCAGGAACCTTTTTTACAAAGGACTTTTATTCTGAGAGTAAGATACTCCTGCCTTTTAAACTGTATTGTGTTTGGTTGTCTTCAGTAGTATTTCAATTCAGACACTGTTTGTTCATGATTTTCAACTGAGCTTCTGGAAATGTAATACAACCAGTACTTTCGTAAAGGATGTAAGAGACATGATGGATAGCAGCCGATCAACAGGCACAACACAGGGAAAATTGCAAAGACCCATTAAATCAAATTTAGCACATGATCCAATTTTATGATCTGTTTGGAATCATTTTCAGGAACAACCATTGTTGTGATATATAGTTGTCTGCAAAAGTTTCTGAGCATTTACATCAGGAATACATTCAGCTGTGAAAATACTAACTTTGGAGCTATTTCCTGTCAGCCTGGCTCAGTGGTTACACTTGCACCTTCTGATCTGAGCAATAATGGGTGGAATCATCCAAACCAGCAGCTGAATGCATTACCTAATTTAGAGGCAACTACTGAGACAATACTGCAGTGTCAAGTGTTGAAGTCAGGTTCATCACTTGGCCAGGGACAGTGGAAAAAATGGGCAGCCAGCTCATCCAGGAGATGTTAAAGAGCAGGCCAGCGCATTCTAATGACCAGTCCAAAGAAAGCAGCAGGAAGCCGCTAAAATTAGGCAAGAGGAGGACCCAAGGAACAGTTGGCGACACAACGAAATCATAGGAAAGGAGGAAAATCATCTGAGATTTGGAGGAGTGAGATGGAAAAGGTCCATAGTTTCTTTATGGCACACAGAGGAGCATGACAGCACCTTCTGGTCCAGAAAAAGAAAAAATTAAAAAACTGATTTTAGTTGCGTGTCTATTGTCCCTTGTCACCTGTATTTTTAAGCACGTTACCCCATTAGCAATTTGACTAAATTAAATGTTAACATCATTTAACTGTTAACGAATGAGACTTATTTCCCCCAGACAGTGTGGGAAGTGCAGTCAGCAAGACAGCTGGAGTCTGATGACTACACTTGGCTTAAAACAAGGTTCCAGTACCCACAGTATAACTATATTCCCAGCCTATTTCCATACAGCAATCTTCAAAATGTACCTTATAGCATGCAAGGCTGAAAATCCAGTGGAAATTGAAAAGCAACATTTTAAGGATCATTAACATGTTTCACAATCAACAGGCATGGTGGAATGCAGAATGTTTTTGTGACACCAAGAATATAAATGAGAAGCCAATAATATCATAATCCAACTGGTGTTCTGCTACTTCATTGAACTTTGGTTTAAAATCTTACATTTTTGAGGCTAAGGGCCATTTGCCAAGGGCTAAGGGTTTATTAGAGGGTTTCACATCACGAAGCCTAATGAGCTTTCTCACGATACGTTACCAAACTAACTGCATCAACTACCTACCCCACCCCTACAGGATCCCTCTCATCTGATTCTAACAGTATCTCACCACCCATCATTCCCAAAACAATCCAGAATTTACTGGTATCCCTCATGCTGGCACTATCTTTAAAAGACCATTGCCAACCAGACAAGCAATGTTGGTGTAAAGCTGCTCTGCATGCTTCCTGACATTTTCCCTGGACATGGCAGACAATGGAAATTTTGCAGGCAGCAATCTGGAAGTTCTGCTGGTTAGAGTGGTACACAGGCAGGAAGTCCTCTTCCCCCAGGATAGCAGAGGAGATCACAATGCCAGCCTGCTGTTAGGTTGCCACCCAGGTCAGTACAGTTTCAGCCATTTGGACGAACACCCAGCAATGTAAGAAGAAAGTCAATAACCTTCTCCACTCCCCCAGCATAAATGTCACTATCTCTGCTACTGCATCCTCCTCCCACCAAGGCACCAGCTCTACTACTCATTATTCACCATCTTCCCTCATTTCACTGTCACCCACCCCAACACTCTACACCTTGCATGTCCTCTGTGCTGCCTACTCACTCAGGATGTGTCCATCCCTGCACCAAAAATAACAGCTGGACCATCCACTTTCATCTCCCTTTACATCTGCCTATATCTCTCATTCCAGGAAGAAAACAGCCCACGATATAAAAAAAAAGAAAGAAAGTCAAGCTGGATGGTGCACTGCCCACCTGCTGAAGAGTGGCATATGGAGTTTAATTTGTATAAATGACAGGTATTGCATTTTGGTAAAACAAACAAAGACAAGACTTATACAATTAAAAGTACGGTCTTGGGCAATGTTGTCAAACAGAGAGACCTAGGGGTTCAGGTACATAATTCTTTGAACTTTGAACATAGATAGAGTAGTTAAGAAGGCTTTTTAGCATGCTTGCTTTCATTGCTCCTTTCAATGTAGGAGTTGGGACATTATATTGACATCACATAGGACATTGGTGAAGTCTCATGTAGAATATTGCGTACAGTTCTGGTTCCCTGTTACAGGAAAGGTATTATTAAGCTGGAGGGAGTTCAGAACAGATTAACCAGGATGTTGCTGGGAATAGAGGGTTTGAGGTATCAGGAGAGCTTGGGACTTATTTCGTTGGTATGTAGGAGATGGGGTGATTACCTTTGAGAGGTTTATAAAATAACGACGGGTATAGATAAGGTGAATAACAGGTGTCTTTTCCCAGGTAGGGGGACGTCTAGACAAGGAGACTTTTTTTTAAGATTAGAGGAGACATCTTAAAAGAGACATGGGGCAATTTTTTTGTCAAACAGAGAGTGGCAAATAGGTACAATAGCAACATTTAGATAAGTACACGAATAAGAAATGTTTGGAGGGATATGGGCCAAACATAGACAGGTGGGACTAATTTAATTTGGGATTATGGTCAGCATGGACTGGTTGGACCAAAGGATCTGTTTCTGTGCTGTATGGTTCCTCATCTCTTATGTGAAGGGGTTCTTGACTGTGACTGACCTGAGCTGCTAACTGACCACATGCAAGACCCTGGACTGGCATCAAAGGCTTGACTTACTGTGTTGGCAATTCCTCGGCAATCGTGCTTGCCTTGATGAAGGCTTGCTAAATGGCAAGGCAATACCACATTACTGTGAGTCAAAGAGTGTGGTGCTGGAAAAGCACAGCCGGTCTGGCAGTATCTGAGCAGCAGGAGAATCAACGTATTAGGCGTAAGCCCATCATCAGGAATCAAGAAAGGCTTATGCCTGAAACATCGATTCTCCTGCTCCTCGGATGCTGCCTGACCAGCTATGCTTTTCCAGCACCACACTCTTCGACTCTAATCTCCAGCATTAGTAGTCCTTACTTTCTCCACATTACTATGAACCTGGTATCTCTCGCTGGGGGATGGGGGTGGGGATAAAGGATACTAAGGCAAGGCAGGAATGTTATGAGCATCCAGGTGTGCGCAGGGTCAAGGAGCAATATGACAGCAAGTAAACAAGCTAGAAATGCAGCCCAGTCCAGGTCTCCAGCTAGGTATGTGTCCCTGAGCACAGCATTACAATAATAGTCGCTAATGCAGCCTAAGATGCAGAAGCAACTTTGGATCAAAAATCTAATTAAGGATCTTAGAGGTTGAACATGTTGGCTATCAATGTCCATAGATGTGGGCACATGTGGCCAGTGCCCATGCAGTGTGCAGTGTGTTTCTGGTGCTCAGTGTCCAACATGGAGGTCCTGGCAAGTTTTGTGAAGACTTGTAGCTCAGGTTGAGGTTCTGGATGTTAAGTTTGTTCGCTGAGCTGGAAGGCTCTTTGTAGCAGACACCAAGCTGCAGTTGCTAGGTACTCATTCTGACTTCCATTTTGAGAATTCTCAACATCTGGCCTGTTCATGGTAATTTGTAAGGTAAAACAAAATATTATTGAAACTGTAAATAAGGTGTTTTGCAAGCTAAAAACTGCCTTAATTTGCAACTTGCCACTGCCTTTGGAGAAACTACCTTCTCCACTCAACAGATACAATGACTTGCTCCCAAGGTCAAGATGGGCCTCAGCAGACTTCTCATGCAATTTTGTCATAAATCTCAATCTAACCAATGTCTTTCAGGCAACTGAGAGATTCTGCTCATAATATTTAAATAACTTTGCATGCTCATTATATTGGTGGCACCGCAGGGTACTTATCACAATGCTTTTATGTGACTGTTTAATGACACTGGAGCAATGCATGCGGCCACTATTGTGTCTTTGGGGTAAAAAAAAAGCAGGTCAAAAAAATACAAGTGTCAACAAAGCAAAATAGTGGAAAACACACAAATGGTTTAGTACATTCCAGATAAGAGTGCAACATCAGTTATTTTTGAGCACTGGAATGGAGGACCTGGAGTTTATCAAAGGATTTCTACTTTCCACTGTTGTTAGTATTCTCTATTCCACATTAAAATCTGTCCCAATAGACTTGTAAATCACAGGAACTGTTAAAATTCCACTTCCAAATACGATGAACAGCAAACCACTTCCCACACACAATAATTTTAGGTTATGTTTAAATTTTTAATGAAAAAGCTCAACTCATAAATAACAAATTTGATTTTCACTATGGTAACTGATCTCTTTCGATTAACAATGAAGCGACACGACATTAAAAGACCAGCAAAATACACTCAGCCCAGCCAACCTAAACCCACGACAGGATGATATTGCTTTGTTATTAACAGGGTCTTATGTCAATTGGCAGATGCTTACAAATCATAACCGGCAAGTGGGGAGAGACAAGAGATGTGTACAGTGTGGACTGGTGACATAAACATACGAGGAAGTCTTGGGCAATTCAACAAAGTAGACATGGCAACTTCTTGTCAAATACTGGTGGGAGAGAATGGATGGTGAGGAGGGGTGATTAGGGAGGGTGGGTGAGGGAAAAAAAAAGAGGATGAGATGGTGAATAAATTGGGAGACATGACAAGAAAGAGGTTGGGGGAAGAAGAAGAGGATGGGAGAAGATGAAATGAAGAGAAAAAGACACTGAGCTCGCCCACCAGCGTGTAATACAAATGGGATATTTTGCATGAGGGGACAAAGGCAGTAAAAATGGAGACAAATATAACGATACCAGTTATCCTCGTCTCCGCTGCAGCGGCCGTTGTCCAGGTCCAGGGTGTCCACCTCGTCCAGGAGCAGCCTGGCCGAGCCGCTGGTGCTCAGTGCCCAGGGAGCAGCTTCGCTGGTGCCGGAAGGCGGTCGGCAGTGAGCGGGGGGGAGGTAGCTACTGCTGCCGGTACCGCCAGGGTAAGCAGCCGAGCCCGGGGGAGATGCGGGGCAGTAAACCGGGCTGCCGGGAGGGTAGAGGAGAGCAGGAGGAGAGGAGGAGGAGGAGGAGGTAGAGGCGGCGGCACTCGCTCTGCTCTTGAGCTGCTCGTTCTGCCACTCGAGTTTCCTGACCAGCTCCTGCAGCTTCTTCACCTCCAGCTCGGCGCTCACCTTGGAGCTGACATCCCCCGCTGTAGCCCTACAATCTCTGCCAAGTCTCTCTCACACACCAGCAGCACTGTTCTGTCCGTCTGTGTGTGTGTCTGCCTTTTTTTTAAATGCCGTCAGGCGACACGTTCCCCCCCTCCTCTCAATCTGCAAACGCTCTTATTGCAAGGTTTTTTTTTCTCTCCGTTGGGGGTTGGGGAGGTGTTGCTATCTCACAAAAGCGCCGCCCACATCAAAGGAGTAATGTCGCCTGAATCGCTAAGAAATCACTTTCTAGCTCCCCGTACCCCGCCCCCGGATTATTGCCGCAGCGTTTTTTAAATTCTGTTTTTTTTCTATCTCATGCATGGTATAATGTGTTGCAGTTTTTATTGTTGCAAAACTGTGTGTGCTTCAACTGTATACACGTCCCGTTGTGAGGCTCCCTGTTCTGAAGAAGGTTCCCTGGACCCGAAATATTAACTCTGCTTTCTCTCCATAGGCAAAAGTGAGGACTGCAGATACTGGAAACTAGAGTCTAGATTAGAGTGGGGCTGGAAAAGCACAGCAGGTCAGGCAGCATCCGAGGAGCAGGAAAGTCGACGTTTCGGGTAAAAGCCCTTCATCAGGGCTGTCCATAGGTGCTGCCAGACCTACTGAGCTTGTCCATCATTTTCTGTTCTTGTCACTGTTGATGTGTGTTGAGCAGCGTGAATTGGGTGTGAAGTTGTACGGATGAAATATACTCAGCACAGAACATGATGGTGCATCTCGGGATACAGGTAAAATATCACCAGCTGAGTGAATGGGCCACAGTTTAGTAGGTGAAGTTTAATGTGCAAAGCTGTAAGGCTGTGTGGCAGGAAGTGTAGAATATTTGCAGGGAGAAAAACTGCAGAATGCTGCTCTACAGATGGATCAGGGTGGCTTTGTCCATGAATCAGAAAGAGTCAAGTTCACAGAGTGATAGAGTTGTACAGTGCATAAACAAACCCTTCAGTCCAATTTATCCATGCCAACCAGATATTCCAAACTGATCTATTACCACTTGCCAGTATTTGGCCCACATCCATATACCCATCCAGATGCCTCTTAAATGTTATTGTACCAGCCTCCCAGCACCTCCTATGACAATTCATTCTGAACATGCACCACCCTCTTAATGAGAAAATTGCCCTTTAGCTCCGTTTTAAATTTTTCCCCTCTCAGCTTCTCATTCCTGAAGAAGGGCCTGTGCCCGAAACGTCGAATCTCCTGTTCCCTGGATGCTGCCTGACCTGCTGTGCTGTTCCAGCAATAAAGTTTCAACCTCTCAGCTTAAACCTATACCCAGTTTTGGACTCCCCTATCCTGGGAAAAAGACTTGGGTGTTCACCCTATCAATGCCCCTTATAATTTTATAAGCCTCTGGAGCTCCCACCACCACCCCACCCCACCCCAGCTTCCAGTGCTCCAGGGAAAATAGTCCTAGCCTATTCAGCCTCTCCATATAGCTCAAACCTCCAACCCTGCTCATAAATCTTTTCTAAATTCTTGAAAGTTTCACAGCATCTTTCTTTTAGCAGGAAAACCAGAACTGCATGCGTTATTCCAAAAGTGGCCTAACCAATGTCCAATGTATGAACTAGCATAACATGACCTCCCAACACTTATGCTCAACACACTAACCAGTAAAGGGGAAAAAACAATGACTGCAGATGCTGGAAACCAGATTCTGGATCAGTGGTGCTGGAAGAGCACAGTAATTCAGGCAGCATCCGAGGAGCTTCGAAATCGACGTCTCGGGCAAAAGCCCCTCATCAGGAATAAAGG
>NC_057715.1:28637808-28750421 GCF_004010195.1 Chiloscyllium plagiosum | reverse complement strand
GTTCTGTATGGTCTGGGAGATGATGGTTTGGTGATGGGGGGTGGGGTCATGGTCAAGGGGGCGGTAGGAAGAGGTGTCCTCGAGTTGGCGTTTGGCTTCAGCGATGTAGAGGTCAGTGCGCCAGACTACCACTGTGCCCCCTTTGTCCGCTGGCTTGATGGTGAGGTCAGGATTGGAGCAGAGGGAGTGGAGGGCTGCGCGTTGTGAGGGTGAGAGGTTGGAGTGGGGGAGGGGGGTCGACAGGTTGAGGCGGTTAATGTCCCGGCAAGGCAAGTCTACCAAATGCCTTCTTCATTACTCTGTTTACCTGCGACTCCACTTTCAAGGAACAATGAACCTGCACCCCAAGATCTCTTTGTTCGGCCACACCGCCAGGACCTTACCATTAAGTGTATAAGTCCTGCCCTGGTTTGACTATCCAAAATGCAGCACCTCACATTTATCCAAATTAAACTCCATCTGCCACTCCTTGGCCCGTTTGCCCAGCTGATCAAGGTCCTGTTCTACTCTGAGGTTATCTTCTTGGCTTTCTACTACACCATCAATTTTGGTGTCATCTGCAAACTTACTAACAAACCTCCTATATTCACATCCAAATCATTTTGTGTAAATTGTGTAATAAATTGCAGTAATACAGACATTAAACTGAATGTTGGCCTTTATTGCAAAGGAGATGGAGTGTGAAAGTCCTGTTGTCATTTGCTGCAACTGTACAGAGACCACAACCCATATGCTGCCTGCAGTTTTATTCTCCTTAAGTTGGGGACGGGTGGAATTACTTGGGTTGGAAGCAGTTCAAAATAGGTTCATTAAGCTGATCCTTGGAATGAAAGGATGATTGTATGAAGAAACATTGAGCAGATTTCGCCTATAGCTATTGGAATTTTAAAAACTGAGAGGTGATCTTATTATAATATATAAACTTCTGAGAAGGGCTTCACAGGATAAATACTGGGAGGCCGCTTACTCTTGTGGGGAATCCAAAACTGGCGGACACAGTTTAAAATAAACAAGAAATGAGAAGATTTTATTTATCTTTCTCAAGGGTCATTTGCACTTGGAATTCTCTCCCCAGTGAGCAGTGGAGACTTGCATTGAATATATTGAAGGCCGAGTTAGACAGATTTTTGATTGACAGGGAGAAGAAGGTTATGAGGGACTGGTGGGTTAGCGATGATTCTGTTGACTAGTGGAACAACTCAATGTGCCAAATCGCCTAATCTTGCTCTTATTTCTCATGTTCTTATTTTCTTACAGTTCCAAAAGTCATGCTTTTGACCATACTTGGCATATATGATACCTCTTGGCAGTCCTGCAATGCTGTACTTCAATGTTTGACAAAAGAAATGTGTTTTCCTTAGTTTTACTGTAGGTCAGTGCATGGGTTCAAGCAGCAGGCAGTGTTGTGAAGAAGGCGAGTGAGGTTTTCAGGCACACTCACAGGGACCAGAGCATGCATGGCACCATGAGTGACAAACAGAAAAGGATCCTCCAATAAAATGAATTAATTTCAAAGCCGCTTTCCAACTCAATATCCTACGATTTGCTAACCTAACTAGTGCAGGAATTCTGTGTGTATGGAAAAAGAAGGACTCCACTTTGAAGAAAAATCCTAAACCAAATGCATCACAGGAACAGGGACCAGCCAATGATCTAGAGAAATATGTATCAGAATGAGTGCTCGAAAATCATCAGAATGATTACATTCTCATATGGAATGTAATGTGTATATATAAACATTTAAGTGGGACAGATTAAAAGCTGTGTTCAGGCTATTTAATGTTGTAGTCGGTTTATGCTACAAAGCAATCTAGTGTTATGGCAAAAGGCTCAGAAATTACCAAGTGACCCTGGTGTTAAAATGACCACTTCCAATGATTCATCATCAAACAGCAGAAAAATAAGTATCCATCATGTCACGTCAGCAACATGGGTGTAATGTCCATGAATGGAATAATGTCTATCATAATTTTCAAATGTAAACTCTGTAGAAATTCTATATTTTTCCTGGAGTTTTTGAGTGCATCCATATCAAGGGCTGAATGAATAGAATAAAATGAATTTATGAATTGATGATGTGTTGAATAGGTGGCTGGATGGCCTAAGTAAAGAATGCAGCTTATTAATATTAGTCATATTCAGATCCCATATACCAATGAGTTCAACAGGTGTCTATGAAAACATAGAACCCATAATGCGGTTATACAAGGAAGTTTAACATCCATAGTTCAACCTTTTGATACGCACCTCAACAAGCCATTCAAGGATCATGTGGGTGCCGAGTGGAATGGGTGATGGTTATTTAAGAAGAAACCTTCAGAAAGAGTGGAAATGTGTGTGCCCTGCTAATGGTTTTTATGACTTCACTAGCAAATTGTAGGAAGTTCGCAAAGTGTCATCAGATTATACAAAACCACGGAATATCCAACTCAACGAATGAAGGTGTCTCACTGTAGGGGAGGGGGATAATTCTGAAAATCAGAGCATCACATCTGAATCAGAGTGGGATCTTTATGGTGCTACTGGCAAAATAACTTATTTGATCTATTTGTACTGGGTACCAAAAGTAATTAATCCAATGATTTTAAAATGCTTTGATTGTGGTTAGAGTTTATCTTCATACAATTAATCCATTTCTATCTGCATACAATTAATCATTTCAGTGTGCCACATTGATTTAATATGAATCACCATTTTTACATTGGAAAATGGCAACCATCCAGACCAACAATTCACAATTTGAATTCTGTGCAAGTCTGCCTTCATCTTTGTGAGACTGCAAAAACTGACTTATGTACTACAATCTACAGGATTACAGGCTGCAGTGTTTACGTGATAGGTGTTGATTACTGTCAATCAATTTCTTTGACACAGGAAATTACATTTCTAAGTATGGAGTACATTCCTTTCAGTTCTACTCCTAAAGTGAGGGCAAGAATTGATAATGGATGGCTGGGTCTGGAGATGTCATTGGGAAGAAATAATAGGCACTGGTTAGATTTAAAAGGAACTTGATCTCTTCAGAATTAAATGTTTAGAAATGTAATTGCCCCAGTGGAGAAGACCAAGATTTCAGAATAGTGGGGCAAATTTTGTTCCCCTATTAGACCATGGAGTAAAAGTTTTGCCAAAATTCCATTTAATATTTTTATAGCCAATGGATCAGTATGGAAATATTTGTTAAAAAGTACAGCTTGCTGAATAAAAGAGAAGAGAAATTGAAGTAAACATAGCCAAATGTAAAATTGCCCATTGGTCTAATAAGTTTTGTATGTATGACTAAAATTATAATAGAAAGGCTGGGTCAAATAAAATTTATAAATGAAAGAAAAAAATCAAAAGTGATTTCCAAGTAAGAAATGGAACAAGCACATCATTAAAGGACAACAGTATTTACTTAATTTGGTCAGTTCTTTCTTTTTTATTAATGCAACATTAGAGTTCATTAACAAAATAGCACTGTACCAACATTTTTCCTTGCTAAATATTCCTGCATTAGTATGTAGCACATCATTTTAGTTAACACATTCCTGACAGATAGATTTCATTTAGAATGAGAACTTTCTGACAAATGATAGTTTGATCCACCAAAGCATTGTTCCTGCTAATGTGTTTATTCTCACCACTGAATTTTTGTTTAAATTTATATTTACTGTCAATTACAAGGGGTTTTGAATTAGGCAGATTGAGCTTTCAAGAATTTTAGTAAAGTTAGAGTCCTCTATTTCATCCTACATTCCTGATGCAATTGTGAAGTCTGTTGGTCAACAAAGTAATAAAAACTAATTGAGTTTCACAAGTTAGTTCTCCAGTGAATATAAAAGACTACTTTTATAGATGATGTGATATGTGTGATCTTCAAGAATTCTAAAGATAGAATTGATGGATCCACTGATTCTGCTTTCTGTTTAATTCTCAATTGGTTCAAACCATAATTTTTGTTCATTGAAATCTAAGCTATATGTAAAAAGTGTCAAATACAAATGGGCCAGACTCTCTTGTTTGCAGCATTTAGATGTGGTGTTAGAAGATGCAAAATTAATATTTATTCATTTTGTTTGTTGCTACCAAGAGCAAAAACAAGCATAAACAATGTGATTTTTTAGCTAAATTATGTTTAAGCTGGTACCGCAGGAGTGGTTCTGCAAACAGAATGACATTTATAAATTACATGGTGGAAATGTCACCACAATGTGTCATGCCAATGGACAGCTTATTTGAATGATCTTGTCAGCAGCTTCCATCAGTACAATCAGCTGTAAGACTATCACTGCAAAAGGAAAATCTGACCCAGATTGTTACATAGATATCAATAATAATTGAAATAAAATACTAATATCATTTAGAGATTTTCTTTACTATATAGAAATGTAAACCTCCCTAAAAGCAGAATTTACTACAGAAATTATATAAAAGAGAGCTTAGCTTAAGTGTTCCTTTCAAATTTCTAACCCTTGATTTTAAAGAACTCACTTTTTTTTTCCAAATTACACTTAAGAATTTTGCAAATCTCAAGTTTACCTGAAAGCCAAGAGTTAAATTTCAGAAACAAAATATTGAATTTATAACAGTGCCAGCCCTTAAACATGCAATCTTCTCATGATGATTAGGGTGGTGTTCACATAACCAAAGCAATGGTAATACTATGAAGGAGATTTTGTCCCACAATACCATTTACCTCAGTTCTTCAAATTCAAAAAAAATGTAACTCACATATTGCCTAATTGGATTGTGCAGAGATGAACAGGCCTCAACCCTCAATAATATATAGGCTGCCCTTTTGACATATTGCATCTGTTACATTCTCAAGTCATGTAATTCTGCCTTGAAAAACTGAATCTGTTTTTGCAAGACAGGTAACAGATAGAAGATTTCAGTTCTAATAATACATGTCATTCTACTTCGACACCTCATCTGTAAATCTTTTATAATTTGGGCAACAGATACTACTTTCTAGATACAGGTAGAACACAATGCTTAGAAAATAAAATAGTTATCCGTTTGCAATAGCAGAGGCTGGCGAGCATCATTTTGAGGAAGAAATCACATTTGATCCTGGAACACCGATATACTTATCAAATGGAACAGTTATTTCATGGCTGTTCTTAAAGCAGTGATTTCACTTCCATTGATGCAGGCATTTTGTAGCAATTTGCCCCCGAAAATATAACGCATATATAAAGAGTACTAATGAAACTGTATTCCATTATTTCGAAATAAAGTCCAGAAATTACAATGAAAAAAGGGAATGATAAATTGTTTAAGAGATTTTTCTAAAATTCACAAAGCAGTGTAAATATATCCTCTTAATCCGAAAAAATCTGAAATTGTAGTAGTTGAAACACTGGTAAACTCGTCCATGTATCAATTTAGTATGACAGTTGTGCTGCAAAAAAAGAAGAAATGTTTTTCAGACTTGAAAGAGATTACGATGTTCCATCATGCACTACTGCATACACATGTATTTTGCAATCAGACAATAAAACATGTCACAGTAAGGGATGAACACAACAGCTTGGATTATGCAGTGTCAGTGATGGCAATCAGCATTTACTGTCATACTTGACAAAGATAATACAGTCGATTCTGCTATAACGCGAATTGGCCTTAACACAATTGAAAAATTTAGACTGTTACTTGTAGAATGCAAATTTTCCTTACCTGTATTGGCTATAATGCAATTCCAGCCCCATTAATTTAAATGGAGTGGCAATTGTGCAATTTTCTTATAATGCGAGATCACACGAGAATGGAACTGTCACATTATAGTCCAACAGGTTTAATTGGAAGCACTATAACCTGGTGTTGTGTAATTTTTAACTTTGTACACCCCAGTCCAAGACCGGCATCTCCAAATCATGATATTATATCAAAACTGATTGTAACTTCTGGAGTCAGCGCATGCATAGTTAAACACAAAAATCAAGAAATTGCTTTTTGGGATTTTGGACTTCCCCTTTTAAAATTAATGCTATATAGATTCTAATCTATTAGAAATAGCTGAAGAGATCTTGCCATTTTGTACTCATAGTTTCACTATTGAATCCCGTGAATATGTTAGAGCCTATTGAATGAAGTATAACTAGATTTTTAACATGCACTAAGGTGATAATTATTTCTGAAAAATCTCTCTGGCCTTGAAAGTCTAATTTTATATTTATGGAGTGTCGAGATTCGCCACTGTGAAAAATTTGCATATCTTCAATAAATTTTATATGCTTTCAAGTTTATTATAATTTAACTATCTTAATCTTATATGCATGTCATAATTATTTACATCACTCTATAAAATGCTATTGCAAAGTGAGAGATAATCAGTACGTTTCACCTCCTCCAAGCTTGCTGTCTGTGAAAAACGCTTAATTGCAATTAGTTGCTCAATCAACTTAGTGACATCGCTGTTGTTAAACACCTGGAGATTCACTTGATCTGACTCAAGATTCAAACTCAAAGAGAAAGGACAACTCCACACCAGAGATTACTGGATCCTTTGAGTGTCTTTCTGACTGCAATATCCATGCCAACGATCCATATACTTTTTACAACTTGATACACGTTACATAAAATAAATAGTAATTGAAAACTGGGCTACTTTTCATAAAAAGGCTTGAATCATGCTTCCACTTTTAAAGAAGTGCTTGTCTAGAGCTAGGATACTTAATATGTAAAATAACCAAGAGGTGAAGAAGGGAAACAAATAAGGAAAAATTAGCATGGAAATGGTTCATTGGAGCAAAATTGAATTTTAAGTGCTTGAAGATTGCAAGAGGAAGCAAAGACAGAAGACAAATTGTCACTTTATAGTACACAACTTGAGGCCTAAAGAATAAACACATTTTATTGAAGCTCTCCATCTTGCACACATCAGGCCAATTTGAAAGAAACAGCAAAGATAAAGGAAAAATAACATTTTTATTGTATGAGAGCAGAGTACTGACTGTTTGGCAGAAAGAGACTGTTTGGTCAAGGTATTGTCCTGGAAAATTAACTAGAGAATGGCTGACACCTATTTTGTTGAATTGAAACAGGCAAGTGAATGCACAAGTGTTTTTTTTTTCTGACTGCAAAAGAAAAGAGTCGTATCTCAAAGGATAAAAGTGTTATTTCCCTTTACTTTGGTATTTCTTGTGAATTATCCAGACAAGTATAAAATATCTCTCTTTTCAGCATTACTGAAGACAGAATCATCAGGGTTCACAAGGAAATTGATTTTGTACTATGGCATAAACAGATGGCAAATCAGCAGCTCATTTTACACCTCTTCCCATTTTCATGGAAATATAGGTAGGGAGAGACACGAAATGAAAGAGCAAATCATTGTCCCTCGTTTACACTGTTTAAGACTCCTCCAGTGAGTGGATATAGGACACTATGAAATAGGTCTTGGTTTTAATAAGATAAAATGTGAAAAAAAAATCAAGTCAAAAGTTATTCCACAAAACGTGTGGCCTCTTGTTGTATTCAGCTGCAAAAATTATCATAGGACTAGGTTAGTTTAAAATCTTTTTATCATAAGCAGTCACTATTATTTCAGTGTTTCTGCATGCAGCAGTCAGCAATACAATTACAACTATAGAATTCCAGCCTTGAATAATATTGGATATAGAATGTGGCAATGCAGTTAAATTTGCCCAGTTCCTGGAATAGTTTTAATATTTTTTAACTAAGAGAACCAAAACCGTGGCTCTGAAATTTTTAACAAATCAGACAAAGCAAGGGTGTATTTAGCTTTCATAGTTTTTCCTTTTCTAATTAGGACAATGAGTTTGATACAAGTAACATGAGTATGAATGGTACTGCAAAGAATTTTTTGACTGTTCCTACAGCACAACAGGAGTCCCTAGTCAAGTGCTGATTTTATTTCCTTTCTTAAAATAAAGATTTTAATGGACAATGCATATTAAGCAATGTGTGTAGTTCATGTCTGTGCCAGCCATATACCTAATTCTGAACATTGAATGAACAATCCAAAAGTTTAAAAGGATGCAACCTCTGCCTTTATTAAAGAATGGTGTAATGTTGTTCTTTCTCCCGTGACTGTACGTTAAGATACAGAGGTATTTCTCCTTAAATGTTCAATTTGAAGTTCAACTATGATGGAATACAAGTATCTATGAAATGAATGCCCTGTGGCAGAAAAATAAGGCCAGTTTTCCACCGCCGTCAAAAGTCTATCCCAGGTTCATAGATCTCAAGTTAATTGCCACATCTTATTCTTTGTGTCCACTTCTCGATTTGGGTTAGTGTTAGGGAACAACCTTGCTAATTGTTGGAGTCAGCCACTCTGTTTGGTTGTGTTTCTGCAAGGTTTCATTGCATCCTACTACCTACTACCTATACACATCCTACTACCTATACACATCAGTCACCGGACACGACCACCTTCAGAGCAACCTGTCAATAACAGCAGTTGCAGTCCTACAGTGTCGCAAATGTTAGAAAGAGTCAAGGAGATGTACAACACGGAAACAGACCCTTCGGTCCGACACGTCCATGCCGAACAGATACTCTAACCTAATGTAATCCCATTTACCAGCACTTAGTCCGTATCCTTCTCAGCCCTTCCTATTCATATACCCATCCAGCTGCCTTTTAAATGCTATAATTGTACCAGCCTCCACCACTTTGTCTGGCAGCTCATTCCATATGTGCACCACATGATGGTCAGATATGTCTGTTTTCAATGAATGTTATACTGATAACTAATCTAAACCTCACAAATAGATATAAAATATCTCATGGCACTGTATTGATGAATAGAAAGGGAGTTTTTGTTGGTGTGTCATCCAATATTTATCCCTCAATAAAACATTTTACCTGGTTATCATCCCATTGTTATTTATAGGAACTTGGTAGTGGAAATTGACTGCCCATTTAAATATGTTTGTCTTGTAAAAGACACAGGGCAAGTAAAAGTTTATATGGATCAGTGATGATCTTATTTTCATGATGGGTGGAATAATCTTCTCCTATTCCTATGCAAGTTCTTCTTTTTTGCTTTCTCTGCATTGTTCTGATTTGCGATAGTGCCCTATTTCTACAGACTGTACGATAACTGCTGGATTTTTTTCTGAGATTTTAATAATGAAAAACACGTGGGTTAGCACTGCGTCTGTCATTATTGACCAATTGCACTGACAATGGTTGCATGAGGTAACCAATGGAGGGAGCATGGTGACAGGGTTCTAGGCCATGGGAGGCCATTCAATGAATTGTTTTATTAAACACAATTAACACTGCCACTTACCCTGTACGTTATCATAGCATCTCTCACAGTGCACAACACGTTGGTGAACCCAGAAGTTGTCACCAGCACTCAGGTTTTCAAGAGAGGTGTGGCAAATTTGGCACTGCAATAAGAAAAGCATCATCATAATTTTTACTTTGTGTAAACTGCTTACAATGAACTAGAACATTATAGCTAAGCCAAATTAAATAAGAGCATAATTTTGGTTTTGTGAAGCACAGGCTGGATATAGATAGTATCACTTACAGCTCATGCAGTTCTGGAGCACAGTTATTTATTTGCAACATCTAAAAACTTATCCCATTGAGCCAATGCTCACATACACTGGGGAGAGGGAAGGGGAGAGGGCCAGTCTAAATAGAAAGACCTGAGATCAACTAGTACTTCATAGCTGGGAGGAGATTTTATAGATTAGCAGATATGGGTAAATCCCAGCTCAATCCTTTGAGAAGTGATCAGGAAGGTGTCAGAGAATATCTGGCTTGTTTTCTCCTTTATTGTCAAGAATATTTTTGAAAAAACGCATTGTATGTTCTAATTGTGAGCAATGTATGCTTGGCTAGTAAATCTTTCATACAGATGGCTAAATTGACAGAGAGAGGTTCATTTTGATTCCAGATTGAATTCTGCCTCCAGTCACCAGCTGAAGTCAAAATTGTGCAGTGTGTCAGAGAATGCACAAGGGCCTTCAACTCAGCACATGATGATTTTATGATGTTAAATAAATTGATGATGGATGGCTTTTTTCTAAATGGATATCCCCTGTTTCCCCACAGGGTGAGAGGGAAAATGTAGAAACCATTAACCACACTGCTTAGCAAATGACATATAAGGGCTCTTTTGTGGGCAAGTGGTAGTGTTCCGAGAGACCTGGATTCAAGTCCCACATGCTTCAGAGAGGTGTGTAATAATATCTCTGAATAGATTGATTGGGAAAATACATTTTTTTTAAATGACAGAGGGACCCTTTTGTGGTGCAGTGGTAGTATTCCTATCTCGACCAAGAGACCCAGATTCAAGTCCCATCTGCACTAGAGGTATGTAATAATACTTCTGAATAAGTTGATTAGAAAAATAGGTTAAATTTAAAAATCTTAAATGATGTAAACAATATGGAAGAAGCACATTGTAGTATTTTTTAATGTTAGCTATTGCAGTGCAATGATCTAGATTAAGTAGTTTTGTTACTCTACAACTTATACCTTAAAGCACGCTGCATGGCAATTAATGTTCAGATCTTCCAAGATCATTCTAGCACCGTGTTCGATGGGTTTGTAGCACTGGCTGCACTTATTTTTATCCGAGGATCTCCTGCAAACCAAACAAATATTTCTTCAAAATTACTGAGAACATACTAAAAAAGCATCGTGATTGCCTGCCCTAGCACTCAATTGAGCTACCTGCTCCAGGAGAAGCATACCAGTGAAAGAAACATGAAGGAAATAAAAGGCAAATGATGATCTTTTTGTTTCTGATCACTTCTGTTGTTCCAGTATCATAGCACATTTTGACATATAGGGCAAAAAAAACAAACATCACCTTGTTTTAGTCATAGAGATGTACAAACAGAAACAGACCCTTCATCCAACTCATCTGTGCCAACCAGATATTCTAAACTAATCTCGTCCCATTTGCCAGCATTTGGCCCATATTCCTCTAAATCCTTCCTATTCAAATATCCATCCAGATGCCTTTTAACTGCTGGAATTGTACCAGCCTCCACCACTTCCTCTGGCAGTTTATTCCATACACGCACCACCCTGTGTGTGAAAAAGTTGCCCTTGGATCCCTTTTATATCTTTTCCTTCTTACCCTAAACTTATGCCCTCTAGTTCTGGACTCCCTCACCAAGGGAAAAGTCCTTATATATTTACTGAATCCATGTCCCTCATGGTCTTATAAACATTTATTAGGTCACCTTTCAACCTCCGACAACCCAGGGAAAACAGGCCCAGTCTATTGAGCCTCTTCCTCTATCAAACCCTCCAACCCCAGCAACATCTTTGTAATTTTTTTCTGAACCCCTTAAGTTCACAACGTCTTTCCTGTTGGAGTGAGACCAGAATTGACACCAGTATTCCAAAAGTAGCCTACCTATGTTCTGTACAACCACAACATGACCTCCCAACTCAATGCACTGACCAATAAAGAAAAACATACCAAACGCTTTCTTCACTATCCTATCTAACTGCAACTCCACTTTCAAGAAACTATGAACCTGTTTTGTCGAAACTGAATATTAAAAAAATGGGCACCACCTACTTCATTACCTGGGCATGAACTTAAATCTAACTTCAGACAGTTTCCTATTTAAGCTGGAAGTCCAGGCAGAAACTGTGACAAATAACAGTAAAAGAACAAAAGAAAAAACTCATAATAATGTGAAATCATGCTTAGTAAGTTTGCTTTTTTCTGAACCAAAGCCAACACTGTCCATTGTAAGTTGCATTTCAGGCATCAAAGAAAGAGAAGTAGAAATCCAGAAAATAAGAGGCCAAAGAAACTCATTTAATGAACATGTCGAGCCCTTCCATGGAATTTTACCACCTTTCTGAAACACTAATAGTTATAGATATTATGAAATGTTATTCAGAATTTGAAACACTTTTGTATCTTACCAATAATTTTAATAAAAATGATATCACTTGACATTTTAAAATTTACTTTTTCATCTGATTTTGGCATCACTGACAGAGTTTTTGTTGTCTGTCCCTTATTGCCCTTGATCTCTGCGGCTTGCTCCACCATTTCAGAACACAGTTAAGAGTCAGCCACATTGTTGTGGACCTGGTATCACATACAGGCCAGACTGGGTAAGAATGGCAAATTTCATTCACTGAAGGAAAACAGTAAATCAAGTGGAATTTTATAACAACTGATGATAGTTGCTGTGATTATTATTACAGAGACCAGTTTGCAATTCCAGATTTATTAAGTGAATTTAAATTCCACCAGTCACTGTGATCAGGTTCTGACTCAGAGACAGTGACACCAGCCCTTATGCCACAAAACCTCATTTAGGTTACATCCTGCCTGAGAATACAACTCGAAGAAAGTGAGGACTGCAGATGCCGGAGCTCAGAGTTGAGAATGTAGTGCTGGAAAAGCACTGCAGGTCGGGCAGCATCTGAGGAGCAGAAGAATCGACGTTTCGGGCATAAGCCCTTCATCAGGAATGAGACTTGTGGGTTGGGGCTGAGAGATAAATGGGAGGGGGTGGGGTTGTGGGGAAGGTAGAGGGAAAAGCAATAGTTGGATGAAGGTGAGGAAGAAGATGATAGGTCAGAGGGTGGAGTGATGGATGGGTCAGGAGGGCGGTGCTGAGTTGGAGGCTTGGGACTAGGATAATGTGGAGTGAGGGGAAATGAGGAAGCTGTTGAAATCCACATTTATCTTGTGTGGTTACAGGGTCCCAAGGCGAAATATGAGGCGTTCCTCCTCCAAGCATTGGGTGGTAATGGTTTGGTGGTGGAGGAGGTCCAGGACTGGCATGTCCTTGATGGAGTAGGAGGGGGAGTTGAGGGGCAGTGGGTTTGGTGGGTGCAGGTGTCCCAGAAATGTTTTCTGAAATGATCCACAAGAAGGCGTTCTGTCTCCCCAATGTAGAGGAGGCCACACCGGGTGTAACAGATACAGTCGATGATATTTGGAGAGGTATAGGTAAATTTCTGACAGATGTGGAAGGATCCCTTGGCACCTTGGACGGAGGTGAGGTGGTTGGTGTGGGCGCAAGTTTTGCAATTCCTGCGGTGACAGGGAAAGGTGTCAGGAGTGGGGTGTGGACTGGGGGGGGGAGTGTGGACCTGACAAGGGATTCATGGAGGGAAAGATCTTTTTGGAACATTGATAGGGGTGGGGAGAGAAATTTATCTCTGGTGGTGGGGTCTGTTTGGAGGTGGCAGAAGTGGCAAAGGATGATGCGTTGTATGCGGTGGTTGGTGGAGTGGATGGTGAGGACCAAAGGGGTTCTGTCCTTGTTGCATTGGGAGTGGTGGGGTTCAAGGGCGGTGGTGCGTGAAGTGGAGAAGATCCGCGAGAGGGCATCGTCAACCATGTGGTAAGGGAAGTTGCGATCGTGGAAAAAGGAGGCCATCTGGGACTTTGAGGTGGAACTGGTCATCCTGGGAACAAATGCAGCAGAGTTGGAGGAATTTGGAATAAGGGATGGTGTTTTTACAAGAGGTAGGGTGGGAGGAGGTGTAGTATAGCTAGCTGTGGGAGTTGGTGGGTTTATAGTATATGTCTGTGATTAGTTGGTCAGCAGAGATGGTGATAGAGAGGTCCAGGAAGGGGAGGGAGGTTTCCGAGATGGTGTAAGTGAATATGAGGTCAGGGTGGAAGGTGTTGGCAACGTTAATGAACTATTCGACTTGCTTGTGGGAGCACAAGGCGGCGCCGATATAGCGGAGGAACAGTTGGAGTATCGTGCCGGTGTAACTGTGGAAGATGGGCTGTTCCGCATATCCGACAAACAGGCAGGCATAGCTGGGTCCTATGCGGGTGCCCATGGCTACCCCTTTGGTTTGGAGGAGGTGGGAGGTTTGGAAGGAGAAGTTGTTGAGGGTGAGCTCCAGTTCAGCCAGGCGGATGAGGATGTCGGTGGAAAAGTACTGTTTGGGATGGCGTGAGAGGAAGAAACAGATGGCTTGGAGACCTTCGTCATGGCAGATCGATGTGTACGTGGACTGGACATCCATCGTGAAGATGAGACTTGGGAGCCGGGGAAATGAAAATCTTGGAGGAGGTGAAGGGCATGGGTGGTGTCATGAATGTAGGTGGAGAGTTCCTGTACTAAGCGAAACAGGATGGTGTCAAAGTAGGAAGAGAAGAGTTCAGTGGGACAGGTGCAGACTGAGACAATGGGTCGACCGGGGCAGTCAGATTTGTGAATCTTCGGTATGAGATAAAGTTGGGCACTGCGGGCTTCATGGACAATGAAGTTAGAGCTGTGGTTGGGAGATCACCAGAGGTGATGAGGTTGTGGATGGTCTGGGAGATGATGGTTTGGTGATGGGAGGGCAGGTCATGATCAAAAGGGGCAGTGTCTTCGAGTTAGTGCCTGGCTTCAACAGTATAGATGTCGGTACGTCAAACTACTACTGCTCCCCCCCCTCCCCTTGTCTGTGGGTTTGATGGTGAGGTTGGGGTTGGAGTGAAGGGCTGCATGTTGCAAGGGCGAGAGGTTGGAGTGGATGAGGTAGTTGGAGAGTTTGAGGTGGTCGATGTCATGGCGGCAGTTTGAAATGAAGAGGTCAAGGGCGGGTAACAGGCCAGCACGGGGTGTCCAAGTGGATGGAGTGTGTTGGAGATGGGAGAAGTGGTCGTCGGTGGGAGGGCGGGTGTCTTGGTTGAAAAAGTGGGCACAGAGGCAGAAGCGGCGGAAGAAATGTTCAAGGTCACAGCGTGTGTCGAACTCATTAATCTGGGACCGTAGAGGGATAAAGGTGAGGCCTTGTCCAACTCATTCAGTTTGCAAGGCAGTGTTTTTCATTTTCATCTGTGAATGTTTATACAAGATTAACTAGTTGACAAAATGACTAGCATGTGGTTCACTTAATGCCACCAGCCTAGGTTTGATGCCTACTCTAGCTAAGATAGATTTGGAATTTGCCTCCTTGACCCATGATTGAAAGATATTGGAAAATAATCACTGATAAAAGAAAAATTGCTCAGCATAAAGCATCAGCAGATCAATGCAGCTTTGTGCATAGCACATACAAACGTTTATATATATTAATTATAGTTCCTTGATTGTTCTGTTTCCATTTTGACCACAGCTGATCCAGCAGATTGTAAAAGGCCATGATCTATTAGTAGGAAAGTCCTGGTCCATAATTGCTGGATTCGTCTACATTTGTGGTTAGTTTATGTACTGACTTTGCCAAGATTATCAGTAATATTGAAAATGTCATTGTCATCGTGACTTGTAGTATTTTATTACAGCCACAAAGTGTCAGTACCATGCAATTCTCAAATCAAAAGCATGGTAAAACTCATCCTCTTCCAAACCCACAGTCTGCATTAACACTAACTTCAGAAGAGTATTATGCTACAATACTGTGAATCCCTTCTTACATTGTTCATCTTAATGATTTCATGTCAAGGTAGATATCAGGAATTGACTGAAAAACTATACCTAATTCACTTCACTTACAACAGACCTTTTCAATTTGGGGTTTGCAAGCCCAGGTGGGGTCACAAGCTGAGAATTTGGTGTCATTAGTTGCGAGTTAAGAAGCAATAGAGACTGCAATGGAGCTCTGACTGAATTAAAATAGCTGTGCTCTCTCTCCAACAGGCTTCCACTCTCAGAGCCATCACCCATTCCCAACCAAACCCACTATCACAGTCACCCCAACACATCCTCAGTTCTCACTGAAGGGTTGTGACAATTTCGAAAATAAGGGCCACAGCAGGAAAAGGAAAATGAAAGGTGGTTGCAAACAGAAAATGCTTCCACCCTGCTGGATTGAACTGAATGCAAAGCTAAGCCTCCAAGGTTTTAACTCACTGAATCCACAACTGCCACTTTCATATCCACAAATCATGCTGTGTTATTTCACATTTTGGCTTATAATATTCCAAAAACAAAACAAGGTTTATGCTAATTGGACAGGAATGTAAGTACTTTTCCTTTGTCTCACAACTTGGCAAATCCATTACCGCATTAACAGACAAATTCAACAAAATTAAAGACATTCAAAAATAATATGTTTATCTTACTGTTCAGCACTGGTGAAGGCAGTAGTTAAACTTATCACTTTTGCAGGACTCTTGCCATCAGAGAGAGATGAGCTATAGGAAAAAAAAGAGTTAATTGCATTATTATTCTGTCACTATGTCACTCATTAGGACTAAATCTGGCACCTTGCTTCAGTGAAAACAAGGAAACCGGAGCCAAAACAAAAACTAGGCCTCTAGCTTTGCAACAATTCAAGGCGCACGCTGCCAGAGGCCACTTCTTTCACCATCAGTAACCAAACTTTCTGAATATTAGCAGGGCAGAGTTTTGGGAGAAGGTGGTGAAATGGCAGGGTGTAGAATTGGAAGAGATGTTAACAAGTGGGCTGTTGGTACCTCTTCTCTTCTTTGTAATGGTAGTGTGAATGCCTTGAGCAGCGCCAGAGGAAAAAGTAATCTGAGTCAATTTCAGATATTTTTCACAGTTCTTTGGGTCACAATATGGTATTTGCCATGATTGCCACTATTAGCACCTTGTGGCACTCCCATTATGTGGCCCAGAGAAAGAGTTGTTGAAATAGTTTGTTGATATCTTTGTCTATACTTTATCTAGTGCCTGTATAATAATGGTATAGGAGCATATTAGAGCATTTTCATATAGGAACCAATTTAGTTAATAAGGTGGTTTATTGCATGATATTAATAAGTACAATTACATTACTATTCAAGCAGGAGGCTGGAAGAACACAGCAAGTCAGGCAGCATCAACAACATAATCTAAGGGCACCTTTTGCCGAGCATCTCAGCAGGGCCAGCCTGACCTCCTAGTCACTGCCAATTTCAATTCCCATTCCTACTCCCTCTCCAATATGACCATCTTTGGTCTCTTCCATTGCCACAGTGAATCAGACCTCAAATTGGCAGAACAACACTTTATCTTCTGCCTGAGCAGTCTACAGCCCAGAGGACTCAACATTGGGTTCTCTAAATTCAAATAACCTTCTCACCCATCCCCAGACTCCTGTTCCAGCCCCACCTCCTCCCTTCCATTCTACTGGCTAACCCCACCTCCCAGCTACCAACTGGATAATTCCTTCATTCGACCAATCAGGCTGTACCCTTTACCTGTGTTCACTAATCACTACATCACCACTTGCTCCCTCCCCACCCAAAACCCTACACCACCACCCTTTTATCTTCAGCTCCCTCTGTCTCCATCCCCATTCTTGAAGAAGGGTTAGACCCAAAACGTTGACTTCTCCACTTCCTGATGCTAGTTGGCTTATTGTGTTCTTTCAGCTTCATGCTTACCTACTTTGAATTCCAGCAGCTGCAGATTTTTTTTTGTCTCAACATTACTATTCAAGCACTTAGTAATTACTAGGACTCTCTGAATCTTGGACAGAATACATCTGCTCCCTATGAAGGCTACAGGTAAACTCCTTGTCCCCAATTTCAGACTGTGTGCAACATCATGAGATTGGATGGAACTCAAGGCAACAGGAATATTAACTGCTTCTGAACTATAGCCTTATACAACAGACATGGCTTTGGCTGCAAAATTATGACCTGTTACAATCAAAGCCAGGCACAGCAAGATACAACTTCTATCCCTATGAGATTCTGTTCCTCTGATGCATGCTCACAATTAACTAGGAAAGTGAGGACTGCAGATACTGGAGATCAGAGTCGAGTGTGTGTTGCTGAAAAAGTGCAACAGGTCAGGCAGCATCTGAGGAGCAGGAGAATCAATGTTTTGGGCATTAATTATGCCTGAAGCGTCAATTCTCCTGCTCCTTGGAGCTGCCTGACCTGCTGTGCTTTTCCATCAACACACTCTTGATTCACAATTAACACAGCCCAAGCATCTAGAATTTTCTCCCTTAAACACCTCACCTATGGATTTGAAATTTGGGAGACTGTGTCAGAATAGAGTGACTGGAGGAATTCCAGATGTTAGGACAATTATCTCATTACTGCACAGTCAGTGTGTGATGGTATGATTCCAGAAGGAAGGCAGAGCAAAAATTGGACTGCTGGTAGTATCAATGACTGAAATAAATAATTGTGGGTTTTGGGGTTGGGATGAGAAGGTCTATGGACCCATGAGACAGGAAAGGTTTGTTGGGAGTAATCGTTGCAAAACAAAATTTTCAGCAGATATGTTACTTCTCTATTACAGACTGTACTAAATTTCATTTCAAGAGTGCAGTTCGGATTGTGAGAAATATCAACACAGTGCACTTAATTTGCAACAATTCTGTCTACTTACCATCACCAACTCGTACCCCAAATTCCAATCTGTACATCCAATTCTCCTTCTGTGACCCTCAAAAGCGAGTTTTAACATGTTTGTTTCTAATCAGAATTGAGGATGGTCTTCCCAGTTTTTAATAAAGTTAAATGCTTAAGAACAAATCTGAATACAGTGTTGAAAATAGTTGAGTGTACCTGGAGTTCCTGATCTTTGAATAACTTGGAGATTGGTATGAGTCACCATCTTCAATAAGATTCTCACTTGGAGGGCTGGCATAAAAACATTATCAATTACTTGTTGCATCTCAGTAAAATATATCCTGTTCAGTAATCCTCTAGCCATTAATCATAATTTTTCTTTGTTCCTTTAATGAGCGCAATATATCAGACTGTATCTCACTTGCCTCATATATATCTGAATTTTTTCTAAGCACAGATAATATAATCTGTAAAGTTTCCCAGACATATGTTCAAAGATGATGATGTCCATAGAGTAGACTGTCTGAAATTGCAACTTCCATTTCTCTCTTCCCCTTGGGGAACTGGCTGGATAGTTTGTTGTATGCGGAACACTCATCCATCTCCTTACCTTTGGTTAAATCAGTATAGCAGAACTCTCCCTCAACAAATGGATTGTTATGATAATAAATTGTGACTTTTGCACTGTGCATTCATCTTTGTTGTTAGCCATTCAATACTCGATTCAGTAATTTCATTGTAACAATCATTGCTATTGATCAATTAAAGTGCTGCTTAGCTGTCTACCTTCACATTAGCAAAACCAAGCAAGCATACAGGGCTTCTATCTACATTAAGAAATGCTTTGTGCATCTCGGATACCTTGGTACATGCAAGTGTTCTGAATAGCAGCCATACTGAAATTATAACAAGTATTAAGAATCCTCAGCACCTGAGTTCCTGCTGTGAGCTCCCATATTGTGAAGCACCACATCAGTTACAGGAAATGATTATAACATTTCGCACCACATAAAGACCAGCCTTTTGGTGATATCAACTTTGAATAAAAGGTTTAATAACAGAGCCATTATAGGATGAACCCAAAATTCTACCTATGTACATTGTCATTGGATTCTAATGTCTGTGGCAAAAGGCTGTCACTTGAACTTGTGTGAAGCAAATCAACTTAATCAGTTTTATTAGCAGTCCATTAACCATTCTTCATGTGTGTGTCCTGCCAATGAGTCAAATCAGACTATTCCATCAGGGAGAGATAATGAGAATAATCTGGTCTTTACAATAAGCTCGCAAAGCAGAGGGTGATCTGACATAAGCAGGAAGGAAGAAGGAAGGAGAGCGGCGGTTGGGGGGGGGGATAGAGAGAGAGAGAGATTATAGGGAGTTCATAAAAATACCTGTTTTCCTTGTAGGATGATCGAGATTCAGAAAGATCTGGCTTTACAATTGGGCTTTTATCTTTAAGTGAATTAGAGCTGAAAGAGACAAACATTAATTAAGATATTTATATTAACTGATGTATACATCTCACTGAACATAGGTACCTTGAATTGGTGAACCTGAACTGTGTTTTATACCATGTGAATTATTAAATGATCAACTGGAACACTGAAGGTCAATGTTACTGTTGACCAACTGTGTAAAATAGTATCTATAAGATGCATGGAAGGCAAATAATAGAGATACAATAATAAAAAATTGTGAAATTATCCCAATTTATGATTAATGAGTCGACCACAATTATGACATAACTATAGAATTAAGAATCATATTTGCCTGGTCCCAATCCTGTCTCTCATTTTCTACATCAACATGGTGTGGTGTGCAACCTTTCAAACTCAAAAGACTCGAACTCAACTAACGAGGAAGATACGTTTAGATGAAGTAGGGTAGGAAAGGCTAAAGGTCCTGTCTCTTTGCCGTACACTTGATGCAACCCAATATGAGCAAAGGCCAAGCTGTTTCCATGGTAACTCTTGAACACTGGAAGAAAAACTCACATCATTTACCTTTGTTTTAGATGCCAAATTTCCTACCTCAGTGCATCCTTTGTGCATCTCGGATTCCTTGGTACATACAAATGTTCTGAATAGCAGCCATTGTAAAATGACAAGAAATGTTAAGAATCCTCTGCATCTGAGGATTTGTTGGAGGATATAACAAAGCTTTGATGGGGACTGTCAACATGAACTGAATGAGCTGAATTTACATCCACAAAGTAGGTAGTTCAAGGTTGGAAATGTTCAGACTTAGAGGACCACCTCCTTGTTATAGTGATCTTTATTCCAGGGAGGGCTGTGGGCAGAGCAGGAGAGAATTGGGCCCCGTGACCCCAGTTACAGATCATGGGGTCAGCAAGTGTTGAAAGGACTGCCTTAGTTTTCTGGGACATTAGCCCCGTGTGTTAGAAGTTATCACACTCTTTAGCCCTCATCCCTCATACACCTGATGTTAGGGAGAGAACTAGATGTCTGACTAGCGCTTTCTGTTAATATAGATCCTAGATGAATTTACTATGAATTCCTGGCCGAACTCCAAGATTTACAAATGTATTATGTCAGCAGAGGTCTGATAGGATAATTCAAAGGAGTGTTTACTTGCTTACTTGACATCTTTATTAGGTTACACTAAGTTTTCCTTCTAAGATCTATTTTATCAGTATTAAGAGGTGTGAGCTGGGTGAAACTATTTATATCGGCCTGGTCTGATTGACAAATTTATAATGTAGTAGGAACAGTGTGTTTTTGACAAAGAAAATTCGAATATTTTTTCTCACAATTTCAATACTTGCCATTTTTATTATAAACCTCATGTTTCTGTACATGCTGAATAGTAATGAAAGGTCCATGGAGGGTACCGAGATGGTATGGAAGCCATTTATGAGGAATGAGAAGCCTGGAAGTGGCATAAAGACCTTGAAAGTGTATTGGATGACACATGTGGAACATGAAGTGGTGTGTCGGGCATGGGCAGCACCTTTTAAAGTTTCCTTTCGATAATGGATCCAGACAATGGTTCACAGCTTCTCTTGAAGACCTGTGAATAATGAGTCAGCCAGAATCTAGCCCAACTCCAGAACTGCTATGAGGTGCCGAACACTGCAATAGAGCCAGCCTGGTGGTTGTGTAGGATGTGGGCTCAAAACCTTCACCCTGAACCCGTACTGGCAAAAGTTGTAAATATTGGGAATAGGAGCAAGACCCTCAGGGATCCAGCTGACATTTTTAAACAACTTCACAGTCAGCCTAATCCTCCAGGAATCCATGTATTCTCAGTGTGCTAATATCAAATTAATGTACAATTAACCACTTGTCTAGACAGATCTCACAATTTTTAGTAAAAGTATAATTTGGTATTCTTTAAGGCACATGCTAGTGAGATTAGTTTGGGCCATAAATTAAGGCAAGGTCATTTCAGTTGATCTGCATTGAAATATTGATAGAGGCACAAAGTTTGTACCTGAAAGTCCTGCTTGATTTAGTATAAGAAGTTGGTGTTTCGTAAGGTTCATCTTTGGGAAGAGCATTTTCACTCGTAGACCTAAAATAAAGACAAAATTAATGGTTTGTTTTCTAATTTTGCTTGCAAAATTCCTCTGTAATTTTCTGATATTGTGAGATGTGACAATACTGTAAATGCAAGGTAGTGTTCATTTTCAGTGCAAAACAAGATGTGCTCTGTTTTCCCTTGGTCTTTTTCAAGAATTTCATGACAGCTCCACTATTTATTAGCAACATTCCACCAATGGACAGAAGAACTAGAGAATGTGAAGTTCCTGCATTTACGTTAATTATGAATAAGTATAAATTTATGCCTCAAATAGTAGTCATGGCCCAACTCAATGTCTTACTTGTGGAGATTCATAATGATTCTTAAAATATGGTTTTATTGCTTCTCACTGAGCTTGACATATGTTATCTTAGCTCGCAAAATCATTTCTGTAGTATCAGAGTTAATTACTTTACAATGTGAAAGATTTCCATGATTGGATTTACTTAAAGGTATTCCAGAAAGAGGTGTTGGTGGGCTTTAAATTTATAATCTTCCAGCATAAAAAGGAAATATAATATAATCTCCATGCTTCTTCCCAGATCATTTACGGATTTCTCCTTATTTGACCATATTTTTTGTCAGATGGACTATTCTTCTTGCACCACTAAGTGCAGGGTTTCGATCTGCATGAAACATTCACTGAATTGGCAATTAAAGACAAATGAAATGCAACCATAAAATGCATTCATTGTGGGACTGACCAATAGCTTTGGCTTTTCAAAATTACCTCAGTAGATGTTTCTGTGATTGTACGAAAAGCAGAATGGCATTCCTCCCGTCTCTTTTTAAATTCTATCATAAAATGTGGGTATTGCTAGAAAGTCCAACGTTTATTGCCAATCTCTGATGATCTTTAAATTGAGTGGTTTACTCGACCATTTCAGAGCCGTCTGCACAGTTCTTGGTCGAGAATTACATGTGGGCCAGACCATGTAATGATGGTAGATTTCCTTCCCTTGAAGGCAGATTGGTTTTACAACAATCACTGGTTGTTGTCCTGGTCCCCACTGCCAGGACTAGTTTGTTATTCCAAAGTTTCAGTTGAATTTAGTTTCCACCCATATCTGTGGTTGTATTACGAATGTAGCAAAATTGTGTCACTATCTGAAACAAAAACAGAGAGTGCTGAAAAGAAAAACAGGGCTGGCAGCATCTGTCAAGCAAAAGACAGGGTTGACATTGAGACCAGCAATCTTTTGTCAGACCTGATAAGGGGTCACTGAACTTGAAATGTTAACCCTGAATTTTTGACCACAGATGCTGCCAGGCCTGCTATGTGTCTCCAGCATTCTGTTTTTGATTCAGATTTCCAACATCAGCAATATTTTCCTGTCACTGTACCCCCAATAGTCACAACTCACTGTTAAAAAGGAGACCAGGTACACTTTGAACAAAGTAGCAAAAACTTTAATAGCACATCCTTTATAAATCTCTGTTCTTGCATCCCTTATTTGGATTGGAGAGAAGGAAGATTTTGCTGATGAGAAATGCCTCGAGATATAGAATGCTATTGGATTGAAGTGGTTTTTTTTTTTAATATTAAGATATGTTCATGACAAACAAGTGGAATTTGGCATGGAAAGAATAGACTAAGGAAGTCGTCTGCAGCCCTGAAGGAAGATTTGCCAAAATGAAAAGAAAAGTTCTGGATACACCTCATATCATGGGAAATAAGAGTCTATGGTTGGGGTCAGGAGTAACTTGACCCACCTTACCTCAAATGGTGGAATTGATACTAGACATTCCATTGACACAAGAAAGATAAGTATTGTATATGTGCACACAATATTGTTTGTGTCAACCTGCCTCTATAAATTAATTGTCCTCTCCAGCAGGGTTCAGGCTCATATCTATCGAGAGTATTGTAGCCTATTCATGAAACTGGCCAGCCAAATTTTGATTCCTTCATTGGGTGAGCAGTCTGCAGGGATGAAGATTATTGGCATCTGGCCATGATTACTTAGGTCAGGCCAGATTTCTTGCAATCCTCAAGACTTCAAACTCAGAACATTCAAAACCTAATCAAAACAAATATTTATTTCTCACCACAGTTCTTGGAAGAGTCATAGAGTCATAGAGATGTACAGCATGGAAACAGACCCTTCGGTCCAACCCGTCTATGCCGACCAGATATCCCAACCCAATCTAGTCCCACTTGCCAGCGCCCGGCCCATGTCCCTCCAAACCCTTCCTATTCATATACCCATCCAAATGCCTCTTAAATGTTGCAATTGTACCAGCCTCCACCACATCCTCTGGCAGCTCATTCCATACACGTATCAACCTCTGCGTGAAAAAATTGCCCTTTGGTCTCTTTTTCTCTCCCCGGGACCCTTTCAAGTTTCACAACATCTTTCCGATAGGAAGGAGACCAGAATTGTACGCAATATTCCAACAATGGCCTAACCAATGTCCTGTACAGCCGCAACATGACCTCCCAACTCCTGTACCAATAAAGGAAAGCATACCAAACACCTTCTTCACTATCCTATCTACCTGTGACGCCACTTTCAAAGAGCTATGGACCTGCACTCCAAGGTCTCTTTGTTCAGCAACACTCCCTAGGACCTTACCATCAAGATTATAAATCCTGCTGAGATTTGCTTTCCCAAAATGCAGCACCTCGCATTTATCTGAATTAAACTTCATCTGCCACTTCTCAGCCCATTGGTCCATCTCGTCCAGATCCTCTTGTAGTCTGAGGTAACCCTCTTCGCTGACCACTATACCTCCAAATTTTGTGTCATCTGCAAACTTATTAACTGTACATCTTATGCTCGCATCCAAATCATTTATGCAAATGACAAAAAGTAGAGGCTAACTTTAAAAATAATCAGGATATCTCAGCCAGCAAAAAAAAAGCAAAGACCTAAAATTGGCCCAGGGCTAATTTGGTGACCCCTTGGTGAGGGAAAAAAGTCTTCTTGAGTTTATAATCTGAACTGACTCTTAATTTATTGCATTTATGAGTGATGTCTGCTGAACAGTAGACATGAGTGAATGTGTTTTTAAATTTGACTTTGAGGCCCCCCTCATGGTCAAACTGTCTCATGATACTCATGACTTAACAATTAAGCAATTACTCTCCCTGCTAAAGATAATGCCAATAGCCAGAGAGCAATATTATATTCAATTAAAACTTCAGAGATTTTGAAGATGAGCAAAACATTTACAAAGGAAACAATGGGGTATTTTCGCTTAGTGTAGTTTGCTGAAACAGATGCAAGAAAATGGTCAGCCTTTCTCTTTGTTCTGGTTTTTATTTTTATTGCAATCAAATTGTACAAAAAGCCAGATTAAAAATTGAAAGAAACCACAAATTGACTACATTAGATATCATTTGATATAATGATCTTAAATATACTGTGCAATACCTGGAACTTGTATCATAAGTTGTCTTTGTGTTTGTTGTGGTGTGCGAGTTGGTATTGTCCCAGTCCTCATTACTGCTGTTCAAAAGAGAAAACAAAATGAAAATGGTATCTCAACCAGCCACTGCCTTAGAAAGGATTATTCATATATTTTTTCTTTCAACTATACCATGCAATTCTACACCTTGGATTATTACATTCCTTATACTTAGTTTCAAGAACTTCACACTATGAGTGAGAGGCTGAAATATTTTCACTTGTCTTGGAAACATGTTTCCCTGCTATAATCCAAAAGTCATAAATTCAGGTCATCGGTGATCACAGACAAAAACTCCAGATTTTATCATTGCTTGGTACAATATCCCAGAGTGTCAAAGTATTTCAGCATTTGCCTGTGAACCTCAAATCCATTCAATTCATCCAACCATATATATTGCTCCCATATTGAGTGAGACTTTTACATCAATACACATTTCTGTATTAGATACAAGAAATTTTCTTATCCATTGCTTTTTACATAAGCACGAGATATATTGTTGATGAAAAAAAAATTGAACTTTTAAAAAATTCTTTAATTAACATGGCCATTGGGACATGAATAATAAACTTTAAATGTCCTGCAGTATTTGACCAAAAGAAAATAGGACTTAAGGCTTGTAAAGAAAGCTTAGAATACACAAGACAAGACAGTTCCACTTGAGTTCAGTGAGGCTACTAATCTTGACAAATGAAGGAGCGATCACATTCAGAGCAACTAATTCTTACAGTTTTTAATTAGAATAGGCTGTAAAATAGACCAAGCAACAATTTCGCTGAGAAATGGAGAAACATGGATTTCTCACTCTTACTGACTTCACGTGCAAGATCAAGAAGGAAAATCTACAGCCATCTCAGCAAAGGAAGTGGATATGAGACCAAAATTGGTTGTAACCTGAGCTATAGTGGAAATAGTCCATTACAAACTGAGATTTATGGTATAAGAACACACTGAAGATGGGAGTGGGCTTGACTTTTGAGATCCACCATGATTGCTTAACTTGGCACTCACTCCATGCCCAGCCATTTCAACAGGAAAGTGCAGAATTGCTGCTCACAATGGGAGAAAAATTAGGAGGCTCGAAGGTAATACATGGAAAATTCCACCCAAAAGCTTAAAAGAAATTTCTAAATACTTCCCTTTGCAATCTTGACAAGTAAGTGCAATTCTGTTACAAACTACAAATTCAGTTAGCAGAAGCAAACTGTATTACATAACATCATATTCTATCAACATACCTTGAACCTCTTGGGTTGAAGGATGTTTTTGTGCTTGTTGTAGTGTAGGAGTTGACTTCATCCCAGTCTCCACTGTTGATGTGAAAAAGGAAAAGGTATTTCAAAGACCACACTGAAAATATTAAAATTATTTTGCATGGCATTCCAACCAGAACTCTATCAACAAACACATTGACCTGGATCCCATTTACCACCCCATAAGAAAAAGAACAGGAAATAACATCACCATAGGAAATGATGTCACCACAGGAAATAACATCACCAACCTGAGGAAACTCAAACATATAAATAGAAAGCAGGCGACACCACCAGTGCTTCATTTGGAGACTCACTGAAGATATTACCTAGTATGGTGACGAAATGTCAGAAAACGAACCTTCCAGCTCATCAAGCAAACCTACATCTGGAATCTAACCTGAGCTACAAATCTTCTCAAAACTCACTAATGTTAAAATTAATTATTTATTGAGTCTTTCTCCATTTTCCCAATCTCAAAGCTACCCACATCTCTTAATCAAATTTACAAACTGGATTCCCACTGCTTAAGATGATCACCAAAGATGACTTAGGGCACGTGGAAGTTACTTCCACACTGCCTGTAATCTGGAAAGCAGGTTATCAGCTGCTGTAAAACTTATCTGATTTTCTCCACATTGAGTTCAAAGAATAAAAAAAACTCAAGCGGGTTCCAAAATAGTCAGATGTTCTAGTAGTTACCTTTTTGATAATTTGAAGAAGACAAAAATCTACTTTTGTTCAGTGAATTTTTAAAAAACTTTCCTTTCCCCAAAGGTTAAAAATACTAAAAGTGAAAAAGTAGCCACTGTTACTAAAGTTCACCCAAAACCATCAGACAAGAGAGGACTTAAAATCAGCCAGGGGTCACTTCTAATAGTCATTCAATGACCTACACATTGACATCAATGAGACTCAAATCAGACTTGTACCAATCAGCATTGTGTCCTCAAGTTAAAGTAAAAATAAAACTAGATGTTTATGACAGCCCACAGAAAAACATAAACTTAATAATTTCCTTCCCTACAGTCATCCCAACCCTCAATATTAAACTTCAGTACGACCTTGCCATTTCTATTTAGTTTCTAGGAATTTTCTAGGAGCTACATGCTGAACTATTTCTCTTCTCTTTGGCAACATTTTCCCTCATTTTGGGATCATATCTCTTCTCCTTGGAACCTGTCTGCCTGTTTTGTTCTGCAACTTGTATCTCCTGCCAGGAATTCAGGGCATTATTGTTGGTTAGAGCCACAAACTCCAAGTTCTACCATCATCTATCTCAGAACTTCAAATTTACATTAGCTAGTTTACAAAGCCTAAGCCCAACCAATCTATTTGGACTTAAGTGTTGTTCCCATATACCTGCAGAACATCTACATTGATTACACTAGGCAATTTACAAGAAGAGCTTGTCTATCTTTGATATTTCAAGTTGCTGTCAAAGTACCTTGAGTTCCTTGGATTGAAGGTTGACTTTGTACTTGTAGTGGTGTATGAGCTGGATTCATCCCAGTTTCCACTGTTCCTGTTCAAAAAATTGTTTGTTTCAAACACCAGATTGAACACTTAATCACATTTATAAATTAATAATCTACTTTAATTTTCCCCCTTGTCAAACACCTTTGCTTGGTCAAAATTCCTGATTGGAGACCCACTGTTTAGTAGGAACTTGAGGGTGGTCTCTGATCATAAGTAAATTACTGAACACAGATAGTAAAAAAGGAAGTTGATCACGAGCCCATTATGTAACTTAATGGATTTCCATTCCATTCATGGGAAAATGCAAATTGTTACTTTATCCCAGGAAGAAATAATTGCTTTAAATAACACACTATATAATGTGGTACCTCGACTTTCTTGAAGTTGGGTCAAAGGATGTTTTCGTGCTTGTAGTTATAGAATAGCTGGTATTGTCCCACTCACCACTGTTTCTGTTAAAATAAATGATTTAACTGAAGGCTGTGTCAAAGTCACTGCAGAGCACATTAACACTTAATTGATAATTATATATCTTAGATTAATTAGAATGGTCAATAAGGAATGCATGGTCAGAAGACTACAGCTGAGAGAGATGTGGACCAAGTGCAGGAGTGAATTTGGTTCATACAGTAATTTCTGCTAAATTTTTTTCAAATTTAAATATAAATTAAGAGCCACACTCTGACATTGAATGAACAACTTTCAAGTATCTAAAACTGCCTTGTTAAACAGGTGTCTGTCTCGTGGTGACAGTTATCTGTCAATCAAATGAAAGTTGTTGGTTCAACTGGTGTTAATTATTGTACTAACTCATGATTCATCAGACATAAGGGATGAATATTTCAAACTGTGATGTCAGTTAGGAGCGTGTAGTCAGAAGACTGTGCCTGAGTGAGATATAGACCAAGTCATACAGGATGAAAACAGATGCTTCGGTCTAACTGATCCATGCCAACCATAACTCCAAACTAGTCCCAGCTGCCTGCACCTGGCCCATTGCCCACCAAACTTGTCCTAACTATGTATTTTCCAATATATTTCAAACATAGTAATTGTACCCATATCCACTGCTTCATCGTAAAATCATAAATTTGCTTCATCTGCTAATTCATTCCACAGGGGAAAGAGAAGCTTCAAATAAGGTTTAACAGAATTAGTAAAGAGTAAATTATTAGTCAATTTATTATCAATTTAGGTTTTCTTAATCATTGAAAAGTTTATTATTATTGCATGTTTTTTGGAAGTATCAAGTTTAATATGAAGGAATGGCAAGGCTGCTTCATTCTTGAGAGTGCATGTGCTGTGCAGTCATAGAGTCATAATGATGTACAGCATGGAAACAGACCCTTCGGTCCAACTCGTCCATGCCAACCAAATATCCTAACATAATCTAGTCCCATTTGCCAGCACTTGGCATCTACACCTCTAAAACCTTCTTATTCATATACTCATCTCGATGCCTTTTAAATGTTGTAATAGTACCAGCCTCCACCACTTCCTCTGACAGCTAATTCCATGCATGCACCACCATCTGCGTGCAAAAGTTGCCCCTTAGGTCCCTTTTAAATCTTCCCCCTCACCTTAAACCTATGCCCTCTAGTTCTGGACTAAACCTTCCTATTCATATACTCATCTTGATGCCTTTTAAATGTTGTAATAGTACCAGCACTTCCTCTGACAGCTAATTCCATGCATGCACCACCATCTGGGTGCAAAAGTTGCCCCTTAGGTCCCTTTTAAATCTTCCCCCTCACCTTAAACCTATGCCCTCTAGTTCTGGACTCCCCCATTCCAGGGAAAAGACCTTGTCTATTTACCCTATCCATGCCTCTCATGATTTTATAAACCTCTATAAGGTCACCTCTCAGGCAGAAGTTGTCTCAGCGCATCTCACTTCTGAGCCATTATTCAGCTCTGAATACTGATGAGTATGATGGTGCAACTGGGGAGTAGTCAGAGCCAAGTTCAAGTCACAGTGGCTGGCTCAGTTAGACAAGGAGGTACAATGATGACAGGAAAATCAATAGTGTATCAGTAATCCAATAGTTAGGTGACCAGTTAAATGTTTCTGCCGCAGCAGACATGAATCCAGAATGGTGTTTCCCATGATTCTATAATTCATTGAATTGCTATCAGAACACCATTCTATATATTCCTGGTGAAGGGCTCCTGCCCAAAATGTTGATTTTCCTGCTCCTTGGATGCTGCCTGACCTGTTGTGCTTTTCCAGCACCACTCCAATCTTGACTCTAATCTCCAGCATCTGCAGTCCTCACTTTCGCCTAGAACACCATTATGTATGTGCTGACAATACACCTGGTATAGGTGGACATATTAGAAGTGTTTCGTCCTTGACAACAGGGTATCTGATTAACCATGAGCAGGTACATCACAATCAATACTTTAGGTTCAATTATTGACTCAGTTTAGCCAAAATGAAATCACCAAAAAACCATTATATTCAGGCTTATTAGAAGAATAATAAGCACCAATAATTCCTGACTGCATTTTCATGTGTTCACGAAGAATGGAACAGTATCATTATTTTAAACATGAACTTGTATTTGAGGAAATATAAAATGGTGCTAACTACCTGATCCAACTGCAATATGTCAACTGGAGAAAGGCACTCCCGAACTTACCTCTTAGATTCGGCTGGAGAGGATGGTGACAGATCAATCAGACTTGAAGTTCTAACTGGAGTAGTTGGAGTAGCAACCGGACTTCTTAAACAAGAGCAAAATTGGCAAAAGCCACAATTCCAACATTACTGCAATTTCCCAACATTATTTTATATCACAAGGTAAAAGAGAATTTTTTTTTAGAAATGCCCAAGATAAGTCCTACCTCAACATTTCAGCAAAGTGTCAGTCATATAGTCATAAAATTACTCAGCACAGAAGGAGGCCATTCGACCCAAGATACTTGTGTCTAGGATCTCTGAAAAAGTCGACAGATTTGTCCCACTCCCTAATCTCTCTCCAAAGACTTGTAATTTAGTTTGGTTTTCAACTTTTTAAAATCTAAATCTCCTGTAAATATTAAATTAAATCTACATCCATAACCTTCCCAGGCTATACATTCCAGAATGTTGCAATTTGGTGAATAAGAAGATTTTTCTCCACGTCTGCTGCCAACCACCCAGCGGATTTTATTTTGAGAATTACATTTAATCTATTTTCTGTAATTACCGGACCTTCTACCAGAGGAAATAGCTTGTCCTCACCTGCTCTTGTGAAAGCCATTTATAATTTGTAATGCGTTCTTTAAATTTCACATTCATTTTTTCTACTTCAGGCAGAACAATACCAGATTCTCAAATTTTTCTGGATAACTGAACCCCACTCATCCCTAGTGGTAAATCTCCTCTGATTCCCTCTAAAGCCTTGATGCACTTTCTAAAGTACGTTGCTTACAAATAGACACAGTATTCCAACTGTGTTCCTACATTGTTATGTCAACATTTCTCATAACTTCCCAGCTTCTGCACTCTGTGCCTCCATTTACAGTCAACTGTTATTCTGTATATTCCACCAAGTACTCAAACCTGTAGTAATTTTCAGAACATTTTGAAGTCAGTCTTTAAAGCTTCTAAATGTGTGTGAGTTTTGATAAATGATATTGCAATTCTTATTCTGGCTTCAGGTAACATTGACTGTAATCTTACTTTGTCTTTGATGGCTGTGGAGTGATTGAAAGATCAATTAGGCTTTTGCTTCCAACCTTCGATATAAAATCTGACCTGAAAACAGAAAGGAAAATATACTATCAACATAGATTCCAGTGTTCATTATATACCTATTTTAATGATTCAGTGACAGCCAGATTTATTTAATGTGTAAACACTGATTTTGTTGAATTCCATTTGAATGTTAACATGCTTTTTTTTGTTTGCCATAATGTCATACTTGCATATTGAAACAGAACTGAAGCACATCCTAAACAAGAACCTGATTACTTTGGTAAATTAGGTGGCCATGTCATGATAATTATTTAATGTCCCCATGGTCAATTGCTTGACAACTCACACTGTTCACACATGAAGAATTACCACTCAGTTGGAGCATCAGAGTGCCAGTCATGATTCATTCAATAGAAAACACCGCTAGGACAGGAGAAGATGCAAAATTGGAAAATTGATTAAATAATATTTTCTATAACAGGACTTAATATTAATCAAATAGTGGACAATTGACATTTAAGATAGGATACGTGGAAGTGTGTGTAAAGTAATTGAAAGACTGAAGGAGCAAAATCCTGATTGGGCAAAGCTGTAATCCTGTCAAGTGTACATTTGATTAAAGCCTATCACTAAAGTGTTAGCCATAGTTTGCAGCACTTACCCCTTGCTTGTACTTTCAGTGGTAGGTGTCAGATCAATCAGACTCTCAGATTCAGCTTTCGCAGGTGTTCTATAAACAGGTGAGCAAATTGGATTATAGCCACAGTCCTAGCACTTAATGCGAGTCACTAACCATATTACTCTAGTTGCTCCAGTTGACCTGATGTGCTGAATGTGAGTCAGGAATGTCTGTGTGTTCCCAACCCTCCTCATGTAGGTAACAGATTAAAGTCAAAATTTTCACATGAGTGAGTTTGTAATTGGCATGAAAATGGCTTTCCTGTTAGATCGGGGTTTTTGGAAATGCCATTGAGGCCAAAGGATGATTAAAGTCCTTGAAGCTTCAGAGAAGCAACTGATCTCATGACAAATAAGTGAAAGGGCAGCTCAACAAGAAGCAGCTACGCCACTATTGTTGGGGGCAGGACATGAGGAAGGGTTAGTCCTTCGCCCTTTATAGCTGTTATCCACACTTTAGCAAACAAAACAGACCAGTAGGCCTGCGCTCCTGAGCGCACACGTCTAGTCTGTCACAGGGTGTCACCTTCAGGAAATTAACCTGAAAACAAATCCCCACACCCTTCTGCATCCAAAAGCTTGCTCAACAAGGTTCTGAGTGAGCCCAACCTCCCACCTTTCCTATAGTGCAGACAGCCATCCTGGCACAATACCGGCACTCAATAAATTGCCCCACATGGGGAGCAGGGTGGGAACTTGGCATGTCAACTGGCTTTGTCATTTTCAGGGCCTCCCTATTCCTGAGCTTAGCAGGATGCGAACATTTAGCCTCTTAGATGCATAGAGTTATAGAGATATACAGCACGGAAACAGATCCTTCAGTCCAACTCATCCGTGCTGACCAAATATCCTAACTTAATCTAGTCCCGTTTGCCAGCATTTGGCCCATATCCCTCTAAACCCTTCCTATTCATGTAACCATCCAGATGCATGTTAAATGTTATAGTTGCACCAGCCTCCACCACTTCCTCTGGCAGCTCATTCCATACAAGCACCACCCTCTGTGTAAAAATGTTGTTCTTTAGGTCCCTTTTAAATTTTACCCCTCTCACCCTAAACCTATGCCCTCTAGTTCTGGACTCCCCCACCCCAGGGAAAAGACCTTGCCTATTTATCCTATCCATGCCCCTCATGATTTTATAAGCCTCTATAAGATCACCCCTTAGGCTCAAATGCTCAAGGGAAAACAGCCCCAGCCTATTCAGCCTCTCCCTATAGACCAAATCCTCCAACCCTAACACATCCTTGTAAACCTTGAGTTCTTTAAATGAGGAGTTTAATCATACAAGAGCATTGGTCAGAATAATTGATCTCAGTGAAGAAAGGGGGAAGGTTTCTCTTCTAAAATCATAACTATATTGCTGTCTTGTGATCATAGCACATGTCGTTCTGCTATAATATGATAGTTCCATTCTCATGCGATGTAATGTTATAAGAAAATCACACATAGACATGCCATTTAAACCGAGGGGGCCAGAATTGCGTTATAGCCAATACAGATAAGGAAAGTTTGTGTTCTACAAATTACGGTCTAAATTCTTCAATCGCGTTAAAGCCAATTCACGTTGAAGAAACACGCGTTACAGCAGTTCCGACTGTAATGGTAATTTGGCCAGTTGACATTGCAGGTGTGGGCCTTGACCACAAACTGCACTTACAAACAATCACAGATCAAGTGTCACACTCTGAAATCTATGGCAAAGAAAAATAAAAGGACAGGAACACATGCAGCTCCACCCAGTACCCTGCATGACATTACCACAGCAGTGTGGAGAGAGGAAATGTTTAAATACACACACAGACACACACCCATTTGTTTTCTATTATTAGAACACTAAACTCTGTTTCAATAACCATGCAGTATGAAAAATCAGTGAAATGGCATAAAATAAATTCTCTTTAAAAGGCAGAATTAAAGTTTCCAATTTTCTCACTTTGAAGTATTTCGTTCCAGTGTTGAACTCTTTGGAGTGTAGCTACTTCTAGGAGTTTCTTCTTTCTGGCTACCCCATTTCAAAATTGGCCTGCCAATTAAGAGAATCTGGATGTCAGTTTCTACATGTGATAGGTCAGAATTAATGATACAACTTAATAATGTTCAAAGTTAGGTCATAGAGTCATAGAGACATACAGCAAGGAAACAAACCCTTCAGTCCAACTCGTCCGTGCTGATCAGATATTCAAACCGAATCTAGTCCCATTTGCCACCACTTGGCCCATATTCCTCTAAACCTTCCCTACTCATATACCCATCCAGATGCCTTTTTAATGCTGCAATTGTACAAACCTCCACCACTTCCTCTGGCAGCTCATTCCATACACATGCCTCCCACTGTGTGAAAACTTTGCCCCTTAGGTCTCTTTTATATCTTTCCCTTCTCACCCTAAACCTATGCCCTCCAGTTCTGGACTTCCTGACCCCAGGGAAAAGACCTTGTCTATTTATCCTATCCATGTCCCTCATGATTTTATAAACCTCTATAAGGTCACCCATCAACCTTTGACACTCCAGGGAAAACAGCCTCAGGCCATTCAGCCTCTCCTTATAGCTCAAACCCTCCAACTCTGGCAACATCTTTGTAAATCTTTTCTGAATGCTTTCAAGTTTCACAACATCCTCCTGAAAGGAAGGAGACCAGAATTGCACACAATATTCTAAAAGTGGCCCAGCCAATGTCCTGTACAGCTGCAACATGACCTCCCAACTCCTAAACTCAATGCTCTGACTAGTAAAGGAAAGCATATCAAACGCCTTTTTCACTAACCTATCTACCTGCGACTCTACTTTCAAGGAACTAAGAACCTGCACTCCAAGGTCTCTTTGTTCAGCAACACTTCCCTGAACCTTACCATTAAGTGTATAAGTCCTGCCCTGATTTGCCTTCCCAAAATGCAGCGCCTTGCATTTCTCTAAATTAAACTCCACCTGCCACTCCTTGGCCCATCTGATCAAGATCCTGTTTTAATCTGAGGTAACCTTCATTGCTGTACACTACACCTCCAATTTTGGTGTCATCTGCAAACTTACTAACTATACCTCCTATGTTCATATTCAAATTATTTTTAAAAATGACAAAAATGCAGTGGACCCAGCAATGATCCTTGTGGCACACCATTAGTTCTCTTTACTGGAGAAATTATTTATGAAATAAAAAGATCTTAAAGAAAATGAGCAATGACTATGAAATAATATAATCAGGAATTGCTAAATTGTTGTCTGTGGGTAACATTTAACATCTAAGCTCTGGCACTTTAACACTCAAATCCAAATTTTGCATTTATCTTGCATTTATCTTACTGAGTACTCAACCTCAATTGATCACAACAATTTAACCATTGAAGAAAAGGGAACCTAAAGTGCCTATTGTTTCATCTTTCTTCATCTATGGCAATGCCTTTGCTAATAACTTTGAATTGCCAAATCTGCTGTCCTGTAATATAAATTGTTGTAGTCATTTGAAATTTGGCATTCTTGCATTTGACCTGATGTCCTGATGAGTGCAAGATGAAAACTTTGTCAATATGTCTCCTTTTTCATGAACTGTCATTTTCCCTTATTGGTCTCTCCTGTCTATGATTGATGGGCTGATTGATTTGGGAAGTGTTCCTCTTAGTAGTTCTACCAATTAATTCTAAATCAAAATTCCCAGAACTTTTTTTTTTATATATCAGTTCTTTGGAAAGATGAGCATGGACTTGGACTTCTGTAGCAACAAGGCTTTGAGGTATATACTGCTGTGCTGCCACAAAAACAAAATGTCTCAATGTTTCTGGTCCCAGAAAATCATTTTGTCCAGACGTCCGATAAAAATGTTTGGGCCACAACTATAATAGTTTTGAATTATAACTGTTACAAGTTGACAGTTGTAAAGTAAACAAAGCCTGTGTTGATTTTCGGTAACGTGAAGATAAGATATGGGTTTGTGATATTACCCATGCTCTAAGGGGCTATTAATTATAGAAACAGCAATGCAAAGACACTTGCAACTCGAGCAATGAAAACCAAATACATATATTGAACTGCTCCTGCAATTCAATATATGTATTTACCCAGAATGCCCTACAGCTTTGTGTACACATTTGAGGGTCAAAACACAAAATAAACACTTTGAAAATATTTAAAGTTTTGTGAAATAAATTATAAAACAACTAGATCCTGATGCTTACTTTGTAGGTGATTTTTCCTGTGTTGTTACTTGACCATCAGGACTGGGCCTGCTCAGTTGGCTAAGAAAGAAGAAAAACAAAGCTATCTTTGAAACATTGCATAAAACATTTTCGAATTGTAGGATAATCCTTGAAGTTGAACTTTCTGAATCTCTGACCCTGGAAACAATTACTTCCACAACTTCGAATGGACATTGTACAGTGTTCAATTCTTCATTGGTCCATCCTGACTTGATTATTTTTTAAGGTATGCAAGCTAAAATCAAAGATTACCATATCAAACTTAAGCGCTATAATTTTTGCATAGGTACTAGAATTGGGTGATTATCACCCAAATGATTGAGGATGCTGGCTCAATAGAATCTTCCACCAATCAGATAATAGATTTTTGTTGGGTAATATTATATTGGTCAATAATGGCTTGCAATAGAAACTGTCTCACTATGAATAATTATAAATAGAATTAAAGCTGTTCACAACCTCAGCTGAATGAAAGATGCCGTAAAACTTTAAAGTTGTGGCCTTACCCCTTGCTGGTTGGACTTTCAGTTTTTGTGTCAGATGTAATTATTGTCCTTCAAAGACAAAATTGAAATTAGAGAAAAACATTTTTGCATTTTCAAGTTTTAATTCAATTTTCAAACGTACTTGAAAAAGCTCAAAGATGAGTAAACAATGGCAGAGTAAAAAAATAATTGGAGAACACTTCTTTATGTGGAACTAGGTAGGAATAGTGTTAAGATTAGAGACAACCTATCCAAGAGTGAATCTGAAGCACTTCTTCACAAAGTGTAGTAGAAACTTGGAGTGGTATCACCCAAATGATTGAGGATGGTGGCTCAATAGAATCTTCCACCAATCAGATAATAGATTTTTGTTGGGTAATATTATATATTGGTCAGTAATGGTTTGCAATAATGATATTAGTCACAGCCTAGTTATCTGGCAGAACAGGCCCAAGAGGCTGAATGGCTACTTTTGTACTTATCATTAATTGGAAAATATATTATTGTACAGAATATTATTGTACAGCATTTGATGTATAAATTAAAAACTGAGTGAAAGTATTTTATGCTGAATATGTAGGTTTGTCCATGATATTGAACCAGGAAGTCTGCATCATTATTGTGGGTCTTAATTTTGTGCCAAGATTGCTGGAAAAACACAGCAGGTCAGGCAGCATCTGAGGAGCAGGAAAATTGATGTTTTGGGCAGGAGCCTTTCATCAGTAATCATTATTTTGTTGCGTCAATAGCTACCATTGATAGAGACTGGAGAGTTTGAGATGTTGGTAAACTCTGCCTTTATTCCTTTACTTTTTATTGTGTTTTGACCATATGCAGAACTTGGCTTAGCATGAGGCTTCACATACAACCATTTATCAGCAGACTCTGTTGAAATGTGACCCTACCTCACTGATAATGTAGGAAAGAGAAAGTGAGGACTGCAGAAGCTGGAGAGTCAGAGTCGAGAAGTGTGGTGACGGAAAAGCACAGCAGGTCAGGCAGCATTGGAGGAGCAAGAGAGTTGACTCTCTTGTTCATTGGATGCTACCTGAGCTGCTGTGCTTTTCCAACACCACACTTTTTGACTGACGATGTAGATACTCTACTGACATGTTTAACATTAAGCCTTTACATTATAGGAGGCACAGAAAATAATGGGAAATAGGGGAAGCAGATTCAAAATCATTTTTAAAAATTGCCAATAGATGGCCAGTCAAGTAGGTGGGTGCATGTTTTTACAGTACCCCCTCCTCATCAGAGGCCCACTCTAATATCTTCCCACCATGGTTTGTTGCCTTCCTTGTGCCCCTCACTTCACTTTGAATTTGAAATCTATCACATTCATCACTGCTCCCAGTGGCACTATAGGGACCATAAAACCAAAGGTCACTTGACTTGGCAGGCTGCTTACAGAGGTGGGACCTTTTCCCACATGATGGAGGACGAACTGCCTCAAACCAATTAACAGCCCACTAGTCATTAAATAGCCCTAGGGAAAGCCAACTTGCCCACCCACGCCCAAATCCTTATCGCTGCAAAACCCAGCCTAACACATTTTAACTTATGTGTTGTGAAATAACAAGAAAAAACACTCACATCTTTGGCAATTCCTCTGTTTTGTATGAAGGGGTCCTGCAATTAGCACAAAAAAGAAAAAATAAACACTGTCCAGTAATGTCTTCAGAACAATTTCATTGATTTCAATATGAAAAGCACCATTTAGATGATAAACTTAAAGTGTTAGTTGCAGAATCATTACCTATTGTTATTAAAAGTGTAACTGATGATAGCCCCAAATCATTTGAGCCCATTTCATCAACTGCTCAGCTCAGAATCTTGCTCATATGATGCAGTAAATGATTTATGATACAAGGCATAGTGAAGGTCAGTGGATAATCTAAGGGCTACACTCAGTGTCATTTCAGAGCTGGTCTTATATTTGAATGTTTTATTCATATTGAAAATTCTCATATTCAATAACTGTTTGAGTAAAACTCTTAATCTCATCAGAGATGTTAAACCGAGAGGATAGCAATAAATTGGAAAGCCTGCATAAGGCTGGTTGGTAAGCCATTCCAACAAAATAATTGAGAAATGTTCCAAATCATAATAAAATCTGAAGACCAAACAATTTAATTTACTGATGCTATACAAAAGAAAACTTGTTTGAAAATGTACTCAGTAGTTAGTTACTTCATTCTCAGGGCAAAAGGGATTAAAGAGTATGGGAAGAATGCAGGAACTAGGCGCTGAGTTGGTTGATCAGGCATGCATGACAGAGCAAGTTTGAAGAGCCAAGCAGCATGCTCCTTCTATTTTTCTATGTAATAACATTAAATCACAAATTATTTTCTCTTGACACTGCGGAGGGTAACACTCGAAGTGGAATCTAGGTGTAAAGATCTTTACAATGCGGGGCGGCAGGGTGGCTCAGTGGAGGGTCGGCACGGTGGCTCAGTGGAGGGGCGGCAGGGTGGCTCAGTGGAGGGGCAGCACGGTGGCTCAGTGGTTAGTACTGCTACCTCACAGCACCAGGCACCCAGATTCAATTGGGCGACTGTCTGGGTGGAGCTTGCACATTCTCCCTGTGTCCGTGTGGGTTTCCTTCGGGTGCTCTGGTTTCCTCCCACAATGCAAAGATGTGCAGGCCAGGTGAATTGGCCATTCTAAATTGCCCATAGTGTTAGGTGCATTAATCAGAGCTAAAATGGGTCTGGGTGGGTGACTGTCCGGAGGGTCGGTGTGGACTTGTTGGGCTGAAGGGCCTGTTTCCACACTGTAGGGAATCTAACCTAATACAACCCTAATCAATGAGATTCTGATATCAATGTGTTATTTTCAGACTTCAGGGATTAAAATTAACCTAGATAAAGAATTAGAAATATATGAACTAATTTAACGCAATTAATGTAATTTGAAATCCTTAAATTCAATTGCCAATCTAATACAGGTTCGATGTGAAAATAAACTGTCAGGTTAAATTATGAAAACGCCATACTATTATTCCTGGCAGGAGCAGTATAGACAAAGAAGTGGGAAGATGCTACATAATGTAAATGTTTTACTGGTGTAATCTTTAAGAAGACTGGCGATTGTGAGTTCTGAGTGTGTATGAATGTGACATCTTTTAAAAACACACCTTACTTTATTTAAATTAAACCAGTTACAAGGTTTTATTTCACTCACCAAACAAATTTGTATAAATTACTGTTTTGATTTTAACTTTATCTGCCATAATACCATATCTGATTCCAAAAATACTCACAAAATGTAAAGTTTTACTTCTACAGAGGTGTTCCTCCAAACCTGATTTACCTGTTGAATTATTTGGACTGCAACAATGGAAGGATTTGCAAACATTCAACTGGTTTGGCTAACTAATAAAAATACCTTCCATGACCATCAACGCCTCGGTTGAGACTTGAACCCAGAAGTTCTCTCTTGGAAGCTGGGACACCATTCACTGTGTCAGAACACCTTGCTCCTTTCGTTAAGAAAGTTAAATTCTTCAGTGACAAAGACTCCATTCTTTAGAACTCACCCAAAATTATTATCTATTGCTTAATCCTTCAAGATTCTTCTCAAAATGTAGAGGGGATATAAGGGCCTGAAAGGGTTAGTACGATGGAGTGTCTTAAGCACCACCCACAATGATGATGTTGTATGGATTTGTTAGCAGAGCGGTTTAGGGCTTTGAAGGAGTAAAACGTAAAATCCAAGTTCTCTTCAGTCTCTGAAGTAACATTTACTGCATTAATGTAATATGTAATCAATTGCTAAAATACAATAAACTCTATCTTCTTCAGTTTAAGAGCCTCTTCTATTACAGCAGTAAGTGTATTTCTTCAAACAAATTTGACCATCCAGGCCCTGCAGAGTCCTACCCTTAAGGAAGATAACGGCAACAAACCCATCTCATGATGAGGTGCAGACTTAGTTTAGTCTCACATACAACATTAGCAATTGTGCAAATGATTTACCAAAAGGTAGCTCAGAGAAATGTTTGCAAAGCCTAACCACAGTTGATGCCTGTGGTAATAAATTCATGCATGAGCTTTTTAACTTGCTATATATTATGCACCCCAAAGGGGAAGTAGCTTCATTGTTATAGCATGAGTACCTGAACTCCATTTAAATTACAGTATGACTTTTAGCTGCTTACTTTAACAAGTGGAAAATGCCATGTCCCACTTTGTTTGCAGGCAATAGCTTTTTAGAAAAAAAACAGATTAGTCTTGATGATAACAGTGGGTCATAATGGTTAAGCAAGTAATAATAAAGAATTATGATTTAATGAATTTTCATGCATCCAATTTCAATTACGTTCTACAAGAGGCTTTTGAAGTTTTTTAATTAATCTCCAAACTTGGCACTCCCTCATTGTTTATCATACTAGGGTCCAAGGACTTAGTGGTTTGAGAGTTTTTACACAACAATTGTTCAGAATTAATTACACCAGGAGCTAATAATTAATTAAGTTTGTTCAATGGATTAACTCACCGATAATTTTAGGATAATAAAATTAGGAGAGATGTAAAATGGACAACTGATCCAATATCGTTTGCTGTACATTATATCTCCAAGTCAAAGTTACACTCAGCAGGTTTTATTGTTAGTTAATTCAGTGGTCAAAGCTTCTAAAAATAACAGCAAAGGTCAAAGGTCCAGAAACTGAATTGAGACAATAATATGTGGTGGTACACGGTAAACTGACTTGATGGCCAAGTTATATCAGAAAACTAAGAGGTCAATTTCTTAATTTTACCCAGCTTCATAATACATTTCCATTAAATTCCTTGTGCTATTATAACACCTTTATATATCCATTAATTTTAAATACATTGACAGCTATATTAAAGAAACATAAAACCAGACTTGGAGAGAATCTAAGAGCCACTCCAGGAGTACCAAGGAAATAAACTTCTTGAGTGGCACCAGCCAAATTATGTCATGAGGTTAATATTGGTTTTTAGTGTTCTCACATCATTGAGTTATAAAAGTAAATATGATTCAAGCACAGTTGTAATCTATTCTGTGCCTCACTTTCATCTTAAAAAGCTTAAAGCAATCTATTTATTTAATATTCACCATAATTTCTATCTTTTGTAAGCCCGTGCTATGTGGATGGAGACTTATTGCTTTCAAATTTCTCTTACATTGCCCCCAAGGTATTGACAGTGTTGAAGGAATATGGACACCAACAGGAGAAAAATGGAAAATGCATGAGATTTTGTGGGAATTGTATTAAAGGAAATAGCAGCTTATTGAGGCAATAGTAATGTATGGAACATAGCTGACAAAAGATATGTCCACTAACAGTGGGAAAGATAAAGGCAGGATGCGTAAGTAACTAGAAGAAGAATTAAGTTATTTTAATTCATTCACAGGATTAGGGCATCACTGGCTATGCATTTATTGCCCTTCCCTAGTCACCCAGAGGGCAGTTAAGAGTCAACCATGTGGGTCTGGAGTTACATGTAGGCCAGACCAGGTATGGATGGCAGTTTCCTTCTCTAAAGGATACTAATGAAACAGATAGGTTTTTCTGACAATCGGCAATGGTTTCATGGTCATCATTAGACTCTGATTTCCAGATTTCTTCTGATCAAATTCAATTTCCAGCATCTGCTGTGGTGGGATTTGAACCTGGGCCCCCAGATCATTACTTGAGCCTCTGGATTAACAGTGCAGTGATAATACCTCCAGGCTGTTGCCTCTCCTTAAGAGGGATTGTGTGACTGGAGGAAATTGGAAAGACAGAAGGGGCTGGGACCATAGACTGATTCAAATACAGGACTGAAATTTTAAATTCTAGCTATTGGCAGTCCATAAGATGAAAAGAAAGTAAGCCGTTCAGCCCCTCAAGCCTGTTCTGCCATTCAATAGGATCATGGCTGATTGAAATATTCCTCACGTCCACTTTCCTAGATTCTTGATCAGAAGGGGAATCAATCTATTTCAGCCTTAAATATACACAAGGACTATACCCCTACAGGTCTCTTTGGCAAGGAGTTCCAAACACTCACAACCCTTGAAGAGAAGAAATTTCTCCTGATCTCGGTCTTAAATTGGTTCCCTTTTATTCTGAGACTAATCGCTCTGGTCCTAGGCTCTCTCATGAGGGGAATTGATCCTCATGGGTTCAAAAATGATGGGTCGGTGTGACCGGTCTTTGATATGGGCAGTGGAATCTTAGGTGAGCTAAAGATTATGGGTGGAGTGAAGATCGCTAGGAAAGTAATGGCATAATTGAACCTGGAGATGACAGAATCATGAGTTGGGCTGTCAATGGTAGAAAGGTGGGCAGCCTTTTTGACCAATGTGATGTTAGTAGTTCAACTCAAGTTAAGTTAAATATCAAAAGAATAGAAAGCCATGAGTAACTTTTTAAAAATTGATTGAGTAAAGTCATAACATTATATAAAAAAAAGAGGAGTATGAATGGCTATTTGGCTCTTACTTAACATTTAACAGGATAATGATTGATTTAATTGAAGTCTTATAGGGAGGCAATGGCCTAGTAGTATTATCACTGTACTAGTAATCCAAATTGTAGCCTTAAGTATTCCTTTCTTCCCGGCCTCTAAAACCAGCAATTCTATTGTGGATCAAAAATCTGCCTAACTTAGCCTCAAATTTTTGCATGGTATGGGAATTAAGGGTTATAGGGATAATGCAAGTAGAAGGAACTGTGACGATGGATCGATCAGCCATGGTCTTAATGAATGGCAGAGCAGGCTTGACAGGCCAAATGGCCTACTGCTTCCATTACTACGAAACTATGAAATATATTCAACTACCCCAGACTCTACTCCTCTCTAAGGAAGAGAATTCCAAAGATTAAGGATTCTACAAAGATGTTCCTCCTCAATGTCAGAGCATGGACTACAGGAGTTGGGAGGTCATGTTGTGGCTATACAGGATATTGGTTAGGCCACTGTTGGAATATTGCGTGCAATTCTACTGGAAGGATGTTGTGAAACTTGAAAGGGTTCAGAAAAGATTTACAAGGATGTTGCCAGGGTTGGGGGATTTGAGCTACGGGCAGAGGCTGAATAGGCTGGGGCTGTTTTCCCTGCAGCGTCAGAGGCTGAGGGGTGGCCTTATAGAGGTTTACAAAATTATGTGGGGCATGGATAGGATAAATAGACAAAGTCTTTTCCCTGGGGCGGGGGAGTCCAGAACTAGAGGGCATAGGTTTAGGGTGAGAGGGGAAAGATATAAAAGAGACCTAAGGGATAACTTTTTCACGCAGAGGGTGGTATGTGTATGGAATGAGCTGTCAGAGGAAGTGGTGGAGGCTAGTACAATTGCAACATTTAAAAAGCTTTTGGATGGGTATATGAATAGGAAGGGTTTTGAGGGATATGGGCCGGGTGCTGGCAAGTGGGATTAGGATATCTGCTCAGCATGGATGGGTTGGACCGAAGGGTCTGTTTCCGTGCTGTACATCTCTATGACTCTATGACTCTATCTGTGTCTTAAATGGGAGACCTCATTATTAAACAGTAGCCCTTAGTTTAAATTCCATTGTGAGAGTGGAAGTACTCTCTCAGCATGTACCCCGCCATGCCCTTCAAAATCGTATGTTTCCATAAGATCACTTCACATTCTTCAAAACCATAAAGAATGGAGGCCCAACTTGCTCAACCTTTACTCATCAGCCAGCACCTTTATCCTAGAAAATTGGCGTAGGAAACACTCTCTAAATTGTTTCCAATTCAAGTTTGTCCCTCCTCAAGTAAGAAGACCACAATAATAGATCTCACAACTTATTCACATGCTACTCAGTCTGATGCAAGGATTTAATAAGCCTATTTTCTGAGCTTGGTCATATCACAATTAATTAAATAACATGGTGTCCACAACACACATGGCAAATTTAAAGCGGATGCTTGATTAATACAAAGCATCCAGCATAAAACTGTTATCTCAAATAATTCATTGAAATTAGGAGACATTTTTACATAAAAATGTCTCATTATAAATGTATTTTGTACAGCACGTTGAATAAATTTACATTTTTAAAAAGTTCATTCACTGGATGAGGGCATCACTGATCAGGCCAGCAGTTATTGCCCATGCCTCATTGCCCAGAGAGCGGGGAAGGGTCAACCACATTGCTATGGGTCTGGAATCACATGTAGGCCAGACCAAGTAAGGATGGTCATTTCCTTCCCTGAAGGACATTAGTGAACCAGATTGTTGGGTTTTTCCAACAATCAACAATGGATTCATGGTCATTATTAGACTCTTAATTCCAGACTTTTATTCAAATTTCACCACTTGCCATGGCAAGATTCAAACTTGTGTCTCCAGAATATTACCTAGGATTCTGGATTGATAGTCCAGTGATAATACCACCAGGCCATTGCCTTCCCATAAGACTACAATCAAATCAACCATTATCCTATTAAATGCAAAGTAGGGTCGTGGAGCCAAATGACCTGCTACTCCTCCTCCTATTTTTTATAATGTTACGATTTTATTTGCTTATTTTTAAAAATTGCTCTTGGCTTTCTGTTCTCTTGATATTTACTTTAACTTGAGTTGAACTTCTAACATCCCATTAATCAAAATGGCTACCTGCCTGTCTACCATTGACAGCCCAGCTCATAATTCTGTCACCTCCAGGTTCAATATTTGGTAAATATAATATTGGCCTGCAAAATGGAAATAGCAAGTCCAAATTATCTCAAAGAAGGCCTCTGCTTCAGAGCCTTTGATCAACAAACTTGGATGTTTTTTACTTCAATCTATAATGTTTTTTGCCCATTGCTTCCAACTAAACTGTTCCATTACTTTGCTTAAATTGTTCTTCAAGATTTTGCCTGTCTGAAACTAGTTATCTCCAAAGGCATCCTCTCACAGCTTACGTTCATCTCCAACTTATATTTTATATAACTGTCACTGTTTTCGTTACCCATTCTGCTGGTCTTTGAGAAATCTGGCATGGGAATTTTATTAGCATTGCAAACAAACTCTGATATTGCAATAAAGGTCTTCTAAATCCTATTCATGCTTGTCTCATGATTGTACGCCATTTTGCTGTTTTGATCACTTTAACTGACTGTTCATGTGAAAAAGGCAAACTTTGCAAGGGATACATTATTCTACAATTATTTGTTGACAAGTGATTATGCCTTCCAAATTATTTCCACAGTTTGAATTTGTTGATCAGATCTTGCAATCATTGTACGCTAATATGGATTGGGGCAAGATTTTAACCCAAACCAACTACACCCCATCCCAAGAGGTTCAGAAACAGAGGCAAAGCAGGAGTTAAAAATAGTCTCAACAAGATGCCTGTAGAACAGCTCCATAAAGGATTCCTATTCAGTTGGCCAAAAAACAAATTAAATGGCTATTTGCAAGAGTGAGCATTGTGGATGGTCATAACCCAATACTGAAATTTTAAATAAATGTGCTGGAAATGATTTTGAGTATTTCCAGCAATCCCTGTGCCTATAGCTGGTCATTTATCTCACTAATGCTTGTTCGGCATAAGTCTGTGTACATTTACTGCCAGACTTGCTTATAAAACAACAGAGACTGGACTTCAGGGAAGTAACTCAAAAGTTGAGAAGTGCTTCTGGGTAGCATAAAGTTGTGAAAAGTTTTATTATTTCTTAGATTTGCATCTGACATGAGCCAAACAGAGAAACTTGCCACCTGCAACATTGTCCAATTAGTTAATGGAAAATACGTCAATGTTGGCACATTTCATCCACTTCATGACGAAGATCACATTTCGTGATAAAGCTCAACTCAATTAAAAGTGAAAGAAATGGGAATCAGGAATTTATTTTAATATTTTTTTCTTGTGCTAGTTTCATACCTACTGGATAAAGGTCTAACAACAAACTCCAATGATTGATGCTCATTCCAAAGATCTAAAGTATTAATATTTGGTTTCATTATAAACTAATATAATGGTAAACGTTTTTTGTAGGAAAATATATTCTGTGACACTGTTGAACTTCCAACATACCTGGTCTTTCTTTCCAAACTTGAATATTTGTTTGTAGGGCTGAAGATGTCAGTGCTACCTTTGTCACTGTGTAAAGCAAGAGAAAATAAATATCGAGAAAATCAATCACCATGAAAACGAAGCAGTATTTTTTTTCAGCACTACTAGCATGAAAATTATGAACAAAACTCAGTCAAAACTCACTAAGCACAATTTGAAGCCATGAAATTTGGAAGGCATATTGATTGGAAAGATTTTAGCGTTGATTAAATGTGATTTTTTTTCTGCTTTGCCAAAAATCGATTGTACTGTAAAAATCTCTGCTGTATGAATTGAAAGAAGGCATCTGAGAAATGATCCTACAGGGGTATATAGCATAGTAAATGTTAATATCTGTTAAGTTGAGAGAATAGAATGATTGCTATTTAGAATGGATTGCTAAATGGAGCAAAAATCCTAGCTTTAGCTAAAACCAAGTGAATGTTGCAATGAGTAGGTATTAGCAGCACTCTGCTGCTGAGACCTTCTTTTGTGCCTCTGTTAGCTCTAGTCGCGACAATAAATAAACACCTGGCAGGCTTCCCAAATTCTAACCTCTATACACGTGAGATCATCTAAAATACGTCCTAGCTTACACCTAATTCTTTTCACCCATGATCTCTGTGCTCACTGATCAATATTACCTCCTGATTAAGCAATGCCTTGTTTAAGATTCTTATTCTTGCTTTTAAATCCCTCCATGACCTCATTCTTTCCTTTCTCTGTAACAGTCTTCAACTCTGAAACCCTGCAAACTTGACATTTGAATATTCTTGAATTTACTCGCTCCATCATTGGCAGCTGTAACTTCAACTGTCTCGATCCTAACACCTAAAATCCCCTCCTTAAACCTCTGTCTCTATCTTGCTTTCATCATTTAAGGTTATCATTAGAGCCTATATTTTGAGCAACCTTTTGGCCATCTGCACTAATAGCTCTTTGACTGGAATTGAGTAAAATGTTTAACAGTGCTTCAATTAAGAATCTTTGTTATCTTACAAGGGTAGGTAACTGATCACATATGTATATAGAGAGTGAATGCAAACCCACAACACCTACAGTCTAGAAGTATGAGGGCAGCAGACATATGGGAAAACCACCACTTGTAGGTTCCCCTCAAAGCCACTAACCCTCTTGACTTGGAACTATACCATTGTGCCTTCATTGTCACTATGTCAAAATCCCTTCCTAACAGTACTGTGGGTGTCCCTAAACCCTGAGAATTGCAGCACTTGAAGAAGGTAGCCCATCATCGCATTCTCCATGGCAGTTAGGCATGAGCAATATATGCTGGCCCAGGCAGTTACACCCACATCCCAGGAGTGAATAAAAGCATATACATGATGTACATTTCTCATCTGTGTGATGTCAGTTTCAATAAATTTGAAGATACCCAGCTGAATCAAAAACATGGAGCTGAAACTGAAGCTGAATTGTAGCCACTAACTAAAAAGTTAACGTGTATTTTCAGAAGACAGTTTTATTATTAGTCTGTGACAACTTTTATTTTCTGTCTAATAGTTTACTTTGGGTTCGCTATCCAGACAAAATGATAGTAAAATTAATTGATGTTTACCACATTATGAACTCAAAGGGATGCTGTTGTCACAGTCAAACCACATTGTCAAATAATAATTAAGCTCATTGCCTTTATTATAATAATTCTCTGACACTCACAAATTTGTGGCAGACAGCTATCAATGTCTACAGAATTTAGCTCACAGGTTCTGAACTTAAAAGGGCTTCAATTTCTGCATTAATGGGGGTATTTGCTGTCAGAAATTTCAGCTCAAAATCTGCATTATAGAATTAGTCTGTTCAACAAAATATGAATATTGACAATAATAAAACATGAATATTGATAAAATTACAGGTGTTTACATGACATTGCAAAGTATGGAAGTTTATGTTGATGTACAGAAAATTTAAAATCCCAAGTATGTTTCCCATATTGTTTCACTTTTAAGTGCCAGACAAATGCTTAAAATCAGTCAACGTTGTCAAATTCTTTTGCTTAGAATATTTGCATGATATCATCGCTTAAACATTCATGACTTATTGTCATAGTTAAGCAATTTTGCTTCTGCCTGTTATCACTAATGTGCTCAATACTGCACCTATGGGAGATGTGTTTGGCAGCAACACCAGCATTTTGTTGTGCCAGCGCATTTGTTCAAGTAAATTTGGCTGCTCATGTAGAATATGTCAAAATTTACTGACACCCACGATACATGTCATTCATAAGGAGATGTCTTTACCATTTCAATTAATGTAGTTACAAAGCCACAGGTGCTAAATCAACTCAAGAATTTACAGGGGTTCTAGGTACTTGAGATGTAATGGCCCTAATAAATGTGAAGAGGCAGAGATATGAAAATAAGCAATAAAACTCCAATAGCTAACAAAAATAGCAGATAATCCTGAAGAGGAAAACAGCCCATTCTCCATCCTATGCTCCTGTGCAATTCAAGGACATCAGCTTAGATCATTAGTCAATGTCATGCAAATCCCTGTTAAAAGGAAGTAGGTAACTGGCTTGAATTTGCTCAAATCAACAAGGAAATGTCACTTGAAAACATTATTGTGAACTTCAAATTAACATTGAGCAGAAGAAATGCAAATTCTGATTTACAGTCAGTGATCCGGATATTCTAATTCATACAACTGGTGTTTGTGACGAAAAACTCTGACCACACTGTTCTCCAATCTGATAAGAAACTGATTACAATTTGTGGTAACATTGAATATGCAGCCGAAAATGCCATGGAACCATTAGGTAGGAGGGAAGAACGTTATTGGAGGACGGTGGCGAGTGCTAGTTGGAGGATCTAAAAAAGGCACGCAAAGAGAAAAGGAAGGCATCACAAGGAAACCATGTTCAGACTCACTTCAGAGGTGGGCGGCACGGAAACCATGTTCAGACTCACCGTGTGGGCGGCACGGTGGCACAGTGGTTAGCACTGCTGCCTCACAGCGCCAGAGACCCGGGTTCAATTCCCGCCTCAGGCGACTGACTGTGTGGAGTTTGCACTTTCTCCCCGTGTCAGCGTGGGTTTCCTCCGGGTGCTCCGGTTTCCTCCCACAGTCCAAAGATGTGCAGGGCCAGGTGAATTGGCCATACTAAATTGCCCGTAGTGTTAGGTAAGGGGTAAATGTAGGGGTATGGGTGGGTTTCGCTTCGGCGGGTCGGTGTGGACTTGTTGGGCCGAAGGGCCTGTTTCCACACTGTAATATAATCTAATCTAATCAAAAGGTCACTATTGTGGCTGATCTAATGGCCAGCAAATTCTGTGTTTGAAGAAATGGAAAGTGCAGACATTTCACATTTCAGAAATAGGTGGGGACATGAAACCTGCATAGAGTAGGAACTTGGCAAGTTTTAAAACTGTTTTGGACATTTCCTATGATTGAATAAGCCTCCTCTGTTCCACTAAGACTCTTTATAGCAACTTTCTCACCATCCTTGAGCGGGTCTATATTAGCCAACTGCTGAAGGCTGCCCACTCTATGATAATTTTTAAGCAATCAAGGTGTGGTCTTAATGAGCTGTTCACATGTCACAGGCAAGTTCACTCATCCACAACTTCAGCTCCTCCCAAACTCTCAAAAGTCACTTAGGGTGGGAAAGGAGGCACTAGGTTAGCACATAAGCTATTAACACTAAGTTTCTGGGTTGGCCAAATCCCTCCTAGCCTCCACTATAGATCCAAGTAGTCATAGTTCATGTGTTTGCTCATGAATCACCCAGCTCCCTTAAGCTTTAAAGGAAAAACATAAACTGCTCAATATGTTACTAGATCAGTGCAGGGACTTCAAAGTGGTATGTCACAATTCATTCTAGCAGTGGATTGCTGTGACGACATGTACTTTTACATGCATATCCAAGTTCCTTTTATCACATGGCTGACAAGAATCTCTCCAATTTGTTACCACTTGTCACATGTTGGAATTAGTCCTCAATCTGTTTGGCTGCACTGTCCTTGGTCATTGAATTCTAAGACATAACTTGAACCAGACTCAGAGGCTGCAGTGCTATCCATTGTAGCATAGCAGCTCCACCTGGAACAATATAGCTTTGCTCCAATGCACTTGAATTCAGTGCTGATATACAAATGAGAGTTTATTTAAAAAGAAAACACCCTAAAGTCCACCTGTCAAAAAGCACCAGTTGTATAAATGATCTTTATTAGGAATGGGAATATTATGCTGTTTATTATTCAGTGATGTAGGCATATAGCACAAGTAGCTAATTGTTGTCAGGCCCACTTTATTCATAACAAACAGCATGCTTCCATCATTCCAAGGAACCTCTATTTTAAAAGTGATTGAAAATGTTGAGGTGATTTCTTGCATTCAGTTATTTGCAGGAGCTTCACTCTGGCCGGTATCACAGTTGGTACTTCTACCTGTTCAGGACTTCTTTAGATCTGTATCGGCTGATCACAACTTTATTATCAAGCCCATGAGTTGGCTCTGAGCTGCTAACAAAAAGAACAGTTCTATACCTGAAACATACAAAACTAAACAAATTTACTCAAAAGTTCTGATTGCACATTGCACATATCAAAGGGGTTACAATAATACAAGTCTTCTTCTCCTGCTTCACTATTCTGATAAAACATCGGCTCTCCAGCATAATGTAACAATTCAAAACCAGACATTCACAAAACTTCCCTCGCTAATAAACAGTTCCGATTTACTTTGCTGGTTTAAAATGCCTTTGAAGCAATCTTGTAAAATAAGCAACACAGCAGGTTATAAGAGTTATACAAGCCTCTCTCAATTTGTTTTGGAGCTGCCACCTTGGCATTTAGTGTACCAGCATGACAGCAGCTTGCAATTATATAGTGCCAGTAACTAAAAGGAAGTCAAAGGCCCTTAACTGAAGAGTAATCAAAAAAAAATTAAGTCCATGCTGAAGATGGTTTAGAGTGGGATATGTCTAAAACGTGATGAAAGAGGTGGGAGAGGGAGGTGGACAAACAAAGAGATATAGAAAAGATTAATTTGAAGCATCTGATTATATGGGGGATGATCATTGCCGCCTAGATGAAGCTTGATATGTCACAATCAACATTTATTTAAGATCAATAAAGTTCATCTCACAACACTGAGAAAGGGCTTAGTCAGAAAGGCACTAATGGCACATGTGCAATGCCCAAATCTGCAAGTTGTTTTGTTGTTGCTGTATCCAGATTTCAGTTCCAGACTGGATTCATCAGCAGAATGACTAGTACACTTTAAGAAGTGCCATTTAAATCAGATGTTATTTTCCCTCAATAGCCATTTCTGACATGTCACAGTAGAAACGTGAAGTGGTGGAATAGGCTTGGTAAGTTTTATTTTTCTGCTAATTCCTGTTCATGATCTTCATCAAACACTTCCTTACAGCTTCATGCTAAATCTGCAATAGTTAAAGATAATTGAATTTACTTTTGTTTTTGAAGAATTATTTATTCCATCAAATAAGAATAAAGTCCCAAGAGTGGTGAGGATGGAAAATAAACCTTTCATATTTCCCAGTGGTCATTATAAATGTTGTGACTGATTACCTAACTCTCATAAATTGTACTTCAATATAATCCACATCTGCCAATAACCCAATGTTAGATCTTTCACTACTGATTCCGTTCGCCACTGTAGGTTAGATACAACCCACAGATTTCATAATGTTCTTTCATTTATCTATGACCACTACAGTTACAGTTGTTGTCATGATCTTACCTTGTAGGTCTACCCAAAGTTGAAGACCGTTGTGTTGTGCTGAGATCAGTAGTGCTACTGTTGTCCCTATACAAATGAAGATTCAATAGTTATTATGGCTTATATTAATTCATTATGGAGCAATGAAACTAAGAAAACAAAAATCCAAAAATGCTAAAAGCTTTGAAAAGTTGGAAACGTCCGACATGTCAGACAGGTGTAAATCTTCATCTTCTTTATTTCATGCATTGACGCTAATTCCTTTTGAGACTTCAGGGGTCTCTCCTGCCTATTGGAGATTCATTGACAGATTTAGACTACTTTATTTTTGGGAAAACTCCCCAAACATCATACTAATCAGGCAATGGTGAGATCACAGTGAACCTTCCCCTGAAATCAAGACCCAGAGTGCTACCTATCAAGAGTTATCAGCCAGAGGCACTTAACAATACGACTGAGGAGGCTGACACTGTTGCCTGAAGGGCACCATCTGAAGTACCAGAATCACAAAGACACGCACACCACAGGTGAATATCGTGGGGCGTGGGGGTTGTGAGGAAAGGGGTATAGAAAGGTGTGCCTCAGCCTCCAGCTTCCTGATATCCAGTCTCTCGACCAAACAATTGTTCCCTTTGATCGAGGGATCACTCCCTCTCAATGTGGAAAGTGGCTCTCCCAGTTTCACTTGCCAAGCCCACCACATGTGACAGGGCCATGAAGTGCCGGATTACTCCCGGTGGCAGTGGGATGAAGCCTTTAAGTGGTCATTAATTGACCAATAGAAGGCCTCAATTGGAGGCAGATTTGGAAGGTCAACCAAGGAAGCATGAATTATTTAATGGGTGATGCTGAAATTGAGTAGTTCCAGAAACATCTTAGTATAGGTACATGAATAGCTCATTTAGCCCTTGAGCCAGATTTCTCATGCAATGATGTATGGTTGGTCTGCGACTTAGCTCCAAGCACCTCCCTTCTCCTTATATTTCTTGAGATCTTGGGCTTTTGAACATAACTCAGATTCTTATAATGGGAGGGTTGGGGAAGTGGGGGAGGTCAACAAAGAAATGGTTCAGACCATGTGTCAGGTTGGATATTATTGCAGATTCTAGTTCTTCTGGTTAATGGCCTGATTTACCTACTTTCACTGTGCATTTGAGTTGTTTTATCTACTTTCACCTAAATGTTTGGTCACCTGAGCCTGAGCCTAACCAATAAAAAACAAGATCAAACATTCACAATCGAAGTGCTGCAATTGAAAGATATTCATGTTACAAATTTTGAAAGATTTTATATTTAACAATATTCAATTCATTTAAAAAGGAATCAATCACTCCTGTTACATTCTTTGAACAGAAGGAAAGGGTATGAAAAACAATGATAAAAATCAACAAGCAAGCATCAATTGAAGGTATGGCTAGGAATTGGTTTTCTCCATTAAATGGTTAGAAATAAGGAGGAAATCTGATTTGCAAGCAATCATCCAGTGAAATTATACTGAATCAAGTTGATTGGGAAAGCTAGGATCAATTCTGGAATTCATATTCATCACTACCACTGAAATGTTTCGTGGCCAGATACTATTCTTGGTACCGCCAGTTTTTCTACCTGTCCAGGAATTCTTCAGATCTGAATCGGCTGAGAACAACTTTGTTACGGCCAGCATTAATTACCCAAGCACTGCTGGTAAAGAGAACAATTCTGCCTTAAAATGCATTTAAAGAAAATATCTCTGTCACATTTGATGGAACGAGTTAGGCTTTTGATAAAGCATCTTGGAGAAAGTTAGGTCTGCAGATACTTGAGATCAGAGTCGAAAAGTGTGGTGCTGGCAAAGCACAGCCAGTCAGGCAGCATCCGAGGAGCAGGAGAATTGGCGTTCGGGGTATAAGCCCTTCATAAGAAATGTCCTGACATTCCTAATGAAGGGCTTATCCTCGAAACGTCAATTCTCCTGCGCCTTGGATGCTGCCTTACCTGCAGCATTTTTCCAGCACCACACTTTTCCACTTTTGATAAAGCATCACTAATGCAATACATAATGTTTTTTATTGCACCATTCTTTTCATTGAAAATATCACTGACGCCCATATAAATAAAAAAAACACCTCAACACTAATTATACAAACACCATTTCACTGTATTCAGTTCAAAGAATCTAAAGTCTCTTAATGAGCATTACTCAGATGTGTAGTTTAACCCAGTGATCACAGTCACAGAAGTGTAAGGTGTTGAATTGTTTCAATTTCAACTATATACATATTGGATAGCAGGACAATCATGAATTTAGTGGGTACTGAACTGGAAAAAGTCCTGTTCAACTGCTTTCTTCTGTTCCCCTGGGACCTCAGTTCTGATCATCACTACATTGGACTCCAAATGCACATGTCAGCACAATAATTTATTCATGTCCATATGTCCACTTAACTCAAGTTTCCATACAAAATCAATGGATGCCATTCACTGAACTTTTCGATTGACAAGACCTTGCTCAAGCAAACTTGATATTTGGATCATTATTCACGCTGCTTTCTTATCATCGATGTTTTGTATTGAAGAAGAATTCAACCCTGTTTCAAAAGCTTGTACATAATAGCACTGTATTTGCAAAAACAAAAATGCTTTTTCATCTTCTCAATGGTTTTAAGTTGTATTATAGAGAAATATTGTTTACTACTTGCCAACATTTCTGAGCTGTATAGTATGAAATGTGGCATATTTTAGGAGTTAAGTATTACCATCTTCTGTCAATTTTTAACATACATATAGAAAATATAAAAACTTTTGTTTCACTTTTTGATCACTGTTTATTCATTTGCTTGGGTTTAATGGTTTTGATGGATGGTATTTACTCCAGGACATTTACCACTGTCTTCATGACAGTTGAATTTAAATTAGATTTACTACATGATAAAAGAATATTGACAAAGGGATTTCATCTACCCAGCTATTTCTACAATGTCATTTGTTGGCTTATATTTGAGATCATTATATGGTTGGTGTAGATCAGGCTCAAAAACATGTTTACTTTCCCGTCGATAATGTTGCAAAATGTACACATTTCTTTTGCTCCTATCGCTACACGTTGAAATTATTACTACAAATGTTGTCAACTTGGAATTTAATTATCCAAACCCATAATTAGACTTTCACTTCAAAGCTAGATCTTCTTTATGCTATCTTGCCAGACTAGCCACGAATGAATGCCTAATCTTAAACATGCTCTTGTATGATTATTTTCAAGCTGTATATTCCAACAGTCAAGAAAGAACATCAGCATTGTAACTCAGTTCTGGGAAATTCCTGTCTGCTACATGCTGTAAAATTTTAAATTGTGACATTTAGAAATGTGTTAACCTAACAACTTTGTTGGATTAATTTTTGCATTGCTCACTTCAAAATGGATGGAGAATGAGATATTCTGGACACAGAATGAAGTCAGCATTAATTTTGTTTGACCTTTAACCCAGTGGAGTCATAGTTTCAGTAGAAAAGATTGGACTTGTTCCAAGTTTTCATGTTGGAATGGCATATTTTAAAATTCCATGTGGGAATCTGTAGAAACTCATTCAACTTGACAAAGTGAATTCATGAGACAATAGCCCTGCTTTTAAATTAAATTCTTTGTTGTTCATTAGTTACATTGGCAAACTATATTAACATAAAACATTGATCAAACACACAAAAACAGCAATGTATTTTTTGATTCTTGAAAAATCTTTTGATAAATTCACACCTTCTTCGTCCATCTATGGTATCTGCCTTTGTTGTTGACTTCAGGCCACTTGTCTTACTTGAATCACTGTGTAAACAAGACAAACAAGGCAGACTCAGAAACTGTTGGTAGAAATATGATACAAGCAATGTACTTCATGTCATCAAGCCAAGCTAAAAGGAATTAACTCAAAAAAATGCAGAATTTAAGAAGTGCATGATCAACCGAATGACTTAAGAGGTACAGGAGAAAGTGAGGACTGCAGATGCTGGAGATCAGAGCTGAAAATGTGTTGCTGCGTTTTTCCAGCAACACATTTTCAGTGACTTAAGAGAAACAACCTATTCAACTTGATTGAGACTAGAGTGCTTTGTAATTAGCATAGTGAATACAAAATTTTGCAATGTTGTGTGTTTTACTGTGATCATGCCAAATACAGAAAAGTGCATTTTCATTAAAGGGCACTCCCTTCTGTGTTTGCTGAAATTTATTCAAGACATGAATTTACATTTTTTAAATAAAGCAACAATTTATTCTTATTTAATATATAAATTATTTTCTGCTTGTACAGAATTAAATAAAAGAATTAAATAAATGTATTGCATTATTCAATATAACCATGCCTGGTGAATTTAGGCAAAGAAATGCTTTAAATAAGCGTACTTTATGTTTCATGGTCATGTTGAATAGTACAGTAGGCCTGAGGGGTCAAATGGCCTGCTCCTATCTCCTGTATTTCTATGATCTGTCCTCTTATCCTTATATAAGATATGCAAGGCAGAACAAATTTTAATGCAGAAGATTGTTTCTACCTGTTCAGGGCTTCATTAGATTTAACTCGGCTTAGTACACTTTTGCCATAGTTGACATCAGTTGACATTTGCCTGTTAATCAAGAATAATTTTGTTTTATTAAGTGTGTATGCTTACAGAATTCAAAATAAAACACTCCCTCAACACAACAATTGAGATGGAGGAAAGGATGTTGGTGCTTGCTATGAAACAGTCAGGTAACAAATGACAGAACAGTTGGCTTTGTGGTTAGCACTGCTGCCTCTCAGAATCATGGACCCAGGTTTGATTCTAGCTTTGGGCGATTGTCTGTGTGGAGTTTGCACATTCTCCCAGTGTCTGCGTGGGTTTCCTCCGGGTGCCCCGGTTTCCTCTCACAATCCAACAGTGTGCAGGTTAGGTGAACTGGCCATGCTAAATTGCCCATAGTGTTCAGGGATGTGTAGGTTAGGTACATTAGTCAGGGGAACTGTAGACTATTAGGGTAGGGGATTGGGTCTGGGTGGGATACCCTTTGGAGGGTCAGTGTGGACTTGTTGGGCCAAATGGCCTGTTTCCACACTGTAGGAACTCTATGAACTGATAAGTAGAAAATCCACTTAAAGTAAGAAGTGATTATGAGTCCAACAATCATATTAAAGGAGCTGTGAAGAAGATGGAAATGGAAGTATTTGGTTAGGCTTGTGAGAGGTATGAAAGAAATGCATGGTAAAGGATGAAATTAAACAACATATTTCCTGCCCAATGGCAGGGTATGACAGATGTCAGAATACAGTAATTAAATTATTACATTGAGACTGGAATGGACATTGCAAACAAACACAGAATGAGTACACCAGGTGGTACTAATAAATATAGACTGGAAACTTCAGCAAGGAAGTGAGCAAATTTTGGTAGTTTGCTCATTAACTGTTAAAGCAAAGTCGAATTGATTACATTTTACTTGAAAGCCTCATGTTAACAACAACTTAAAACATCATCATGACCAAACAAAAAGAGTTGGAAAGAGATTAGCTGATTCACCACTATTCACCCAATTCAAACAATCATTAATTAAAATTCATTTCAAGCAGATTAATAAACTGACTGTGGCACATTGTGAAACAATTGTCCCTTTAACTTTCCAATTCTGATTTTAAGGATGTGGTTCAACACTCACTGTGGTTCATCTGATGGTTTGTTTTTAATCCATGCTTCATCACTCATTAAACGAGTTTTCTTTTTTGTTTCCCGTAAAACCTGGTCCCTGCCTTCATCTGAAATTGAAATTTTATGATCTGTAAACAACTGTGGTGAAAGCAATATCACAGATGAAAGTAGAAAATCTATCAGTAAGTAACAACGTAGAAATGGAAAAAGTCATTCTGCTCATTGGGTGAATCCCATCTAGGTCCTTTTTTACAGCAAACTACTTTTATCCCTATCTTTTTCCTGTTCTACTTTGCAATCTCTCCTCTCTTAGTCGAACAAAGGGACATAGTCATTCTGACTTTCATACACATCCCGCTTTGTCTACCTCTTAACTCCATCTCCCTGCTTTTGTACTGTCACCCTTAATATATAACTGAAATCTAGCAAGCCAAGTTTTGAAATTATCAGTTGACAGTCTCCAAACCTTCATTCTAGGAGGGTGATCCCAATTCTAGTGCATATGTTCTTCTTTGCATATGCTTTCTAACTTCACTCTTGAGTAGTCCAGTTCTAATCCTAAGGTTGATGCCTTCTTCAGAACTCTCCTACCAAATGAAATAATTTCTACCTGTCCTTTCAAATCCTTAGCAATCTAAGCATTTCATCTGCATCATTCCTTCATCTTGAATTTCCAGGTGAATAGTTTGGGTAATCCATTTTCAAAACGTAATCTATTCAGCACTTGGTATCATTCCAGCAATTCTGCACTGCACCTCTTCCAAAATCAATTGCCTAAATCTCCCAACCACCATCAGATTGGCACTTGGTTCCTGCTTTTCTCAGGGACACAAGTTCCATGTTTCTGGCTGGGACTTCTATCCTTTCTTCTCCAAATTCTGAGTCAACCTGAAATGGAGCTTTTTTTTCATGAAAAGAGGATGAATATAAGCCCTAGTCCCTTCTTACAACACTAACTGTCATACTCTGGTAATTTTAAATGTCCCAAAGCTTCTTTCGAAGAGGTACATGAGAACGTAAACATATAATGGGGCAGGGTAAGTAAATTAATTAAGCAAGAGGGGAAAGCTGGGTTAGGGCATAGGTGGGTTGGGGGACAATGGATAAGAGTGTTGGATCAGTGAGATAAGTGAGTGAGGGGGTACTATGGATAAATTAATGACGTGAGGGGGTAAAGCAGATGAGGGAATAGGTTGGATCAGGTTTTGAATGGATAATACAAGTGAGAAAGGGAGTAGGGTGGTGGAGGGATAGGTGGGCGCAGTGTCAGCTGAGTAGAGTGACATGTGGAGAGGGTGATAGGTTATAGAGTGATTTGGAAGATTAGGGGTAGTAAGGATGGTTAGGGGGTATTCATGGGGATTGACCTGAGTTTCATCACAGCAACAGTAAAGGATAGTTAGTCAGGGTGGGGAAATGGTGGTTGGGAGAGAGTTGGTATGAAATATCAGGGGGATAGTCATATAATTGTCAAGGAGGTAGAGAAGGATTTTTACTTTCTAACAGTTTCTGAGCAACTATCCAGAACGGTTCACAGAGTTTTGACTCTAACTCAGAATCAGAGACACATTCAGAAAGTGCTGGAGAGCAGAGGAAGTGTCCATTGGAAGATTACACTGCCTGGTGATTCCCATGGAGTTCTAGCACTTGGCTTTCCAAGAGATTCCGTAGTGCATCTTGCAGGGTCTTCGATTATCCAGAGACCAGATAATCTGGGCCAATTCAAGAACTACTCCATTTTGGTTCTAACCAGTTCTGAGTCCAGCTAAAGAACTACTCCATATGGGATACAACCAGCCCTTTGTAAACTGTACCATAACAGGACTTGGTTAGCTTGGATGGCTGATGAGTGATGTAGGATGGCAATAGCATGGATTAAATTCTGCGCACTGGCTAAGGTTACCACAAAGAACTCTCCTTCTCAATCTCTCCTCACACATAAAGGATGGTGACCTTCAGATTAATCCACAACCGGTTGTCTCTGTATAATGAAAGAGTGGGACTATGCTGACTTTACCTCCATCATAAGTTCTAAATCTTTGAATTTCAGTTCACACATTAAACTACACCCATCTAAAGCAAGTCAATTTTTGTTTTCAGTTCAATTATATTGGATTCAATTTTAAGTATGACACAAAGAGTCATTGAAGAAATGCATCACTTGGGTTTGAACATGTCGACCATTGTCACCGATTCTGGAGAAATGAATTCAGGAATTAAACATGCAAAAATAGGTAACCTTTGAGAATGTTTTCTCCTTTACTTTTGAGAATTAATTGCTCTGAACTCAAAATAAATGATCCTGCCAGTAATTATGGAAGGTGCCATTTTAACTTGTCCAATGATAATAATAATAATAATAGCTCTTTCTGTTACAATTCCTAAAACAAACATTATTGACTCCTTTTGAGTCTTGATCATTGTATCTAAATACAAGGAAAGTCCCAGAGACTGAAAGGGAGAAGCTTTGGATGCTGATTTCATAAGACAGGAAATATAATCATTGGAATCTCTTTGATCATTTTGTAACAGCTTGGTTCTGTAACAATATGCCAGTGGACAAAGGTTTCCACATAAGTTAGAAAAACAGGAGTAAAAAAGTCGATTTTATTATGGTTTATTTGCAAAATACATCTCACTATAATAGGGGCAATATGTGTTAGTTGTACCCTGACATAACTGTGGTCTGGGAATAATAAGAATACCTGAAGAGACAGGTAATGAGGTTATTGGTGTATCACTGCTCACATTATCCATTAAATAATAGCTCCTTTGTTCTAACTCCTAAATGCTTTATGACATTACTTATTCATTCAATGACAGTCCTGCTGACATTAATTGGAGGACAATTGTGATATTATATATTCAGCCTCACATAATTATATTAGATCCATGAATAAACTATGGTTTATATATGTATTGGCAGCAAAACGAATATCAAAACTTACAAACCTGCTTGGTTGGATTTGTTGACTGAGAAAGATTCTGTTAATTTTTTCAATAGTGCCATTTCTAAAGATTTGAACTTCTTTTGTCTTCTTCAACAGCTTCACCTAGAAGCAAATAAAGCAAAATTTAGTCAAAATTCCTCATTTATTATCCGTTAAATTCTGTTATTATCTATTAATCATAGAAAACAGTTTCGAGGAACACATTACTTCATATCAAATTTACAATGACAACTGCAGTATTTCCTTTGTGTGGAGCAGCATGAGATGGGGGAGACACTAAATGAGTATTTTGCATCGGTATTTACTGTGGAAAGAGACATGGAAGATACAGAATGTAGGGAAATAGATTGCGACATCTTGAAAAATGTCCATATTACAGAGGAGGAAGTACTGGATGGCTTGAAATGAATAAAAGTAGATAAATCCCCAGGACCTGATCAGGTGTACCCTAGAACTCTGTGGGAAGCTAGGGAAGTGATTGCTGGCCCTCTTACTGAGAGATTTTTATCATCGATAGTCACAGGTGAGGTGCCGGAAGACTGGAGGTTGGCTGATGTGGTGCCACTGTTTAAGAAAGGTGGTAAGGACAAGCCAGGGAACAATAGACTAGTGAGCCTGACGTCGGTGGTGGGCAAGTTATTGGAGGGACTCCTGAGGGACAGGATATATATGTATTTGGAAAGGCAAGGACTGATTAGGGATAGCCAACATGGCTTTGTGCATGGGAAATCATGTCTCACAAACTTGATTGAGTTTTTTGAAGAAGTAACAAAGAGGATTGATGAGGGCAGAGTGGTAGATGTGATCTATATGGACTTCAGTAATGCGTTCGACAAGGTTCCCCATGGGAGACTGGTGAGCAAAGTTGGATCTCATGGAATACAGGGAGAACTCACCATTTGGATACAGAATGGCTCAAAGGTAGAAGACAGGGTGTGGTGGAGGGTTGTTTTTCAGACTGGAGGCCTGTGACCAGCGGAGTTCCACAGAGATCAGTGCTGGGTTCACTACTTTTCATCATTTATATAAATGATTTGGATGTGAGCATAGGAGGTATAGTTAGTAAGTTTGAAGATGACACCAAAATTGGAGGTGTATTGGACAGCGAAGAAGGTTAGCTCAGATTACAAGAGGATCGTGATCAGATGGGCCAATGGGCTGAGAAATGGCAGATGGAGTTTAATTTAGATAAATGTTAGGTGCTGCATTTTGGGAAAGCAAATAGAGTCACAGAGTCATAGAAATGTACAGCACGGAAACAGACACTTCAGTACAACCCATCTACACCGACCAGATATCCCAACCCAATCTAGTCCCACCTGCCAGCTCCTGGCACATATCCCTCCAAAGCATTCCTATTCATATACCCATCCAGATGCCTTTTAAATGTTGCAATTATACCAGCCTCCACCACTTCCTCTGGCAGCTCATTGTATACCCGTACCACCCTCTGAATGAAAAAGTTGCCCCTTAAGTCTCGTATATATCTTTCCCCTCTCACCCTAAACCTATGCCCTCTAGTTCTGGACTCCCCCGCCCCAGGGAAAAGACTTTGTCTATTTATCCCATTCATGCCCCTCATAATTTTATAAACCTCTATAACGTCACCCCTCAGCTTCCGACACTCCAGGGAAAACAGCCCTAGCCTATTCAACCTCTCCCTATAGCTCAAATCCTCCAACCTTGGCAACATTCTTGTAAATCTTTTCTGAACCCTTTCAAGTTTCACAACATCTTTCCGATAGGAGACTAGAATTGCATGCAATATACTAACAGTGGGCGAGCCAATGTCCTGTACAGCCGCAACATGACCTCCCAACTCCTGTACTCAATACTCTGACCAATAAAAGAAAGCATACCAAATGCCTTCTTCACTGTCCTATCTACCTGTGACTCCACTTTCAAGGACCTATGAACCTGCACTCAAAGGTCTCTTTGTTCAGCAACACTCCCTAGGGACTTGCAATTAAATGTATGAGTGGGAGATGGAGTTTAATTCAGATAAATGCGAGGTGCTGCATTTTGGGAAAGCAAATCTTAGCAGGACTTACAACACTTAATGGTAAGGTCCTAGGAAGTGTTGCTGGGTCTGTTTCCGTGCTGCACATCTCTATGACTCTATGACTCTCTATGATGAAGCATAGAATAACTTGAAAGTTTGCAATGGCTGTTTAGATTGAAAGTTATCAATAAGACAAGACGTGCACACTGGGCAATGGAACTGTCAATTTGAGAGAATGCATTCCTAAATATGGGCTCATGATACAGCTGTTGGATAACTTTGTGTTTATATGCAGTAAGCAGTTGTTCAACCAGAAAAAGAAAGGTCAAACATTATAGAGAGGACATGACAATGAGGTTGAAGAGTTATGAAAGTCTCATTTCACAAAAAATATAGTGATAACAAGAATGTGCACAGATTACAAATATATAAAAGCAGAACAATCCAGAACAAGAGAAAGCAAACTCTTTCCTGTGAATTAGTACAAGTAAATTAAATGGGCGAAGATAAAGCTGACATAGTTCCACTGTCTCATTAGAGTGAGGTGACTGTTCATGGTTTAACCAGAAGATTGCCACATCTCAGGCAAGGGGAGAGGTTGAGAAGGACAGCCCTTCATGGTGACCTCAACTAGTGCAGGAATTGAGCCATTGCTATTGAGGCTACACTGTACCACAAACCAGCTGTCCAGCCAACTGAACTAACCAACCTTTTACTGTAATAAAGAAACAAATCCAGAAGCAACATTTCATATAAGATTTGATTTCTTAATATTATACCAAGATGTAATCTCTGTACATTGAATATTTTAGTAGATTACAATATTAACATAGAAGCGTTGACTTCAAAAACTTTTTTTCAGTGTTCCTGAATACTTAAGAATATGCAACTGAATTAGCTATACAAACAGAGCTAAATATGTTATATATATGTGCTATGATTCACTCATTGAATTGATCTACGGGATTCAATTTTCACCTGGAAAACTCCAATCCAGTTCAGACATCTACTGCCCACCTTGTGACTGAGTAAATTGATTGTGCAACAGGTTCATGTCATAAAGTCACTAAACTTGGATGTATGTGTAAGCACAATAAAATAATATATGTGAAAAGGAAGTAGTATCTTTGTTCATATGTTGTCTCTCAAGGGAGAAAACAGTTCCTAGTGTAATGTCTATTGGATCCATCAAGAATTGTGGGGGTCAGTTAGCTAGTCTGGCTAGATGGCTGATGAGCAGTTCAGAATAATGCTTTTAGTGTCTTTTTTTGCCCCTGTCCTCGCTGATTTGAGACCTACTTTTCCAGGAAAAGATATGTCTCAAATCAGCAAACTGCCACTGCCAAAAACCGTGAAAAACAGCTCAGCATAAGAAATCAATAGATAATAAGCCAAGGGTTTGCCTTCAGGCTGGACACACAACTAAAAAGTATGGTCAAAACTGAGAAAATGATGTTGTCACTGTTTGTTATGACCTCCAAAATCAAAGCTATGTATTTTCCAAAATTGAGGGGCTTTTTTCTGGAAATGTACTTTGCCTGAACTGTATGGAGTATTAGCACTGTGTTGTGGTTGAACTCTGGGAAGAGTTAGCATGGTACATTGTCTGACTTATGCAAAAATTGTGAGTTTTTTTAACTGTGTGTGGTGTTATCATAAGCAGTGTGAACTGTGTGGACATTATCTATGCTTTATGTGAAGTGTAACTATCTATTTGCAACTATGTCAGTGTATTAACTTGTACATTGTAGGAAGAATATTGCGACACTGGTATTCATATTTACATTGCATTTCTTCTGTGTACCTTTAGAGTGCATGACAGCACTGTTCCAACAGTGGTAAACATGGGCCATTAAATGTTAACATTCACCATCTCAGTGTTTTACTAAAACTTTTAATGGATTAAAATACACTGTAGTTCTAAAACGATAAGAAATGCCGACTTAAAGTGGTTATGGTGCTCCTGACCACAGAGCAAAGCAAGCTGTTTGAGACCCAGGTGGAAGAAATCAAATACTACTTTTATCTAAAGACATTGAAACTAGACAATTGTGTTTACATCAAGAAATTTGCATCTCGTGTTTTAATGCACATGTGTCTGATGATTTCACATATTGGAAAAGGAAAACCTCACCTGCCAGGTAGCCATCTTGGAAAGATAAAGAAAGCATGCTCAGAAACACATATTGAACAATATTTCAGGAGCTGCTTTTGTGCATCAGAGCAAAAAGAAAGAAAACAAATTTGTAACAAGAATTAGAAGATAATCTCTTTCCCTGACTCTCACAGATCTCAAAAACAATGCCCAATGAAAAGCAAATTGAGGAAACCATAATTCACTGACAACTCAAGAACACCTATAAACTTCACCACTGCTGAGACTACCAGTCAACATTTAAATAATTGTAGTCTCAGGTTAAAAATCAATGTTAGGATTTTTAAATATGTAATTTTATTCCCTCTGTCTGTACTAGACATTCTTACAAGCGAATGCAGAGGAACTATACTCCAGACTAGCTAGAATTCATTACTTTTGTATCATTTCAGGGAAATAGGCATCTTATTGTGCCCGAAACGTCGATTTTGCCTGTCCTCGGATGCTGCCTGAATTGCTGTGCTCTTCCAGCACCACTGATCCAGAATCTTATTGTGGAATTCCAAGCATGGTTCATACAAACAATGTTTGTTTTCATTCCAGGTCAGTATCTTATTCATCCAGTCAGGGATTGTTTAACCTTATTCTAACCTGGTAGCGTTTGTTCCATTTCTTATCAGTGTCTCTTTACCTCCCTGTGTCTAATCTCTCTGACTCCTATGTTCTTTCTAGGGTGTTCTGTTGACACTGGCACTAATGTTGTACAAGGTTTGCCAGGATTTCTGTTTACAGTAAACATAGAAATCAATTAAATGTTATTTAACCCTTACAGCCTAATTCTCACACAAGCTAGTCTGAGGACAAATAAAAGCATATTTCTGTAATGCTCTAGAAAAATCACAGTGTACATGGCAGTTACAAAATAGGTACGCGGCTACCTGATGAAAGAGCAGCGCTCCAAAAGCTAGTGCTTCCAAATAAACCTGTTGGACTATAACCTGGTATTGTGTGATTTTTAAAATAGATAAAGTAATGTATTTAATCAATACTTCTGTAACTTTGAACTTCAGATATTTATTTCAATGTTAGCCTATGTCAACGTAACTTTTCTTTCATTAGACTCGAAGCATCATGTTTAGAAGTTTAGAATTACTACAGTGTGGAAATAGCCCCTTCAGCCCAACAAATCCACACCGGCCTTCCAACGAATAACCCACCCAGACCCATTCCCATACCTTATATTTACCCCCAACTTCCCCTTAAAGGAAGACGAGCTCCTGCCCTTAACCAGGTTAATCTTTAGGAGGATGCGACAGCACATCAACATTTTGACTCTTAACATCTCTTTGTAATGACCTAGCAAACTGTATAGTCATAGCACATCACTAGAAAGGAGAACCATATAGATCACTGGTGATTTATGGGTGACATGGTAGCTCAGTGGTTAGCACTGCAGCCTTATAGCATCAGGGGCTTGGGTTCAAGTCCAACCTTGGGTGACTGTGTTGGCTTCTGCCAGGTTTTCTGACAGTCCAAAGGATATGGTTTAAGTGGATTAGACATGCTAAATTGCCCCATAATGTCCAGGGATGTGCAGGTTAGGTGGATTAGCTATGCTTAATGTGGAGTTGTGGGGATGGAGTGGGATGCTTTTTGGATGTCAGCACAGACTTGGTGGGCCAAATGGCTTCTACCTGTGCTTCAAAGATTCTATAATTATGCCTGGGAATTGAATCAGAGTTCGGTAGCTGCTCCATCATTCTAGACAATCTCGCAAAATCCTCCTAGCTAGTATTTTGGTCTGTTTGAAATGTTGAGAGAGCTCTCTCAAAAGCTAACCAAACAATAACCTGAAATTAAAATCATTGCTGAGGAATTTTGTTGTACCAGGTAGCCAAATTAATGCATATATCATGAACATGTCATTTTTTCGTTAATTTCAGTTCATCATTATAGAATTGTTTCATGCTGCAGTCCATAAAAGACTGTTCTTTGCAGTCATATTTAATCACTGTTCAGAATTTAACAGAGCTTCTGAAAAACATGTAAGTCAAGAAACTAAATATAGCAGCAGTTGCTGATGTTTTCTTACTATTTTAATGGCATACAATTGTTACCAATGTAGAAAAGCAGATGCTAAATGACATGAACTGCTGATACACAATTGTCTATTGTGCAATGCCATTGGAGATCAATTTCACACCCCATTGTGAAAGAATTATGTGCCATTAAAGAGAATTCAACTCTTGCCATTTCCTTATTCAATGGTTTTTGACCTCAAATAATGGGAAATGTATCATTCATGTAGATTAGGAAGACAGGGTTAATTGTTATGGGGATGAAATGAGTATTGGCTATTAATGCTAAACAAATTAGAAAGCACAAGGGAAACAGAAACTTAAAGTGTTGAACATACTCAGTTGGATTGGCAGCATCTGTGGCTAGACTGACAAAATTATGTTTCAAGTCAAATAGATTTTGAAGAATGCAAGGTGCTGCATTTTGGAAAGGCAAATCAGGGTAGGACTTATACGCTTAATGGTAAGGTCCTGGGGAGTGCTGCTGAACAAAGAGACCTTGGAGTGCATGTTCATAGTTCCTTGAAAGATAGGATAGTGAAGAAGGTGTTTGGTATGTTTGCGTTTATTGGTCAGTGCATAGGAGTTGGGAGGTCATGTTGCTGTTTTTCGAATGGTGTGTGCAGTTCTGGTCTCCCTGTAATAGGAAGGACGTTGTGAAACTTGAAAGGGTTCGGAAAAGGTTTACAAGGATGTTGTCAGAGTTGGAGAGTTTGAGCTATCGGGAGAGGCTGAATAGGCTGAGGCTGTTTACCCTGGAGCATCAGAGGCTGAAGGGTGACTTTTCTAGAGGTTTATAACATCATGAGGGGCATGGACAGGGCTAAATAGACAAGGTCTTTTCCCCCATGTTGGGAAAGTCCAAAGCTAGATGGCTTAGGTTTAAGGTGCGAGGGTAAAGATATAAAAGGGACTTAGGGGCAACTTTTTCACACAGAGGTTAGTGCATGTATGGAATGCAGTGCCAGAGGAAGTGGGGGAGGCTGATACAAGTAGAACACTTAAAAGGCATCTGGATGGATATATGAATAGGAAGGGTTGAGAGAGATATGGTCAAATGCTGGCAAATGGGACTAATTAGGTTAGGCTATCAGGTCGGCATGAATGAGTTGGACCGAAGGGTCTGTTCCTGTGCTGTACATCTCTATGACTGTATGACTCTAAGAGACATATTTGACTTGAAAAATCTTTGTTTTCTTTCCAAGGATAGTGCGAGACCTGCTGAGTATTTTCAGCTTTTTTCTTATTTCACATTTTCAGCATCTGCAGTACTTTTTATTTTAATTTTAGTTCATGGGCAACCCATTTTATTCTCTAGGTAAAAATAATGACTGCAGATGCTGGAAACCAGATTCTGGATCAGTGGTGCTGGAAGAGCACAGCAGTTCAGGCAGCATCCAAGGAGCTTCGAAATCGACGTTTCCGGTTTTTCCTGATGAAGGGCTTTTGCCCGAAACGTCGATTTCGAAGCTCCTTGGATGCTGCCTGAACTGCTGTGCTCTTCCAGCACCACTAATCCAGAATCCATTTTATTCTCTGTCTTTCTTTCCTCACCATTCTAGTCAGTGGACAACAAATTCCAGTGTAAAAAAGGACATTGAGGCACTTATGCTCATTTTGGTAAACCCAAGAAGAGATTCACACCCAGCCTTCCAGCTGCCAGAATTCCTTTTAAAAGCCCAGAAAACAAATTTCAGTCATATAATTAACTAGAACTAGATTAACCAGTTAGGGCAGTGAGTCAGGCTCTGTTTCTAAGGAACTGGTAGATTGAGGAAGGAGTTAATAGGAGGAGGTGATAACTCTGTCATTCACATAGTTACCTTTCCACAACGATATTCCACTGTTCAGGAATATTCAGCTTTTATCCTTCCATGATTGTTTCCTGGTGATTGTGAGATTATGTATCATCAAAGTATTGCCATTATTCACTTCCATTCCCATGTTCATACCTGCCATTATTAATTAGTCTAGTTACTAGCTCTTGTAAAGCTCCCTCTTTATGGTTTCAACCACTTTATCATCTGCAAATCTAACCAATCTTATCATTCGCCAACCCCCAAACACCTCACACGAAGACACAAAAAACTTAGTGCCAGGCTCTATGTCATCAAATGCTTTTTAGATCATTGCTTCTGCACAGACATTGAACAGGACTGGGGAAAAACAACATTGGCAAACTCCTTTCCAATTTCCAATAAATATTCATACATTCCTGGAAGGTAAAGAACAAGTGCAATAAGTAAAGCATCTAGAATGGGAAGAACTGTATTTGATAGGCAAAGACAGCTGATATGCAAAATGTGAATAAACAACTCAAGAAGATTTCTCATGGTATGGAACAGGCTATTTGGCCTAACACGTCCATACCAAACCTCTGAAGAGTAACCCACCAAGAGCCATTTCCATACATTCACCCTTGACTAATGCACCTAACACTACAGGCAATCTAGCACAGCCAATTCCGCAGACCTGACAACTTCAGGTTGTGGGAAGGAAACCAGAGCATCCAAATGGAACCCACGCAGACACAGGGAGAATGTACAAACTCAACACAGACAGATGCCCAAGGTGGGAATCGAACCCAGATCCCTAGCACTGTGAGGCAGTAGTGCTAACCACTGAGCCACCATGCTGCCATGTGACTTGCAAAGAACTTGATTTGGAATGCCTCATATTCATATGAGACAGGGGGACTAACTTGCGAAATTGTTTTTAAAGGAAATTGGGCAAGATCTGCTGGATAGAAGAAGTAAAAAGTGTTGAAGTGCTAAGGAGAGTGAATGAATAGAGAAATGCACAGAATCATAGAATCCCTTACAATGTGGAAGTAAGCTATTTGGTCCATCAGAGCTGGAAATGTGTTGCTGGAAAAGCGCAGCAGGTCAGGCAGCATCCAGGGAACAGGAGAATCGACGTTTCGGGCATAAGCCCTTCTTCCTCTCCAAAGAGCATCCCACCCATACCCAATTCCGTTTCCCTGTAATCCTGCATTTCCAATGGCTAATCCACCTAGCCTGCACATTCCTGGACACAATGGGCAATTTAGCATGGTCAATCCACCTAACCTGCACATCTTTGGGCTGTGGGAGAAAACCGGAGCACCCAGAGGAAACCCAAGCAGACACAGAGAGAAAGTGCAAACTCCACACAGACAGTTGCCATGGATGGAGCCAAACCCAGGTTCTTGGCACAGTGAATCACTATTTCGCCCTTTGGATTATTGAATATAAGCAATTAGGAAAAGGCAGAGAAATTGGACAGGGCACATCTTGAAAGTGAATGGACTTGTAAGAAATGTTTTGGAGGAAACGTTTTTAAAAAAAGTGGAAGAGAAGAGAAAATTAATGCTGGACATGTTGTGCTGCATTTTGGAAAAGCAAATCTTAGCAGGACTTATACACGTAATGGTAAAGTCCTCGGGAGTATTGCTGAACAAAGAGACTTTGGAGTGCAGGTTCATAGCTCCTTGAAAGTGGAGTCGCAGGTAGATAGGATAGTGAAGAAGGCATTTGGTATGCCTTCCTGTATTGGTCAGAGTTTTGAGTATCGGAGTTGGGAAGTCATGTTGCAGCTGTACAGGACATTGGTTAGGCCATTGTTCTGGCATGCAATTCTGGTCTCCTTCCTATCAGAAAGATTTTGTGAACCTTGAAAGTGTTCAGAAAAGATTTACAAGGATGTTGCCAGGGTTGGAGGATTTGAACTATAGGGAGAGGTTGAATACGCTGGGGCTGTTTTCCCTGGAACGTCGGGAGCTGAGGCGTGACTTTATAGAGGCTTAAAAAATCATGAAGTGCATGGATACGATAAATAGACAAAGTCTTTTCCCTGAGGTCGGGGAGTCCAGAACTAGAGTGCATAGGTTTAGGGTGAGAGGGGAAAGAGATAAAAGAAACCTAAGGGGGAACTTTTCATTCAGAAGGTGGTACGGGTATGGAATGACTGCCAGAGGAAGTGGTGGAGGCTAGTACAATTGCAACATTTAAGAGGCATTTGGATGGGTATATGAATAGGAAGAGGTAAAAACAATGACTGCAGATGCTGGAAACCAGATTCTGGATCAGTGGTGCTGGAAGAGCACAGCAATTCAGGCAGCATCCGAGGACAGGCAAAATCGACGTTTCGGGCAAAAGCCCTTCATCAGGAATAAAGGATGAAAGGCTTTTGCCCGAAACGTCGATTTTGCCTGTCCTCGGATGCTGCCTGAATTGCTGTGCTCTTCCAGCACCACTGATCCAGAATATGAATAGGAAGGGTTTGGAGGCATATGGGCCGGTTGCTGGCAGGTGGGACTAGATTGGGTTGGGATATCTGGTCGGCATGGACAGGTTGGACCGAAGGGTCTGTTTCTGTGCTGTACATCTCTATGAGTCTATGACTGTATGTTGAAGATGATTTTTGGTGAACGAAAAGGTTGCAACAGGAGAGAGATATGGAATAATTACCATGGGCAAAGGACTATCTTCAATAAAAGCACGCATTATGATGATGATGATAATATTCTGGCATTTATATTGGGTCAAAACATCTCAAGGCATATGACATAACGCATAATGTGTCAATACTGTAAGGGGAAAAAAGAGATACCCTGTGAGTTGCAAGCCTCTTGAATTTTCTGCTCAATTTACATCATTGTTGCTTGCTGTTCACAAATGGTATCTTGTCCGTAGCCTCTCTGTTACTTTTAGGGACTTGCTGGATTTATACATTAATTGCCCATTGAGCATGCCACAGAAGTTTTGAGCTCATAATTAACCCCGTGAGTGCTCTTTGAGCAACATGATAATTGTTAGTACGATTGATCACTCTAATCTAGAGAGAGAAAATTTGCACTGTTTGGAACTAGCTCTTTCATGTGGAAAAATTCTGACAGGTTTAAAAATTCTAAATTTAAATTCTTTACATTTTTTCCTTACTTCCTTTCTCTTTTTACTATCTTCTTAGTCCACATTTGCTTCCCTTTATTTCTCTTGTTTTGCCTCATTTGAAAGTAATTCACCCCTACTTTCTTCTCAGTCATTACCATTTCTTTCTCAATCCTTAAATTGCCCTGACAAAGGGAACAGGCCACTGGTCCTATTGTGAATGACAATTCCAGATGGTCCCTTGCCATTGCTGCATGATTATTAGACTGAACTTGCAGTAAATCACACTGCAAATGATGGCCTCAAGCTTGTTTGAATGTTTAATCCTTCTGTACATTTGTCCCTTATCCCATCTCTGTAATCTTCTCTGGCCACAAAACCCTTTGAGGTGTCTGTATGTTTAATTCTCGCCTCTTGTGGATTCTCGATTAAAGTTGCTGAACTATTGTTGGCTGTTCCACAAATTGCCTTGGCCCCAAGCTCTGGAATGCATCCCCCAACTCCTCCTCTTTTGCCCACTGCTTCTCGGTATTTTTATACTCTTTTAAGCCACTTCTCCAGCCTTTACCATGCTTTTGGTCACCCAGACAAATATCTCCTTAGATAACTCCGTCCTTTTTTATGTAATGCACCTGTGAAATGCCTTGAAAAATTTCATCGTATCTCATTAGAGGTGCCCCATAAACATAATATTGATGCTGTTGGTGGTGATGAGCCACTGTTAATGTCACAAGATTCCTGATGAAGAGCTTTTGCCCAAAAAGTCATTTCTCCTGCTCCTCCAATGCTGCCTGACCTGCTGTGCTTTTCCAGCACCACACTCTCGACTCTGACCTCCAGCATCTACAGTCCACTTTCAACTAATGTCACAAGATGCCCTACTCCAGCAAAATTTGACCATATATAAATGGCCAGCATCAAAATAAACCAATTTAGTAGTAACTATCACTGTTTTGTACATAATACTGCATTACATGTTTGTATCATAATGAGTTAACATTTCTGAACATAATATTTGCGGTAATAAACTGATGAGTACCCCAGTATTCAATGATTAGTAAGACAGAGATGCATGTGAACTGGATTCTCAACAGACAGAAGAGACTGAACTCATACTTTTGCTATTGCACCAGATTGTTGAATATTAGCTATTTTCAGTATACCATGATCCAAGCTACGAAGTATGCCCTAGGTTAAAAGTTGGTTTGTTTTGATCCAACAAATCCAAAACTAGGGCAAAGTGTGGAACAATGACTTGTATTTGATTGTACCTTTATTCACCGTGAAAAATTATTTTAAATTTCTTGACTTTTATAAGGCACTATAAAACACAGAACCATGCTTTTAATAACTCCAAGCCTAACTTTTTATAAAACCAAAAAACAGAATCAGAAGCTTAGAAAATATAAGTCTCTTTTGATTGCCTCTGTGAAGCAGAGGCATACAAAAATACTGAGATGAGAAAAGTAATATTGTACAGAAGAGTCACAAACCACCATTTAAAAATTATTACCTTAAAGCCTGAGTAATAGTAGAAAAGGGCCATTAGTTAATATGTCGACATATAAACACATGTTTAAGACTCATTGTTCTGCTCACATATCCTACTTTGTATTCTGGACCAGTTTCGCCTGAAAGCCCTCTAGCCAGTTTCCTAATAAATTCAGGAATTGTACTTACATAACCAGTTGATGTTAGTGACTATGCGGTTAAATTATATGGGTGGAGAGAAAACAGCTTCTTCAAAATAAAAAAAATTAAAACAAGGAGTTTGTGTGTGTATTTGCAAATTACCTAAACCGGTTGTGCAAGTTTTGGGTGGGGTTGTATTCACAGCGGAATGACAATAACATTCTCATGTTCCCATTTTCTAATAGTCAATGCAAATTTTCATCAAATTGATAAGATTTAATGTGTTTCCATTTGAAATTCTGTTGTAGCTGTTCTCAAGCAGACTCGGGTCAAGATATGTTTGTAATTGTTGGCATCAATTGCCAAGGGACTTTGACTAACTAAACTACAAATTGACAAGAGTTTTACCAAATCATGCAACATTGCATTTGCTGTGCTTTTAAACTCCATTATAAGGTCATATATTTCTAATCGTAGTAGACTTGAACATTCTGTGTCTATGTTCTGAAAGGATCAGGAATGCCAGCATAGTAGTAATACATTGGATCAGTAACAAGTTTGAATTGATGCTAATTGGATAAGTTCAAATGTTCCCATAGTGGTCTTGAAATTTAACAGACAATCAATTTTTCAATGTATAATTTCAGTTACATCACACTGCAAATTTTTGCTATAAATTCTGTGTTATGATCGAGCCCTCCGCAATCACCTGATGAAGGAGCGTCGCTCCGAAAGCTAGTGTGCTTCCAATTAAACCTGTTTGACTATAACCTGGTGTTCTGTGATTTTTAACTTTGAAATTTAAAATTATTTAAGTAGATCCATAGTAAAGTTAAAATCAATAAAGCTTTTATTAATTTTGTAAAAGCCCATGTGTTTCACTAATGCCCTTACATAAAAAGGAAACCTGCCAGCTGAGGTGATTAGATTCCCTACAGTGTGGAAACAGGCCCTTCGGCTCCACCAGTCCACACCGACCCTCCAAAGAATAACCAACCCAGACCCATTTCCCTCTGACTAATGCACCTAACACTATGGGCAAATTAGCATGGCCAATTCACCTGACCTACACATCCTTGGACTGTAGGAGGAAACCTGAGGACCCAGAAGCCCACACACACGAGGAGAATGTGTAAACTCCACACAGACAGTCTCCCAAGGCTGAAATTGAACTGTGAGGCAGCAGTGCTAACCACTGAGCCACTGTGGCTCCAGCTATCCAGCAGTGTGGTTGACACTAACTGCCCTCTGAAATGGCCTAGCAAACCATCCAGTTGTCAAAAAATGATTCATCACTGCACTCTCAGGAGCAATTCGGTATGGCAATAAATCATGGCTTTGTCGGTGATTCCCATATCCCCCTTTTCAAAAACATTGTACCTGCTGTCAAATGCAAATTAACTGCCCTTTTTATTTCCATTATTACAATAGGAACAACACCGCAAAATGTTTCATATCTTCCATTGGCTGTGAAAAGCTTTTGGGCATCTTGTATTCATAAGAAGTGCTATACAACACTGCATATTCTTTTTAAAGGTACCTATCTGAGATTAACAGGATATTTTCCCACTTTGAAGACTCGATGTTAGCTTCAATTGTGCAGATGTAGTACTTCCACAGAATGAGATTGAAAAAAATGCATGGAAGCAACTATTTGCTGCAACGAATCCATGAGAGCATTTCTGGATCACTTGACGCTAGAGCCTAGGAAGTCGGGAGAGGGAGTTGCGGGCTCGAAGCTGTTGAACAGATAGCACAGAAGAAAGGGGTTGAGATATCTTGGTGGGGAACCCCTTAATACAAACAGGGCACCCTATAAATGAGGCAGCCCTTTGCTTTCCACCCTTTTTCATGTAAACCAGAGGAAGCATCCTGCCCAATCTCATCTGACACATCTCTCATCCACTTTTTTCAATTTGGAGCAGAATCATTTTCTGATGATGAACAAGAGTCCAGATTACCAGCAACAAAACTAAAGAAACATTTCAGTCTCTTACATGTATGCACCACCATGGTCAGAATTTCCTTTGGAGGCTGCAATGTTAAAATGTTCTATGCAATTTTTTCATCTTTGAGACTGAGTGTTTGGTGTGCCTCAGCACTTCTTTGTAACATGACTAACATCAGACACCTAGTGTGAAGGAAAGGGTCATCCCTTCATTCTGTCACACAGTGATTGCCTGCACAATGAAACAGTATTTATCACAAAAATCGCACAAGTGTCTCTAATTGTAATTGTCTATTAACCCTCACTGGACTGCCTACAGCATTCCCACTATTCCAGGCTGAAGGAATGCTGTTGGATAATTCCTCTTTCAATTATGCCCACACTAAATGTCTGGAATTGATTTTGCACATAAGTTTTATTTGTTGAAGTTCAGAGAGATTGTTTTTTTGAATAAACTCTGTAAACATAATGATTTGATATTAAATAGGCTGTTTGGCTTTCAGTGTTTCCAGCAGTCAGCCGAACCATACCTCCAATTCACCAGCTGACACAGATATGTCAGAAAAGAGGACTTGCATTTCAATACCTCCTTTCAAAACCACAGAACAATCCAAAGCACATTGCAGACAGTGAGATGTTTTTGAAGAGTGGTCACTGGTGTAGTATAGGAAATGTGACAACCAATTTGCAACAGCAAGTTACGAAAGTAGAAAGAAGGGTCACTGGAGCTGAAACATTAACTCTGCTTTCTTTCCACAGATGCTGCCAGGCCTGCTATGTTTATCCAACAATTTATACCAAAATCAGGAATGTGATAATGACCCAATACTCTGGACATTAAATATTAGCCAAGATACTAAGAAATAACTCTCCTGCTCTTCCTTAAAATAGTCTATTGGTATTTTTACGTCAACCTGAGATAACAGACAAAACATAGCAGCTCTAAAAACGTAGCACTGGAGTATCAACTTGGCTGTTCCTTCTCAAGTGCTGACGTGGGATTTGAACTCACAACATTCTCCATCAAAAGCAAGAGTCCTACTCACTGACAATAACACCAGAAATCTCCTCTGCCTGCTATAGCACATTTCACGAGGCTCCAATCCACATAGCAACTGCACTGCCTCCTATCCATCTCTTTTACTTTACTATGAAAAAAATACTCCACCCTTCTCAAGTCCAAAGCCTTTCTTGACTTTGTGTCACATCTCATGAACAGTGATAACACTGAGATTTTGCCAAAAATAAATAAAACTGCATAAAATCCTTGTCAGGAGTAAACTGCAAAATAATATTTAAAATGAAAAGATCAGAAGTGAGTCCATTAGCACACACAGTTAATTTTCATAAATTACAGTTCATATTTATTTTAAAAAGGATCTTTTGCTCATCTCTTGCATCCCAGTAACCTTCTTTCAGTTTGCAGGAGCAAGTAGTTAAGTGAATTTATGGTTTAAGCTGACATTTAATTTGTTCTGATCGGTGCTGCAGAGGGTCTGCTGGCCTCATGGTGGAAACATTTTCTTATCCAAGTCTCTTGCACAAAGACATTGAGTGATCAGGTGATGATGTGCCTCAGGATTTGGGCATATGCCCCGAGTGTGGGAAGGTGTCCACTCGCTCCTCCCACCTCGTGATCCACCAGTGGGTCCACACTGGTGAGAAGCACTTCCCCTGCCCCAAGTGTGGGAAGGCCTTCAGCGATACCTCTGACCTGCTGGCCCACCAACAGGTGCAAACCGGCGAGAGACCATTCACCTGCCTTGTGTGCAGGAAGGGCTTTACCCGCGCCTCCAACCTGGTGAAGCACCAGCGGGTCCTCATGTGGGAAAGGCCCTTCAGTTGCCCTGAGTGCGGGAAGGGCTTTACCCAGGCCTCCCACCTCATGACACACCGATGGGTCCACACCAGGGAGAGGCCATTCGCTTTCCTCGAGTACTGGAAGGGCTTTGCTGTCTCCTCCACTCTGCTGACCCATTAGCAGGTCCACACCAGGGAGAGGCCATTCGCCTGCCAGGTTCATAATGTCTTGCAGCTTGAATAAGCACCAGTAGAGGCACCAGCACTCCCAACAATTGGATTCCACCTGTGACACTGCTGTGGGTCATCCCCAGGACTGACCTCCCGCCCGTTTTGACAGTGGGTGCAGTGGGACAGTCGGTGGGCTTTTTTGTTTTCTGCTGGAGTGCAACCCGCACCCCAACACCCACGGAGGGGCATGGTGGCTCAGTGGTTAGTGTTGCTGCCTCACAGTGCCAGGGACCCAATTCGATTCCACCCTCACGGTGGCTGTCTGTGTGGAGTTTTCCTGTTTTCCTCCTCCCGTGCCTGCATGGGTTTCCTCCGGGTACTGCAGTTTCTTCCCACAATCCAAAATTGTGCAGGTTCAGGTGGATAGGCCAAGCTAAATTGTCCCAATTGTCTCAGGGATGTGTAGGTGTGGTGCATTAGTCAGGGGTAAATGTAGAGTAAGAGGGTAGGAGTTTGGTGAGTTACTCTTCGGAGGATCGGTGTGGACCTGTTAGGCCAAAGGGCCTGTTTCCACACTGGAGGGATTTTATGATTCTACGATTCTATCTTGAATATCAAAGCAGCTGGGAGGACACAAGTTGTCCCGTGTAAGTCCTTTGCTGAGGGCTTATCTACAATATATAATAGATGGGTAAACTCTGAGGCTGGGGACCCAAGCACAATGAGGCATTATTAGAAAGTCAGTGGTGTGAAATTTAAAGCAGTGTTTGCTACTTGTTTAATGCTGCTCTTTTGCATTTCCAATTATTTCCACCACCAGTCATTATTTAATTTAAGGAGGCCATACATTGGTTATGGATGACACATTACTCTGGGGAAGGCCCCATTAGCTTCTGTGAATCTGTCAAGGATTTCAACCTACATCTATCACTGCTTAGTGACCAGCTGGTGTCTAAATTCTTTGATTAGGAAATAAGTGGGATTTATTTGGAATCACATTAGATCTAAGTTGGAATGACTTGTGATAAATGATTTCAACCAATTTGCTACTTCGTGACACCCTCAGTCACGCAGTTCCTGAATGAGTCAGTTTGGCTGCAGTCCAAGCTATTTCTAATGATTGAACAGCTTAATGATGTTTGGAGGGGCAGACCTGCTACTGGGGTTAAGACCTTTCCTTTTTTATTCCAAATATAACCCTATAAGGTAACTCCAAAACAGGTATGGTGGTCCAGGTTGAGCAATCAAGAAGAAACTTCGCAGAGACAAGCTGTGTCATTTTTGATGGGTAAACTCCAGTGTATCTTTGTTTTATACTTGAAGTTCTTAAGACTTGTCTACTGCCACCTGTGCCTGTAACTTCTAAGCTTGGTAAAGTGAGGTGCCAGTCTAAAGAAGAGGGGTATTCACTCTATATTGAGCAAATGTCGAGTTCCCAGCAGACTGATCTGGAGATTCTTTCTCATGGTAGTGCATGTTAGCTACCTGATTGCCCAAATCATCTCTGCCTGATCTGCTTTATGCGCGTCCAATGAAACTACGATTAATCATCAGCAAAAAATAATTTCAAATGCATATTTATTTTCGCCTCACCATTCACAGCCACACCTGAAAAAAAAACAACCTGTAGCTTTGTGACTGTTTTGCAAGCCCTGCTTTTATCTATCTGATCACCAATCACTTCTTCAATTATCAAAAAATAACATACTAAAGTAAAGGTAGAGGCTTTTCATGCAATGATTTATGTCAAAGACAATTACAGTCAGACCAGTCAGACTGGCACTTGATTACAAGCTGATCACCAATCACTTCTTCAATTATCAAAAAATAACATACTAAAGTAAAGGTAGAGGCTTTTCATGCAATGATTTATGTCAAAGACAGTTACAGTCAGACCACTCTCGTGAATTGGCACTTGATTACAAGATTTCCCATACCAAAGTCAAAGCAATAAAATTACAAAAATAACTTAAATTTCACTCCTAATGACTTGACCCTTGACAAATCTTCCGGCAATATATGCATTAAATATATTGCATTGTAATTCATAGATCATTTCATTTGTGACAGAACATTCAAATTTGTGACAGAGCAATGCCATTTCAAGGAGGAAACACCTTTCATAACTGGCCAGCCAAAATCCATCAACATATGTTGAGAATCTAACAAATTCAAACCAAACTTTCTTCTGCTACATAAACAATATTGTCATTTGAACCATTTTAAAGGTACTGGGATTCTTTTTCACTTCCTTACACATTAACAGCCAAAAGTGTGTAAATAGGTTGCTAATTGAACTTTGATCAAATCTGATCAAAGTGTCAGAGTGATTAAAAGAAGTACAATGTTAATATCAGGCACTCACCTATTGGATTTTTGTTCTCTGAAGGAATTCCTTTGGAGTTTCTCCTCTAGCCGTGTTAACAGCTGAATACACTTTGCTGCTCTGTGTTCCAGCGAGCTAGCTGACAAGAGTAATGTTGAACAGAATGCTGGCAGAGGTAACTCCCAGCTTATTTGTTCCTGTATTAACATGGTTCCACCCCACTGACACTGACTCACACTCACTCCCTCTGGGTGGAGAAGAGGGAGGTAGAGCAACCTCCAACGAGCAGAAAGCATAAAGAACAAAGTAGAGTGGCAGCAGAGTTTCCACATTCCACCACACCCTCTCAGATCAACTAAACTACATTCCTTCCATATCAGCACAACTCCACCTGAGCAGATTCCACCACCCAAATATTATTTGCAGGGTAGTTAGTTACCACATACACCTGTCTGCAAAGTATAAGAACCAAACTGTCCCTGACAGAGCTTTTGCACTGCTATCTTTTAAACAAAACCAGAATGATGGATATCCAAGATTGATTGCAAATCAGAGCCAAATAATCATTTAAACTAGGACCTGCACCTTAAAAAGGAATATAAACTGCTGATATATCTCAAATATGATTTAATTGAAGCAAATAAGACATGTGCCAAATTTAGAGTCTATTCCCCTGCCTTAACCCCAATGCATTTTAATATTGCACTTTTATAATGATCTATCCAACTAAATTTTAAATGACGTTATCGTATTTGATTTCTTAATCAAGGTCTTATTTTAATCATATTTAAATGACTTCTTCTGAAAAACAAAATACTTTTGGTGACTCTTTGTTTATCAGGGGTAATCCTGAATCTACATCCCATTGTTACTGATTTGCCAACCAGAGGAAATAAGGGGTGATTTTAAAATCATCGTGAGGATTCACCTGTAGCGCCATAGGGACAATTGTAACCTGCTCTTCTGAACAGGCCAGAAGGATATCTACAAGGTCCTTCCTTAAACATAAGGGGTGGAATCATCGCAGATTCCAAAGGCAATTATATTAATCAGGCACTTACACAGTCAGAGGTCACATAACACCAGGTTATAGTCCAGCAGGTTTATTTGAAAACACAGAAGCTTTCAGAGCACAGCCTTATCGTCAAGTGCCGTTAAGAAAGGGGCTGCGCTCCGAAAACTTCTACAATTTCAAATAAACCTGTAGGACTATGGCCGGTTGCTGTGTGACTTCTGGCTTTGTTCACTCCAGTCCAACACTGGCACCTCCACATAAGGCACTTTCACTGTACAGGTTCAGGACTTCTATAGAATTTGTTATGTGAAACACATGCATTACCCAACTATGTCAAATGCAAATCCTGGCCACAGCAATTTTGACAGATCAATCACAATCATCTCGGTGAAGCAAAGGTAATCATAGGTAACCTTGTCACATAGAAACAGGAAATGGGAGCCAGAGTAGACCATTCAACCCTTCAAGCCAGCTTCGTCATTCAATGGACCATGGATTATGTCTGATCTTTATACTCTCCATACCATTTGATCCCTGTGGTGATTGGAATGAGGTGGATCTTATTGACTATGAGATCCTTGATTGGAGTTGTTAACCTGGGCCAATCACAAAGCCTTGGCTGACCAAAATAAACAAAAGATGAAACTCTGTATGTTTTATGTAGTGTTGTTTTGTGAAATTTCAGGCATGTTATGGTTGTGCCAATACTTCTCTTGAGTATTGCTATTGTTATATTGTATTTTGTATAATTATGAATAAAAAATAAACAGGAGATTTAGAATCTCCTCAGTTCAGGGGACTGACTCTGAGCTGGCTGGCCACAACCAGTGTACCGTGCACAAGGAAATAAAGGCTGACTTGGTGATGGGATTTTGGCCTCCAGGCAGTTATTTCAATCCCTTTAGTCCTAAAATCTATATCCATCTCTCCTTCTTGAAAACAATGCAGAGCCTCCTGGCTGACAGAAGATAAGATAGATTGCTAACTTGGCCAAATGGCAAGGAATGCTGGGTACATTGGCAAGTGAAACTCTGAAATCACAAAACCCATACACCATATACAATGCAAACACAGCAGCCAGGTGCTAATGACATTAGCATAATGTAAAAGGCAACAGTTATTCAGCACAGACTCCCGCAACAACTTATCCACTAAACACAGGACAGTCCAGGCAGAAAGGCAACAGGTCCTGCTATAGAAAGAGACTGACAGTAGAATGTCATCTAAAAGATTGATTCATCTTTCAAACTATTAAGTATAACTCTCTGATTGTCCAGAACTACAGAAAGTTCCAGAAAACCATCTATAAGGTATAAAAACAGAGTTCACCTGTTGGACTATAAGCTGTTGCTGTATGACTACTGGCTTTGCTCACCGCAGTGCAACACTGGCACCTCCACATCAAGGCACTTTCACTGTACAGATTGAGGACATCTATAGAGTTTGTTATGTGAAACACAAGCACTGTTCAAGTATGTCCAATGCAAATCCTGGCCACAGCAATTTTGTCAGATCAATCACAATCATCTCATGCACAGTACACTGGCTGTGGCCAGCCAGCTGAGTCAGCAGAACCCCTCTCTCTTGGAACTGCTCTTGTAATCATCTGAGGCCTTCTGAGGAACGTAGCATGGTAAGACGCAGAGACCAGCTGACCATCCATACAGAGAGAGAGGGAGAAAGCAGCTTCACAGATCCAGAGACAGAGCCACAGGGAGCGCAGTTGCCTAAATCTACAAGAGACTTGGGAAGTATTGTAACCTTAAGGGGCCAAATAGGATTAGGGACAGTATGTTTAGTATTAAAGTTTATTGTAATTTTGTTCCTAATAAAGTGGAAATGTTTTGCTTTGGTACCGGACTTGTGTTTGTATTGATTTGACCACTTTGGTATTGTGGGTCACCTGGGCAAATTGTTCAGAACATTCTGGTCGGAGATGTCCACAACTTGTTTAACGAAAAACCAGACAACAACATTCAATGTTTTTGCCTTGACTGCTTTCTCTGGTAGTGAAATCCTGGGTGAAGAAATTTCACCTCCTTTCAGTCCTAATTGGTCGACTCTATATCTTTAGATTGTGGCCTTTGTTCTGGACTACCTGGTAATCAGAAATATCCTTCCTGAGCTTACCTTCTCTAGTCCTGTTAGAATGTTATAGGCTTATATGAGATCCTCCTCATTCTTCTAAACTGCAGTGAATATACTCCTAACTGATCCAGGCTCTTTTCATATGTCAGACTTGCTATCCCAGGAATAAGCCTGGTAAATCTATGTCACACCTCCTTCCATTGCCAGAATACACTTCCTCATATGAGGTAATCAAAACCTGCACACAACACTTCAGATGTGGTCTCACCAAGGGCCTGCACATTTGCAGCAAGACATCCCTGTTCCTACACTCAAATCCTGTCACCATGAAGGCCAACATATCATCAAACCTGGGCCACAATTCTCAAAGACCGGCTAAGGTATCATCGGCTGCATAAAACTGTGGAGTTGGTTTCTGCTTTCCTCCAACTGTACCTAACAACATGCTGTTATTGTTGGCTTGCTTGGATGATGGAAGCATGGGACATAAGCGGCATGGTGGCACAGTGGTTAGCACTGCTGCCTCACAGCGCCTGAGACCCGGGTTCAATTCCTGCCTCAGGCGACTGACTGTGTGGAGTTTGCACGTTCTCCCCGTGTCTGCGTGGGTTTCCTCCGGGTGCTCCGGTTTCCTCCCACAGTCCAAAGATGTGCAGGTTAGGTGAATTGGCCATGCTCAATTGCCCATAGTGTTAGGTAAGGGGTAAATGTAGGGGCATGGGTGGGTTGTGCTTCGGCGGGTCGGTGTGGACTTGTTGGGCCGAAGGGCCTGTTTCCACGTTGTAATGAAATGTAATGTAATGTAATAAGGTTATATTCATCCAACCACACTTACAGTCTTCCACAAATGGTTTGTGTTGCATCCATCCTAAAAGGTCCACTCTGTCAAAGGTTCATGTACAGGCATACCATAGCCATCCTTTTTGGAGTCTTCCATATCCTACTGTATTGAGTTTGATGCTGAACTGTCATTTGTCTGTCATGCAAATGTTGACTGTACATATCGTGTTGTGTCTCTGTTTGCTCCACACAGATTCAAAGCAATCACATTGTTAGTCTGGTTGTGGTGCAATTAAGGCTCAGAGAAACCAGTTGTGGGGGGGGGGGGGGGGCATTGGTGAGGGGGCAGTGGGGCAGTGGGGTATGGTGCCAGAGAAATGGAGAATTGCTAGCATTCCTCCCTGCTTGAAAAGGTTTGCAAAGATTGGCACAGCAATTAAGATATAAACAGAGGGTAATGGTTAGGGGAAATATTTCAGGCTGAAAGAAGATTAGACACAGAGTTCCCCAGGACCATGCAAGACGTGGAAAAATTGTGAGGAGGACAGTATAGAATATCAAAGAACTTTTGACATGTTGGCAGAGTGGACAGAAAAGTGGCAAATGAAGTTCAACGAGGAGAAATGCGATGTGGTGCATTTTGGTAAAAAGTGAGGACTGTAGAAGGGCTTATGCGTAAAACGTCGACACTCCTGCTCCTCAGATGCTGCCTGACTTGCTGTGCTTTTTCTAGCGCCACACTTTTGATAAAAAGAACACAGAGAGGCAGTATAAAAGAAAGGGTACTATTCTAGGATGTGCGCAGGAGCAGACAGACTTGGCATAAATGGGTATATAAGTCATTGAATGTAGTAGGACAGCCAGTGAGAGCGGTTAATAAAGCAAACCATATTCTAAGCTTTTCAAATAGAGGTATAAAATACAAGAGCAGGGAGGTAATGATGATTATATAAGACATTAGACGGGCCTCCGCTGAAGTATTGTTTACAGTTCTGGGCTCCACACCATAAGATGAATGCAAATGCATTGGAGAGAGTATAGAAGAGGTTTATGTGACTGGTTCCAGGGTAGAGATATTTTGGTTATGAGGAAAGATTAGAGAATTTGGGTCAGTTTTCCTTGGAGAAGAGATTTGGCAGAAGTTTACAAAATCATGAGTATTCTGGAGAGAGGTGACAGGGAGAAGCAGTTCCCATTTGTAGGTAGACCAAGAACCAATGGGCACAATTTTAAAGTGTTTTGTAAAACAACAATTGCGAGATGAGAATTTTTTTTATCACTGCAAGTATGTACTGCCTGGTGGAGGCAGGTTCAATTGAGGCAATCAAATGTGCATCAGATGATTATTTGAATACAAACAATGTGCAGGATCACAGGGAAAAGACAAGAGATAGGCACTAAGTTAAAATGCATAGAAAACCAGTCACCATCCTAACTTGGCAATATATCACTGTTTTCTTCAGTGTTGCTCAATCAAAATCCTGGAACTCCCTTTCAAACTGTAGTATGTGGATATCTACACCAAATGGACTGCAGAAGTTTTCAAGGACAATTAGAGTTGGGCAATAAATGCTGGCCCAGCCAACTAAACCATGTAGCATGAATGAATAAAAATAATTCTGTTTCCCACCACATGTACTGTGAAGAGCTATTCCTAGTTGACACTATTTGACCTAGCTCACAGCGATAAAGATTGAACTAAGAACCCTAAAAATACCAGAGGAGATTTGCAGCATTTCACAAGCCACTAAGCCCATTGACTGCTGAACAGAACCTAAAGGATTACAAAGATAATATAAAATTCAACTCAAAGTGAATGAGAATGTGAGACCAAAAGTGTTCCAGCTGTCTTGAAAGACAAAAGAGAAGAGCTGGAAAAGAAGGGAGTATTCAAGAAAATGAAAACTCTTACGGACTAGCTTCACAACCTGATAACAGTGTGAAAAGAAAGAGAGCTGAGTATGCATCTCGATTCAAAGGATCTGAATAGAACTTTGAAAAGATAAACCATTGAAAATATTTTGCCACAATGTGCCAAAGCAAAGGTCTTTTACCACTGTAGGTAGACTCCTGGTATGTGAAACAGAGGATCAGTTTTTTTTAACTGCACCTGGATGCCATGTAGGGGTACAAATGTTTTCACATGCTATTCAGCATTTCCACTGAAGAGTGCCAGGCAACCTGAGATTGTGATCATCCAGGAGTGGAAGCATCTTGTGGCTTTCTATTGTGTTAGTCTACAAAACAACAAATACCACAAAGAGTCAGGCACTTGTTGAGACAGATTCTTAAAGTTTATTAACATCACTATTTGCATGACTAACATTGCAGACGTATGCATTCATAAAATTAAAAAATTTCTTCTTTCAAGCAAAGTGATTTTTAAGTGAAATTCATGGCACCTGGTCCACCACAGCTCATGGTGTCTTTTTTAATGCAATCTTCCACTCTTCATCCCATTAATTATGTGACCAGCTCATATCATGCCCATCTTGTGGATCACTTGGCAGAAGTGCTTGCCTCTGCTGAGACTTTGTGAAGTTCATGCGACTGACACTATATTTATATTCCAGATTCACGGTCCCATTATCCCCAAGGAAATAGCATAAAAGGCAGGTTAGCTCCTTGGTTCACTGACAAGGACCTGGTGGTTCTGATGAATGGGATCGTGGAGAGGAGGGCATTGCTGTATCCTACTAACTGGCAAAGGAACCCATTCATCAGACACAGACAGCCTGGAGCAAGAAAGTGGTCAGTCTCCCAGATGAGATTCAATGACTAGTCATGAAGGAAGAAGGTTCATGATCTTCTGTGCTCTGCCACCATCATCTCTCTGCTACCTCACACACAGGGCCATCATTCATTCTCACTCTACCACTGCATATTCTTCTCATCAAGGATCATGAAGTACAACATTTATTATCACATGCATCATGCCAATGGCTCACAAACACATTATGTCTGGTACTACTAACCTTCCCTGCCCTCTGTGAGCCTCCGATTCACTCAGTGGGGGAACCCCATCAGCTCTCCTGCTTATCCATCACCACTAACTTTCCTTCCATCCACTTCTATCATCTTTAGTACTCCACTTGTCTCAGTGCAGTAAAAACAGCTCACTTTCAGGCCGAGAGGGCCAAGGTTGGTAAGCGGATAGCAGACATCGGCTCCACATGCCACCTTTTCTTTATTTATTCATTTTGTAGGATTTGGGCACCGCTGTCTTGCCAATATTTATTGTCAGTCCCTAGTAGCCCTTGAGAAGGTGGTGAGCTACCTTCTTGAACCACTGCAGTCCACCTGCTGTGGGTTGCCCCTCAATGACATTAGGAAGGGAATTCCAGGATTTTGATCAGTGAAGGAACGGTGATATATTTTCAAGACAGAATGGTGAGTGTTTTGGAAGGGAACTTGAAGGTGGTATTCCCACATATATGCTGCCCATGTCCTTCTAGATGGAAATGGTCATGGGTGTGGAAATTGCTAACTGAGAATCTTTGGTAAATTTCTGCAGTGCACCTTGCAGGCAGTACGCACTGCTGCTGCTGTGTGTCAATGGTGGAAGGAATGGATGCTTGTAGATGCAATGGCAATCAACCAGGCTGCTTTGTCCTGAATGAGGCTGCACCCATCCAGGCAAGTGGAGAGTATTCATCAGACTCCTGACTTGTGCCTTATAGATGGTGGACAGGCTTTGGGGAGTCAGGAGGTGTGTTACTTGCTGCAGTATTCCTAGCCTCTGATCTGCTCTTGCAGCTACTGTGTTTATGTGGTGAGTCCTGTTGAGTTTCTGACCAATGATAACTCCCAGGATATTATAGTGGGGTACACAGTGATGGTAACACCATTGAATATCAAGAGGCGGTGGTTAGATTGTCGCTTATTGGTGATGGTCAGAGCTTGGCATTTGTGTGACGTGAATATTACTTTCCACTTGTCAGCCCAAGTCTAGATATTGTCTAGATCTTGTTGCATTTGGACACAGATTGCTTCAGAGTCTGAAGAGTTGTAAATGGTGCTGAACATCATGCAATCATCAGCAAACATCCCCATTTCTGACCTTATGATAGAGAGAAGGTCATTGATGCAGCAGCTGAAGATGGCTGGGCTTCAGACACTACCCTGAGGAATTCTGCAGCGATGTCTTGGAGCTGAGATGACTGACCTTTAACAACTACAACCATCTTCCTATGTTTCAGGTATGACTCTAACCAGCAGAGAGTTTGCCCCCGATACCCAATTATTCCAAATTTGCTCGGGCTCCTTGATGCCAAACTTGGTCAAATGCAGCCTTGATGTCAAGGGCTGTCATACTCACCTCACTTCTGGAATTCATCTCCTTTTAAACATGTTTAAATCAAGGCTGTAAGGTCAGGAGCTGAGTGACCCTGGCAGAACCCAAACTGGGCATCACTGAGCAGGTTATTGCTGAGTAAGTGCTACTTGATAACACTGTTGATGACACCTTCCATCACTTACCTGATGATCAAGAGTAGAGTGTTGGGGCAGTAATTGGCCGGGTTAGATTTGTCCTGCTTTTTATGTACAGGACATACTTGGACAATTTGCACATTGTTGGATGCCAGTGTTGGAACTGTACTGAAACAGCTTGACTATGGTAGCAGCACGTTCTGGAGTACATGACTTAAGTACTATTGCTAGAATATTGTCAGGGCCCATAGCCTTTGCAGTATCCCATGCCTCCAACCATTTCTTGATATCACATGGAGAGAATCAAATTGGCTGGAGACTGGTATCTGTGATACTGGGGACCACTGGAGGATGCCAAGATGGATCATCCACTTGGCACTTTTGGCTGAAGATTGCTGCAAAACCTTTAGCCTTATCTTTAGCACTGATGTGCTGGGCTTTTCCATCATTGAGGATAGAGATATTTGTGGAGCCTACTCCTCCAGTGAGTTGTTTGAGGTGAATGGATGGTGAATAGTGAGATCGCTCATTTGGAGATGGGGAGACATCTGTGGCCAGCCAACCCAGCAAACTACATTGCACTTTGATCCTTTGCCATTACCATCAACAGTAAAATAAAGCAAAGAATTGATGATACTGGAAATCTGAAAGGAAAACAGACATTTCTCGAGAAAATCAGCAGGTCTAGCAGCTTCTCAGGAGAAAAACAGAGGTAATCTTTCAAATCCAATGATCCTCTTTCAAAACTAATAGTAGCTGGGATAAGGTGCCAAATATGTTGAAGATGGAGAGTGAGGTGTTGGGTAAAAGAGTGAATGGAAATGCAGAGTTGGACTGAAAGAGAGAGAGAAAATGACAGTTATGGAGATCATGATAGTCTGTGGGGAGAAAGCAAAGCTGATAATGAGGACCATTAGTAGGTGTAAATGCATTGGCTGTGTGAACCATTTACACCCACAAATAGTAACTCATACCTCACCTCCATAACCTTTTATCTCTCTTACAAAATTAAATCTCTTTTTTTCCTGTATGCAGGATGTTTCTAAGCGAACATCCATCTCAAAGAGGCCATTGACACAGACACTCAGCATCACCTCCATCTCTGAGAAGGACTCAAGCCCCAGAGGATACACCAGCAAGGTGTCTACCTTTCATCAGCTCAGATTATCATTTCGGTGTGTGCTTTGTCAAGATTAGATCTGGAGCACAAACTGGTGAGCACATCACTGACATGTCTCCACAGTTCCTGAGTAAGAAAGACCCAGGTCTTTAACACTCAGAGAACTGCTGGAACCAGGCTCTCATTCACTTGCAGAAAACAATTCATGGTTTCAGCCATTAATGGCTTTGTCAAAATGCACAGTCAGGTGCAACAACAGCAGGCAGCTTTGTCAGAGGCAGTCAATCGAAAGATAATGGAGTCTACCAGTGCCGTCAGCACCATGCTGACTACGTACACATGTCTGGCTGAATTAAGGGGAGAGATTGATGGTTGCGATAGAGAGCTAGGTCCAGCACACTCAGTGTCTGCCAGATATGTTCATGGGCCTATCACTGCAGTCTTAGATGTCCAATGGCAAGGTCATTCCAAGTGCCTCTTCCCCTCGGGTAGACAGGGTGGTGTCAGCAGGTACTCATAAAGTAGAGATGCCCCCAGAGGATTCCCCACCCCCCCAATCCCAGAGGCTTCTTATTAGGACACTCCAGTGATGCCGAATGCCTCCATTTCCCTCTTTGTCTGAAGTGGATGTCAAGGCCTGCAGAAGTTGAAGCTGAGGAAGGTAATCCTGCAATTTGGAAGGACCCTCTCAGTATACCTGGGCCCTCAAGGCTGAAATTCCCCTGGGGACAACCACCCAAGTTTTCCAGGGAAAACAGTCAATTGCAGAGAAGGGTCCCTCCACTCTGTGCTATAAATTATGATGCACTTTCATAAACATACAATAGTGTTCTTAAGACTTCTGTCCCAATATCTTTGTCACTGTCAGACCAGGATAAGTCTCACATATTTGAGAGAAAACCAACCTCTTTAGACATCCCAATAATGAAAGAAATTCTATTAGCAAAGTATTGCTCATGTCTCACAAGCAACTGACTCCTTAGTTGAAGATGGCACAGGCAGCATGGATCCTTGACCTGGCACAGTGATGACTTATAGCCAAGGCACTGCACTTGAATGTGGACAACGTTGACACAAATGTGCAAGGGTTGTGCCAGGGCCTGAACTGGACACCTTGCACACTTAAACCCACCTCATGCATTTTCAATGATGATTCCACACATCACTGGGGGTAAAGGTTTATTCTGTCAGCTTTCCAAAAGAGCTGACTATCATTCAAGGCCTTGAGGTGGGTGATGAGGTGCAGCAGCCTGCTGAGAGAAATTACACAAAGTGCTGCCTCTCTTGACACTGTCCAACAGGGTGATGAAGCATTTCAGGGCAATATAGCTGTCTACATGAATTCTGAAACATTAAAGGCTAACTGGTGGTGGAAGAATGAATAGGAGATACCTTAGGATTCCACTCAACTTGCTGCCTGTCATAAGAGACTACACAATGCCGCTGCATGAAGCCTTAAAATGAACTAACCTTAGAGTATGTCATGTTAGTACCTTGTTTCACTGGTAGTCAGAAGGTCAAGTAATGTGTAGAAGCTTGAAAGTAGGATCAGTCAAAAATTCCAAGTTTAGAATAATATAGGTAAGGAAACATTTATTCAGCAAGTAAAAAGGTCAAGGTTTACAAAAATAACCAGATTCACATTATCTTTGAATTAAATAGGGGCAATGCAAAGTTACACAATGAAAGGAAGTCTAAATCCAGCTCATTCATTTTGGAAGTAGATTTAACTGAGGTTCTTTAGGGGTCCTCAATTTGCCAATGTATCTCTTAGATATACCACCCCCACACCCCAACCCTGGCCTCCATAACTGGCATCGATGGTCACATATAATTTCAACATTAATGGTGTTGAAGTCTTTTCTGGCTGATGAAATTTGCAGGTTGGTGACATGGTGCTATCAAAGCAAGATGGGGTCCAGACTATACCCTCCCAGCACATGGGAAAAATCGTCAATGTTAGAGGATCTCACTGCCAGAGCTGCTTGACTCTTCTTGTCATAGAGATGGATATGAACAATCGTAATCTGCAGAAAATTTCATCAATGATATCTTGGATTTATTTGAGATGCCACACAGGTCCTCATTTGATTCATGGAACAAGCTGCCTTTGAACATCTTACAGACCACGTGCAAATATGGCAGCTCTAAATTGCTGTCTTTCAGTGTCAGCTATGAAGTGTGGTTCAGACATGTCAAGCCAGGTGACACTTTTAAGTTAGTTTCTGATTACATTTGCTGAGCTGACATGATAAGAAGTCAATTACTACACACAATGTTATGACCATGATTGCTTGAGGCCATAACTTGTTGAATTCATTCTTGGACAATGAATGACCTGGTTTAACTTGATGACATACTGAATCAGTGAATATATGACTGATGCAATTACCACTAGGAGGTTTCAAATTTAAATAATTTAACTTTAGTCCTGAAAACAAAACAATAACTAACTCCATATACTGTGCATGGTGGCATCATTTTTGTTGCACAATTGAGTTTAGAAAAAAAGATGGCAAGTTTTCTATGCTGTGGCTTTGTATATGACTTATAGGTTCTAACTGAGATGATCTCCTGACGCAACATATTCCCTCTTTTGTTGCTGTCTCCCTGTCCTTGAGGTCATTGACTCTGTGACACAGAGAGAAGCTAACAGCAAGACAAGTAGCTTCACATTGGGAATATGTCGTGATGTCTAGTCTGTAATCTACGCTAGAACACAACAGAAGTTATCACAGAACATATGCGGATCCATGGACATAGAGCATCCATGGATGAAGCCATCACAAACCATCAACAGAATTTAGCGAGACTGCTAAAAAGAGCTCACCTGATGAACCTGAAGATGAATAAAAATAAAATGTAATTTAAGATGCCTGACACAGATGTCAAGTATGTACTGACATCAAAAAGGCATTACCTGGATCCTGACAAGATGAGTCTAGCAGAGATGTAATGACCAACTGATGTGAAATCTTGTGTGATGATTTGTTGGATTCATGGAGATACTGAGGACTGCAGGTGCTGGAAAGTCAGAGTCGATAAAGTGTGGAGCTGGACAAAGCACAACAGGTCAAGCAGCATCAGTGGAGCAGGGGTGTCGATATTTCGGGTTGGAACTTTTCATCAGGATGGATGAAAGGTACCGACCTGAAACGTTGACTCCCCTGCTCCTCTGATGCTGCTTGACCTGTTGTGCTTTTTTCAGCTCCACACTTTATCAACTTTATTGCATTCATGAACTAAACAGCAAAGTGCTTGCCCAAGTGATGTCATCTGAGTGTGAAGAACCACACAAGCCGGACTAGGTATGTCCAGCATTTGGGAGCTTTGAAAGGGGCAGAGATCTGAATTATGAACGGTCTACCTGCTATCATCTCCAGGACAATTTTAGAATTGAACATGTCTCAAGTGTTTTGGAAAACAATACGGCAAACAATTGGTAACATATAAATCAGAAGCCAATATTGATTTTAACATCTGGAGTAAATGCTGCTCAGTGCAATAAAATAGGCGCATTTCTGATTTAACAAGTAATGGAGAGAATTGCCATGATGAAAAGATGGTGGTTTGTGAATGTCTCCATTAGCACTTTTTACATCCTATCAAGTGAGATATTTAATGTCTTGTGCTCTTCCACGTCATTGACTCTATTTCTATATAAATTATAATCCAAAATAATGTACATCGCCCCAAATATCTCTCTCATCACCAGTCCTTGTCACTCAAGGATTTCCAACCATGACATTTCTATGGGACAAGGCAAGATGCAAAACTGCCCTAGCTTGTATAATCCGCACTGTTGGTATTATTCTGCATGATACTTTTGTCACCCAGCCAATGCATTGCCCCACATCACAGTCATTCTTATTAAATTCAATTTGTCATATTTTAGATGCTATTCTATCCTATCATTACATTGCTTAGCAACCCCCTTAGATGCATGAATTAATTAACTATTCCATTTGTAAATGTTGACCTGTACCTGCTGAGCTCATATCTAGGCTACTGTGCACGCAGTGACCAGTAAGACCAATGTTTCCTACTTCCTACTAAAGTTTTATTCCAGTTTGATGTTATTAATTCCATATGCCTTAATGTCCGGAAGTCTACTCATATGACATGCACTGCATTTTCCTCATCAATAATATGTTCTACTGCTGTAAAGAATTCAGAGTTCTGTCAGGTAGGTGCTGAGTGCTTCACACTCAGTCATTTTTCTTAGGCCTTATTGTCAGTGGTGGTTTGTCATTGTCATCCATCCCAGAACGAGGGCAAGGGTATACTTCCCAACTGTATACTAGCCTCAACAGAAATTGAGTCTACACTGTTTGCATTAATCTGAACCACTCGTGCTAAACTTTAACTAACTGTTAGCCAGGCCCCTCATTAGTGAAACTGAGTTCCAAACCCCACTATGACATTTTAACTCTTAAACTCAACTAGCGTCACTAAAGTTGACTACAATGTTATTAGATTGTCGCATAAAAATTGATTGCTGTGATTTCAGGCAGAAAATTTGCTGTCCTTACTCAATCTGATATATTGTGAATAGCTGACTTTGAAGTTGTAAAACAAGTTGTACAACAAAATGAAGGATGGGCAATCAATGTCCACACCCTGAGACTGGTTTTAAACTTCACCTCCTTTCTACAGGACATTGGTTAGGCCACTTTTGGAATACCGTGTGCAATTCTGATCTTCCTGCTAGAGGAAGGATGTTGTGAAACTTGAAAGGGTTCAGAAAAGATTTACAGAGGAACCTCGATTATCTGAAGTACATGGGTGGGGAGTATTTTATTTGGTTATTCAAATTCCAGATAATCAAATGTCAGATAACATAGTTAGCCAAGCATCGGGATCTTGTGATCTTGTTCGGATAATCTGAAATTCAGTTAATCGAATGCCGGATAATGGAGGTTCCTCTGTACAAAGATTTTGACAGGGTTGGAGGGTTTGAGCTATTGAGAGAGGCTAAATAGGCTGGGGCTAATTTCCCTGGAGTGTTGGAGGCTGAGGGTGAGCTTACAGAGGTTAGGAAATCATGAGAAGCCTGAATAGGGTGAATAGACAAAGTATTTTCTCTAGGGTAGGTGAGTCATAAAACTAGAGGACATAGACTTAAGGTGAGAGGAGAAAGATTTAAAAGGAACCTAAGGGGCAACTTTTTTATGCAGAGGGTGATGCGTGTATGGAATGAGCTGTCAGAGGAAGTGGTGGAGGCTGGTACAATTACAATACTTAAAAGGTGTCTGGATGGGTATATGAATAGGAAGGATTTTGAGGGATATGGGTCAAATGCTGGCAAATGGTACTAGATTTATTTAGGACATCTGGTCAGCATGGACAAGCTGGACCGAAAGGCCTGTCTCCGTGCTGTACAGCTCTATGAATCTATGTTGAAGTCCCATGAATCAATTACAATTACTCTTTGTTTCCTATTCTTCTACAGTTGAAACAGATTTTGGTTAATGCAATAAAGTCTCGAATTTTCTGCAAAATAACTGCATCTCGACGTTGTTGTTTACGCTCATAACTTCTGTGTTACAATATAAGAATGTCAACCTTTTATTTAACGTTGTTCCATCTTTTTGAGTCTACACTAACCTGTTTCTAATTCAGTCATTTACACTTTTACAACTCGGGCAGTTGATTTTATTTCCCCATTGCACATCCCTCCATGCTTCCCACATGAATATCATCCTCAATTATTTTCTCCACAGTATTGGCTGATACCAGCAACCTTTACTAGCCTCCTTCCTAGCTGAAATACCTTATTACTTTCCTAGTTAAGCATGAGAGCTACGAGATATGAAGGTGTGCCTTAAAACCATAGAATGTTACCCTTTCAACAGACATGCAAAAAAAAATGGAAAGAATGAGATGGGAGGAGGTATGATTAGGATCTCCAATTTATATACATATAAAGGAAACTGGGAGAGGGAGAGAAAAAGACTTTTCATTTATATAGCATCTTTCACAAACCCAGAATGTATCAAAGCACTCTCCAGAAGTGTGGTATTGTTTTTATGCAGTCGTCTTTTTGTACACAACAAGGGCCCAGAGCCACCTTGTAATAATAACCAAATAATATACTTTGTGATGTTAGTTGAGAGATAAATATTGATCAAAATGCTATGGATATTTCTCCTACTGTTCTTTAAAGTCATACAATGCATTGGAAAATTTGTCCTGAATGTGCCAACTAGGTTTTTTTGATGCCTTGACTGAAAGACAGGACTTAGTTAGTGTCGCGCTTCCTCCCATTATCGTATTGGCATGTTAGCCATGAATTTCATGCTTAAGTGTCCAAAATGCGGCTTGAACCCTCAGAGGCAAAAATATTTGCAACTGAACAACAAGTGGCATGTCAAGCATTTACACTTTTGTTTGCATTAATTGTGGACTTGTCTTACAAAGTTTGGAAGAGAAACATCCTTTCACAATAATAATAGTATTGCAATGGGTGGTGTTTGGCATTCAAAGACTTCAAAATTTGAAACAGTGCTGGGTTACTAAAGTTGACTGACTTCAAGATTTGGAATCATAGAAATTTGACATATTCTATATTCTTTCATGATGAAATATAATTAGAAAACTTGTGAAAGAAATTAAGTAAAATCATGCTTATTGTTAAGGAGGTTTTCACTCTCAATTCCATCTTGATCAGTAAGCAGGTTTATTCTTGGAGGAGCATTCTAAACCATGAAACTACTTTTACCTAGAATGCAGCTTGGTCACATATCTGTGCACATTTTTATGATGCAAGTTTTAAAACTAAACATAAGTTGCCAGCAAATGGTTTTGCTCTTTTTCTCTAAACATTAGGTTACTTACAGTGTGGAAACAGGCCCTTCGGCCCAACAAGTCCACACCAACCCACCCATACCCCTACATTTACCCCTTCACCTAATACTACGGGCAATTTAGCATGGCCAATTCAACTGACCTGCACATCTTTGGACTGTGGGAGGAAACCGGAGTACCCGGAGGAAATCCACGCAGACACGGGGGGAACTCCACACAGTCAGTCGCCTGAGGTGGGAATTGAACCCAGGTCTCTGGCGCTGTGAGGCAGCAGTGCTCACCACCATGAGATTTATTCGTGAACTGGTTATTTCAATGGGGAGCACTTCAGAAGCAATTCTGTTTTAATCCAAATACAATATGCACACATCCTTACAGAGTTCACTGGAATACATTCAGGACTGATTCCCGAACCAAAGTTCACATGCCTTTACAATGAAGTCCCCCATGTTTCCTGACTGCACACCCAGCTGAGGTATGTGAACCAAGCTCACACGGACAACTTCTCATGTGTCATCCAGTGGCTCACTTGGCTATGGCATTATTCACAAGGCCAGCAGGGCAGCCTGCTGGATTTTGTATTCAACAAGGTGAAGAATCTGAGTGGGGGTACCTTTTTATCAGTTTGACCCTCAAATGCCAACATCCAGGGCATCTAGCTGGATAGCAGTGCCCACTTTTATCTGCCCATGCCAAGCATGCCTTAACTTCAACCTCAAAAGAGTACCCATCCTGCACTCACCACCACTCAGGGTAGTGTCCTTGTCCTAACCATCCTGAGCTGCTTCATCAATGACCTGCCCTCCATCATAAATTCAGAAGTGAGGATGTTCATCAATGATTGCACAATGTTCAACACCATTTGTTAGTCCTCATATTCAGAAGCAATCCATGACAAAATGCAATAAGACCTCGATGATGTTCAGGTTTGGCCTGACAAGTGGTAAGTAACATTTGCGCTATTTAAGAACCAAGCAAACAGCATCTCAAATAAGAGAGAATCTAACTACTGCGCTTTGACATTCAAAAGTATTACCATCACTGCTTCCTTCATTATTAATATCCAGGGGATTTACATTGACAAGAAACTGAACTGGGCTAACAATATAAATGTTATGGCAACAAGAGCAGGCCAGAGGCTAGGAATACTGGGTTACATATTCACCTTACCGACTCTCCAAAGTCTGTCCACCATCCAGAAGGCGCAAGTCAGACATTTGATGGAATACTTTCCAATTGAATGGATGAGTGGAATCCCAACAAATTCAAGACACCATCCAAGACAATTCAGCCAGTTTATTTGGCACCACACCCACAAACATTCACTCACACCACTACCAACTGTTAGTAGTAGCACTGTGTACCATCTATAAGATACACTACAGAACTTCACCAAGGCTCCTTGGGCAGCACATTCTAAACCCATAAACACTTCCATTTAGAAGAACAATGTTGGAAGATCTATGGAAGTCGCACCACCTGCAAGTTCCCTTCCAAGCCACTTATCATCCTGACTTGGAAATATACTGCCATTCATTCAATGCTGCTCGGTCAAAACCCTGGAACTTCTTTCCTAATATCATTGTTGATCTACCTACAGAAAACAGACTGCAGTGGTATAAAGGTCAGCTAGTGATGGACAATAAATACTGGCCTAGACGGCCATGCCTATGCCCCACAAAAAAAGTAACATAAATACCATTGTGCTAGCATTAAAATGGAACTTTGTTCTCATGGTGATCAATCTTCTCATTTATCATTTTAATAGCCTGAACAAGGCAGCTAATGGGTGTCAATTTTCACACTGAGGGCTCACATCCATGAGGGATGTAATTGACACAGCAAATTTATGTCACATAGGAGTATCATAACATAGTTTGCTGAGAGTGAAACTTGATGACGGTGCAATATGTGCAAGACATCTGAGCCCATGGAGAATGGCATAACCAACAGTTATTCTCCCAAAACAATTAATTTGTAAAGCACTGAGAAAGAACAATATGAATGGCTAAGATGGAAATCAAGTGAATTCAAATCAAATTTGAGAAATAAAAAAAGAACTGAGAATATGACATATTTAAAATCTTGAAGGGTAACTAACTGTATGATGGGAATTTAAACGATTCCAATGAAAGGTCACAATCTTAAATGCTGGGCCAGATTTTTGCTGTCAAGGCAAATGGATCAAGTGGGCAAATTTGCCAACTCAACAGACCTGTGTTTGTTTAAAGGGCCGAGTCATATACAATACTCTGGGGAGGCAACGATGGGATAGAATTACACTGTCAATTTCCAGAAGCAGAACGTAATTAGCCACAACGTGGGGAAATAGAGCTATAGAGTCATACAGCTTGGAAACAGACGCATTGGTCCAATGCATCCATGCCAACCATAGTCCCAAACTGAACTAGTCCCACCTGGCTGTGCTTGACCCATAGACCTCCAAACATTTCTTATTCCTGTACTTGTCCAAATGTGATGTAAACTTCAAAGAATTATGTACCTGAACCCCAAGTTCTCTCTGTTCTACAATACTACCCAAGATCCTACTTTTATGTTTGTTGTTTGTTTGTTGTTTGTTTTACCAAAATGAAATACCTAGCATTTATCAAATTAAATTCCATCTGCAATTCCTCAGTCCATTGATTTAATTGATCATGATGTTTTTGTAATATTAGATAACTTTCTTCACTGTCCATTATACCACCAATTTTGGTGTCATCTGCAAACTTACTAGCAACATCTTCTATATTCTCATCTACATTATTTATATAAATGACAAACAAAAGTGAACCAGTTGGAAAAACAACCCTCTATCACCATTCTCTGGTGTTGCTCTTAAGCCAATTTTGTATCCAATTGGCAAGCTCACCCTGAATCCCATGAGATCTAACTTTACTAATTGTCAAAGGCTTTACTAAAGCCCATAAACAACATCTACTGGGATTTAATGCCAGTTACGTTTTAGGTTGTTAGGCCCTCTCTCCATCACCCTCCCAATGCAACCACCATTTCCATTCAATGTCTACTCATGTGACCTGGCCACCTCCATGACCCTCATAGCTTCACATCCCTGCCATGTCAATTCATTGCTTCCATACATGCCACACTCCACACCCCCAATCACCTTCATATCCCTAAGGAACCAAATGGAGATAGAAATATAAGCCTCTAATCATCTAAAAGAGCTTTCTCTCCTTGATATTGAAAGAAATCCCATCCATGAAACATAATCACAAACCTTAAATCTCCTTAACAAGTAAATCCCTTATAAGAATATTGTGGAGCTGGAAAAACACAGCAGGTCCAGCAGCAACCGAGGAGCAGGAAAGTCAATACTTTGGGCATAAGCCCTTCATCAGGAATGCCTGATGACATTCCTGATGAAGGGCTTATGCCCAAAATGTCGACTCTCATGCTCCTCGGATGCTGCATGACCTGCTCTGCTTTTCCAGCACCACACTTTTCAACGTTGGTCTCCAGCATCTGCATTCCTCACTTTCCCTTATAAGAACAAACAAGTTTCTATTCAGAGCCCATACCAAATACTGATAATACTTTAATAGCCTCTTCAAACTGTTCAGCCATCTGCAAAAAATGAAACCCCTCCTGAGATCAGTGTAACATTTGAAACTCAACCAAGCATTAGAAGTGGCATAACAACAGCCCTTAGAAAATGTAGGCAAAGATCTCTAAGAGTTATAGGGAGCAGCTGAATAGGCTGGAGCTGTTTTCCCTAGAGTGTCCTCATAGAGATTTATAAAATCATGAAGGACATGGATGGGATAAATTGACAAGGTCTTTTCCCTGGGTGGGGGAGTCCAGGGAGTCTATAGGTTTAGAGTGAGAGATGAAAGATATAAAAGGGACCTGAGGGGTAACTTTTTCACACACAGAGTGGTGCATGTATGGAATGAGCTGCCAGTGGAAGTGGCAGAGGCTGGTACAATTATAGCATTTAAAAGGCATCTGGATGGGTATATGAATAGAAATGGTTTAGAGGGATATGGGCCAAGTGCTGGAAAATAGGACTAGATTAGGTTAGGATATCTGGTCAGTATGGATGAGTTGGACTGAAGGGTTTGTTTCCATGTTGTACATCTCTATGGCTCTATGACTCTATGACCAAATGGTACTTTATTTCCAAACATGAAGCAGATTGTCTGTCAATCAAATCAGTACATTGAGAGTGTTGTTTTATTCTCAATGATAGCTTCAGCTCATATTTTTTCAGGTTTAAAGAGAGTAATTTTAAAAACCTCAGATCATGACAGTTAAACATAACACAAGAGCACTTACTTCTACAGCATAAATTTGTGACTCCCAAATTGAGATAAGGCCCTGGAACAATAAAAATTGAATCAATCTGAACTTAGCTCTGACTAACTCTGACCAAAAGCAATTTGGGTGTCACACTTGTATGATTCAATCCCGTGACCCAATAAAAATTAAATCTGTCAGAAAGTAGCAGGATTCCAAATTTAGATCCCACATCCTATTTTTCAAGGTATGCAGACTATTCCCAACTCTATGAAAATCCAGCCAAACAACTCAGTTTTTCACCACAAAGGTGTTGTCAAATCTCTTAAGTTTTTCAAATATTTTCTGTTTTCATTTTGAATAGTTCCTTTCCTTAACCCAAAAGATTGATTAGCATTGCATATGGAGGAGATCAAAGGTAGGGGTCATAAATGTAATATTTTCAATAAATGTTAAAGAAATTGAAGTAAGAATTTAAGATAAACCACTTTACTCAGTGGATGATTAAAATGTGGAGCTTGCTTTCCCATGGAAGGGTTGAGTAGAATAGGGCAGATACATTTTAAAGGGAGTGCCAAATAAATTTTTAACAGAGAAGGATTCAAAAATATGTAAGTAAGATCAGATAAAGTTAAGGCTTCAGGATGTTTGTGTGAAGCATTAACATAGACATAGACTTGATGGACAAAATTACCTATTTCTGTGCTGCAAATGCTATGTAATTTTGTACATTGCTATATAATTGTTAGCGAAAACAAAATTTTGTTGTTAATTACCAACATTTCTCTGGCAGGTTGAATGGCAAGTAATGTGAAAACGCAAGATGTTCTGACCAATGAACAGGAGAGGGCATGATGATCTTTGACCAGAAGCAGTATTGCGAGAAGAGTTTTGACTTTATTTCAAATGACACTATAATCTATATTATTTTTAATAATGTTTGAAACTGACTTTTTTTAAAAATCGCACCAAGAGAACAATTATAATTTTATCCAACAGTAAGAAATACTGGTCTGAGAGACTGACTGATCTTTGACCAAAAAGTAGTTCCTACAGGAAGCAAGGTAAAATGTTAGCTTGTGGCTGCCAGAATAAAGGAGAGTTATAAGCAGAGGAGCTGAAGTGTAATATAGCAGAGATGTGGACACACAGAGAAAGATGACAGTAACAGAAAGAAGAACACACTGAAGAAGGATAAGAATTAAATCCTGCTCAGGAAGAAATCATCAGTTCCATTGGATCTCACATACGTTTTGCAACTGGTTAACAATGCCTAAAATAAGGAATGGTTTGGAAATGTAGAAATGGGTGTTCTCTCAGAAGTGACTAAACTGTAAACCAAGTTGTTATTGCCTGGTCAGTCAAAATAGAACTCTGGAATGCAAGGCCATCAAGACTTTGTGACCATGGGCAAGAAGCTCCATACTGACAATCATCATATCTGTGAAACTCAAAGGCTGTATCTGTTCTCATAGAGGACTCATGGCCTACCCGTCATTAATAAAAAGCAGAATATTGTGGAACTGTGTAGTTGCATGCTGCAATTCAAGCTGCAGGTAAATTCTTGCAATTGTGTAAGACATGTGTTTGTTACATTGATTACTTAAAATGAAATTTACTTTTCTATTTGAAGCATCATTAGCCTGTTAATTAAATTTTAATTTATGTTGCAGCTGATCCATATTTAAGTGAAAGGTGGAAAAGATAAAATCTTATCAGTACTTTCTTCATTTGAGTGTTATTTGGTTGTTTTGTTTTACAGCTTCATTATGCAAAAAAATGGGATTAGGCACCAAAAATGACCAGCAAATGTGCAACTCAAACTTTATCTTGTAACAGATTGAACATCTAGTCAATGTGCAAGTCGACAATGGCATGCATTGTAGGCGCACCGTTATTTTTGCAGCAAGTTCCAGACCAATAAACGTTCAGACTGCTAAATTTGGATTGACCTAGAATACCATCTTATTTAAATAGAAGAACAAAGAGCATATTTGTAGTTCAGTCATTCCTGTGACTAAATGCTTTCTACATTCCCAATGTGATGGTCAATGCCTTTGTTCTCTGATATCATCGTATCACTCCTATTAAATTGATCAGCCACACTGGTTCCACTGCATATATGATGCTTTACATTCTTTCATACCTTAAAAGAACCACCCTGTTTCTGGACCCCCAGAAGGCAAATTATTCTTCGCTTAGTCTCTGTAACATAGGAACTAAATTTTCAGATATTTAGTTTAAGCTTTATTCATTTTGAGCAACATGTAGAGCAAGGACTTATCCAAAAATGTATGATGTTTTCAATAACATACAATATAAACATACACATTAGAAGATGGGATTGACACTTGTGCCTAAAACCTCTTGAAGATTGTCTCTAATAAGTGGACAAATCTTATTACTTTAGCCCCATCTGAAGAAGGATCACTTCAACAACTTGTAAAGGAAACTACCCCAGATGGATTGGAGTCTAAGACTGAAAGGTGACAATGTAGACAGAATGTTTTACTCTCTACAGTGGTGAGGAAGGGTATCTAAATAGATGGGCTTGTGTCAAATTCAAACCTCCACTCTCTCATCCTTTCCCTCAATATTCCTGTTTTGTCCGGAAGGCATTTAATTGGCAAAGGGTCTTATCCCTGTACTGCTGGGAACCTTTCCCGGAGCAATACAGTTAAACAACCACAAGGAAAATTATAAAACATGGGGGTGTTTGAATTGAAAGGCAATGTGTTTCTTGTGTAAAGGCTTTTGAACCCTGGGTCAAAAGGTGTGGTGCTGGAAAATCACAGCCAGTCAGGCAGCATCCGAGAAGCAGGAGAGTCAGCATTTCAAGCATAAGCTGTTCCTCAGGAATGTGGGGGAGACTCAAGGGGGCTGAAAGATGAATGGGAGGGGGTTGGGAATAGGAAGCTGGGCTTCAGGGCAGAGGAGACGAGTCCCCTTGGGCCTCCCCCACATTCCTGAGGAAAAGCTTATGCTCGAAACGTTGACTCTCGTGCTCCTCGGACGCTGCCTGACCGGCTCTGCTTTTCCAGCACCATACTTTTTGATTCTGATCTCCAGCATCTGCAGTCCTCACTTTTTCCTTTAGAACCCTGGGTCGACCTTGCGACAGTGGAACACAAACACATCCTTTGCCTTTCTCCGGTCCAAGGACTTTGCATTTGCTTTTCTGACAGCAAACATAGCCTCCTCTATGGAATGACTGAGCACAGGGTCTGCCATTTTCAGATTGACTGGCAGCTCATACTTGGTGAGACTTCAGCCCGCAGGGACCTTATTTCAGAGGCAGGCCCAGTGGTGACCTCAGAGCTAACTGACTGTTAGAAAATATGGTGAACCTTCCATAGATGAGGTAGCATGTTTCTGTGAATGGCTTTTCAGCCAGCAGGAGAGATACTCAACACCAGTGGAAGATTCTGTTAAATACATAAGGGAGACCTTCAGAGAAGAGATAGTTTGGATAAAGACTGGATTCATTACCTGAAGAGGGAAAGGATTGGTTTTCAGAACACATCCAAGACCACATCTGAGGTATTGTATACAGTAGAAAACTTCAGCAGATCTGGCAGCATTTATGGAGAGAAGGCAGAGTTAATATTTTGGTGAACTTTCCTTAGAATATTAACTCTGCTTTGTCCCCACAGATGCTGCCTTACCTGCTGAGTTTTTTGAGCAATTTCTCTTTTTGTTTCTGATTTCCAGCATCTGCAGTACTTTGGGTTTTTTTGTATTGCATACAGTATTGATCTCCTTATTAAAGGATGTAAATACATTGAAATCAATTCAGAGAAGCTTTTGTGATTAATATCTGGAATGAGCAGGTCGTTTGATTAGGAATGGTAGGACCAGCTAGGCTTGCAAGTACTGGAGTTTCGAAGAGTAAGGGACAACCTGTTTGAAACATGAGATCCTGAAGCATTTTGACAGGGTCGATGTGGGTGAATGTGGGAGAATCAAGAACTATGGGTGCTTTTTTTAAAAAAAAGAGGTCACCCACTTATGATAGATATGAGATGCATTTTTTTCTCTCAAGAGGGTTGTAAGTCTTTGGAACTCTCTTCCTCAAAAAGTGGTAGTGGCCGGGTCTTGAATATTTTTAAGGTTTCTGAATTTCTCATTTGTGCCTATCTAGATCATAGTTCTACAACTTACAGGGTACTGAGTTATCTTGAAAGAGCTGTAAACTGCAGGATGCTTTAGAGCCTCTGTGTCCCCAGGGTTACTGAACATAGTTTTTAAATATCACAGTCTTAAAGACAGCAGCATCAGCAGGATGGCAATACTCAGCACCAGTAAGATCTCTTCCAGTATAAACAGCTTATACTGCATGATTCTCAGTTAAACTATACATGACCAAGAACTCTTTGCTTTATGACATTTTCTGTTAAGGTTTTCACTGTAATCCACAATTAAAAGAAGTCAATCAGAAACCCTTTTGTTCTTCTGAAGTATCCTCAATTTCATAGCTTAGCTCATGCGATCTATATCATAAAATGAGCCAAAGAGTTCTGTGTTGACTTTCTTCTCCTCTCCATACCAAAGTGATTCATGAAGATTTATTTGTGCCCCAGAATTGTAACGTATTTGATAAATAGCAAGTTTCTGACTTTATTACATACAGCACACAAAGAACATTCCCCAACATAGTTTTTTCTTTCAAGTTTGTGAGAAGCTTTGGAAAAGATCTTTTCATAGCAGTTAGCTGCCATATTCTGAAATGTAAAGATTCTGACAATAACTTTGACACCTGCTGTCAAACCTAAATATGTCAGGTTAATGTGACATTTGGGTGCTGGGAGAGAAGGGTGCCAGATGGGTAGGGGGAAATGGTGCCTGTAAATGAGGTGCCAGTAGGGCAGCATGCCAGCTGGAAAGGAGGTATGGTACAGGGATAGAATGCCAGATCATTAGGGGCTGAGACACAAGTAAGCAAGGTGGCATGGTGCCTATAAAGTAGGGTATCAGTTGGATAATAGTGTGCCAACTAGGAAGGGGATAGAGTCACAAAAGTAGATTGAGGCTGGGTGGAGAATATGCCAGGTAAATATAGCCATATGTGGAGGTACTGGTGTTGGACTGGGGTGGACAAAGTAAAAAAATCGCACAACACCAGGTTATAGTCCAACAGGTTTATTTGGAACTTCTATAGCACTAGCTGTATACGATGACAGCTGGGGAAGGGATACGATGCCAGTTGCAGGATGCCAGATGTGTAAGCAGTATGCAAAATAAATAACTGCTAGCTGAGAAGAGGGCAAGGTACCAAGTGGGTAGGATACAAAGAGTAGGGTGCCAGGGTACAAAGTAAGTGATGCAGTGTTTAGGGTAGGATGAGGTGGGTGAGATAAAATGGGTCCAGCAGGGAGGACAGAGAGGACAGGTATTGGCTCTAGTTGGGGTGGAGGGATCCAGATGCAACAGTCATTAAAGTTGGGGGGTTTGGGTTTCAAGGTGACAGGTCAGGTTTCATGATGGAGGGGTGTTTTTTGGGTCCAGGGAGGGACAGGGTTGGGTCTGATCCAGAGAGGTTGGGTTGGATCAGGCCTGGCTGCAGGGTGTGCTAGATTGTGTCGATTTCAGTGGAGGAAAGTTAGGTGTCGAGCTGAGGGTCTGCGCCAGCAGCGCATCGGGCTATTCTGGTGTGGAGTGAGGTGGTGGGGGTGGGGGGCAGAAGGGGGCTGGAGGTATCAGGTCACAGGGTGTGATAGTGGCGAGGTGAGGTTTGCATCCCTAGAGGGATATCATGTCCCAGGACAGAGATGTTATGCCTCCAAGGGTTGGTGTGAGGTTGCTTATTGTATCAGGGTCCAGATTGTTGTAAGATGTATGCAGGAGGTAGAATTGAGAGAGGGAGTGTGAGGTAAATATGGGGTCAGTTGAATAGACACTCAGGAGTTAGACTTTGTGTTTAATCATTTAACTTTTCCTGAGTAACTATTTACTTAACAGCAGCAGAACCCTCCCAATTCTCTGTTTTAAATGGAGACTTTTGGAAGGTTCTAAGCGTAGAGGAATTACCCAGCGGCATATTCAATTACCCAGGTAATTCCTTTGGAGTCTGCTATGATGGGGTTCTGCAGGGGCCCCATGCTCAACTTGCACCTAACCAAGAATAATGACTGATAAGCCATTGGAATATTTAGGTCTAATTTTAGAATCATAGAATCCCTAGAGTGCGGAAACAGGCCCTTTTGGCCCAACAAGTCCACACCGACCCTCTGAAGAGTATCCCACTCGGACCGATTCCCCTACATTTACCCTTGACTAATGCACCTAACCTACACATCTCTGAACACTACGGGCAATCAAGCATGACCAATTCACCTAACCTGCACATCTTTGGACTGTGGGAGGAAAACTGGAGCACCCGGAGGAATCCCATGCAGACATGGAGACAACGTGCAAACTCCACACAGATGGTTGCCTGAAGCTGGAATCAAACACAGGTCCTTGGCACTGTGAGGCAGCAGTGCTAACTACTAAGCCACCATGCCACCCTTTTGAAGACATGATTAATAATTTCAATAAGGTGACTGGTGTTTGTGATGGATTCTGCATTTAATTGATTTTTTTGTAGCCATTTGGTCACATTTAAAAACCTTTCCTAAAAAAAAAGCAATTTTGAAGCAGAACAATTTTCTCCAGATATTTGGTAGAGCCCACCAAGAAAACAAATGTCATGTAGTCACAGACATGTACAGCATGGAGACAGACCCTTCGGTCCAACTCATCCAAGCCGACCTGGTATCCTAACCTAATCCAGTCCCATTTGACAGCACTTGGCCAATATCCCTCAAAACCCTTCCTATTCATATACCCATCCAGATGCCTTTTAAATGGTGTCATTATACCAGCCTCCACCACTTCCTCTGGCAGCTCATTCCATACACGCACCACCCATTACGTGAAAATGTAGCCTGTTAGATCTCTTTTATATCTTTCCCCTCTCACCCTAAACCTATGACCTCTATTTTTGGACTGTGGACAAGACCATGGCTACTTACCCTATCCATGCCTCTCAAGGCTTTATAAACCTCTATCATGGTCATCCTTCAGCATCCGATGCTCCCTATTCCCACCCCATTCAGCCTCTCTCCATAGCTCAACCCTCCAACTTTAGCAATATCCTCGTAAATCTTTTCGGAACCCTTTCAAGTTTCACAACATCCTTCCTAATGGAGGGAGACCAGAATTGCACATCAGACTTCAAGAGTGGCGAACTGATGTCCTGTACAGCTGCAACATGACCTCCCGACTCCTATACTCAATGCTCTGACCAATAAAGAAAAGTATACCAAATGCCTTCTTCATTATCCTATTTACCTGTGACTTTACTTTCAAGGAACTGTGAACCAGTACTCCAAGGTCTCTTTATTCAGCAATATCCCCAGGACCTTACCATTAATTGTATAAGTCCTGCCTTAATTTGCCTTTCCAAAATGCAGCACCTCACATTTACCTAAGTTAAACTTGATCAGTCAAGGGGCCCATTGGGTCCATCTAATTAAGATCCCAATGTACTCTGAGGTAACCTTCTTCACTGTCTACTGCATGTCATCTGCAAACATACAAACCCTACCTCCCAGGTTGACATCCAAATCATTTATATAAATGACATAAAGCAGTGGACCCACTGATCCTTATGGTACACTGCTGGTCACAGGCTCTTCAACATAACAATGTGCACTTTTAAAACAAACCTGATTGTCCTTCAAGCACAAATGCCATGTTTTAAGTTAAAGATGGATCAAAAAATGATTTGGAGATGCCGGTGTTGGACTGGGGTGCACAAAGTTAAAAATCACACAACACCAGGTTATAGTCCAACAGGTTTAATTGGAAGCACACTAGCTTTTGGAGTGCTGCTCCTTCATCAGGTGATTGTCTGATGAAGGAGCGATGCTCCAAAAGCTAGTGCTTCCAATTAAACCTGTTGGACTATAACCTGCCGTTGTGTGATTTTTAACTTTGATCAAAAAATGAGTGGAGAAAGATGTTGGGTCACTCAGGACAAAGCTGCACTACTTTATGTCACTGTTTAACTTGTGAACCATTCATCAAATGCAAATGAAGGTAAATGGCTGGTAGAGTTGGTAGGGGGTGTCAGTGGTGGCATAACTAACACAAGTAGCAAATTCATTCTTAAACAGAAATTACTCTCATTGGAAGCCCTTATGATTTATTAAGAAAGAAACTGGTGCAAATAATATTACAAAGGTATGTCATTTGATATGGGTGTGTTATTGAATCTTTAAAACACTCTGCAATTATGATACCAGTGGAGTAGTTCAGGTTTAACCAGATCTTCAATGAGAATGCTTGATCTGTTTTTGCTATAGAAACAAAGATAGATTGTATTGTTCACAGGACGGTGAAAAATGCTAAAGTTTCTTGACGTTGACCTGTAACTAGGAGTGGCTGCAATAAACCTACATTCTAGGCTGTTGTTGAGCAAAAGCCCTTGTGGGTGGAGTAGCCAAATGTATAACTGCATTTTGTGGTTTGCGCTGATTCATTTTTTTTATATAATACTCTGGAGTGCTATGTGTGTTTTATGGGGTGGTTTATTAATTAAGTTTTTGCTTTAGATTTAAACCAGTCTTAATATGTGGTGAAAGTAAATGTGAACACATCTAGAACTGAAGAGTATCGCAATGTTTGAACAAGAGGCCCCAACTCATCTCAGTGTGAACAAGTATTGGTGCACACATTGAGATGAATCTTGTGTCAAACCATTGTTCATGGACAATGGACAGCATTGATAACTTAGTACCTCTAACCTTAGAAAATTATTCAACAATGTAAATGAAGCACCAGGAATAATAGACCAAATGTGAAAAGAAATGAAATACTCAAACATTCTGAAATAGGCAATTCTAAATAAAGACAGTCTTTCTCTAAACCTCCTTGCCTCTCTACCTCTATCTATCATTCTCTCAAAACAGGCCTTAAAAATGACATCTTCAGGTAAACTTCAGGCTGTATTTTCCTGATATCACTTTATGTGGCTCAGTGTCAAATTTTGTTTAATAACTTTCCTGTGAAGCATTGTTGACATGTTCACTATGTTAATAGTGCTATATAAATGCAAAATGTTGTTTGCTGAGTGCTGAGCCTTGCCTTAACACATTGAACTAAGTATTATCCTTCCTGAAGTCTGAATGATTTTAAATATAATCCCCCTAATCGGACAGCATCTGTGGAGAGAGAAACAGAGTTAGCATTTTGAGTCTGGTATGACTCTGGAGGAGGTGTAGGCTGTATTAATTATAAATAAATTAATTAGCAATTACTAATGATTAACGCATATTTGAGATGGCAGGATAGGAGATGCGCTGAGATTGCAAAATCTGGGTGATTCTGGATGTTGGTGTGATATAGAGTAAGTACTCACAGCTAGGTACAGGAACTTCGGTTCAGAGTTACGGAGCTGGAAACCAAGCTGCAGACACTGCATGAACAGTTACCTGGACATTTTTTTCCAGGATGCAGTCACAACTCTTTGAATAGGGTCTTCTAATTTAGTCAGCATTCAGGAACAGGAAGAAATAATGGCAAATCAGGCAGGTTAGGGAAGCCAGGGAGCAGAAGCATAGGAGTCTCAAGCTTTGCAATTGTCCATCAATTGTCCAAGTTTTAAGTTTTCACAGATCTTTGGTTAGAAATGAGGGCTACAGAGTTAGCTATACTACTGAGATAGAAAAAAGACATTCAGGAATTGAGTCCAAAAACAATGTAGTGACATTGGGGATGGCATAGTGAGGAGTGTTGACTCTGTTCTCTGAAGTAAAACAATGTAAGTCCAGATGGGGTTGTGTAGTTTGCCCAATGCCAGGGCTGGAGAAGAACTCACAGTGAGAAGAGCAGCATCCAGTGGTCATGGTCCACATTGGTCCCAATTTGAAAGGTCTAACTAGGAAAGAGGTTCTGCTGAGGAAATGTGAGAAGTTAGGTGCTAAATTAAAGAACAGAACCTCAAAGGCAATAATCTCTGGATTACTACCAAAACTATACAGAAATTAGCACAGGATGGATAAGATTAGTAAAGGAGTTGGAAGGGGACTAATATACTGGCAGGGAGATTTGCTTGAGCTGCTCAGGTAGATTTAAACTAGTAAGGTGGGACCCAGGGAGATAGTGAAGAAAGAGATCAATCTGACACTAATACAGTTGAGAACAGAAGCGAGTCAAACAGTCAGAGCAGGCAGGGACAAGGTAGGACTAATAAATTAAATGCAAGGAGCCGAACAGGGAAGGCAGATGAACTCAGGGCATGGTTAGGAACATGGGACTGGGATATCAAAGCAATTAGAGAAATATGGCTCAGGGATGGGCAGGACTGGCAGCTTAATATTCCAGGACACAAATGGTACAGGAAGGATAGAAAGGGGGCAAGAGAGGAGGGGGAGTGGCATTTTTGATAAGGGATAGCATTACGGCTGTGCTGAGGGAGGATATTCCCGAAATACATTCAGGGAAGTTATTTGGGTGGAACTGAGAAATAAGAAATGGATGATCACCTTATTGGGATTGTAATATAGACCCCCAATAGTCAGAGGGAAATTGAGAAACAAACTTGTAAGGCGATCTCAGCTATCTGTAAGAATAATAGGGTGGTTATGGTAGGGGATTTTAACTTTCCAAACATAGAATGGGACTGCCATAATGTTGAGGGTTTAGATGGAGAGGAATTTATTAAGTGTATACAAGAAAATTTTCTGATTCAGTATGTGGATATACCTACTAGAGAAGGCGCAAAACTTGATCTACTCTTGGGAAGGTGACTGAGGTGTCAGTGGGGGAGCACTTTGGGGCCAGCGACCAAAATTCTATTAGTTTTAAAATAGTGATGGAAAAGGATAGACCAAATCAAAAAATTGAAGTTCTAAATTGGAGATATTAGGCAAGAACTTTTGAAAGCTGATTGGGTGCAAATGTTTGCAGGTAAAGGAACAGCTGGAAAATGGGAAACCTTCAGAAATCAGAAAACGAGAATCCAGAGAAAGTATATTCCTGTTAGTGTGAAAGGAAAGGCTGGTAGGTATAGGGAAAGCTGGATGACGAAAGAAATTGAGGGTTTAGTTAAGAAAAAGAAGGAAGCAAATGTCAGATATAGACAGGATAGATCGAGTGAATCCTTAGAAGAGTATAAAGGCAGTAGGAGTATACTTAAGAGGGAAATCAGGAGGGCAAAATGGGGACATGAGATGGCTTTGGCAAATAGGGTTAAGGAGAATCCAAAGGGTTTTTACAAAAACATTAAGGACAAAAAGGGTAACTAGGAAGAGAATAGGTCCCGTCAAAGATCAGCAAGGCAGTGTTTGTGTCAAGCTGCAGAAATGGGGACATACTAAATGAGTATTTTGCATCAGTATTTACTGTGAAAAAGGATACAGAAGATATAGACTGTAGAAAAATAGACCTTGCAAAATGTCCATATTACAGAGGAGGAAGTGCTGGATGCCTTGAAACATATAAAGGTGGATAAAACCCCAGGACCTGATCAGGTGTCCCCTAAAACTCTGTGGGAAGCTAGAGAAGTGATTGCTGCGTCTCTTGCTGAGATATTTGTATCATCGATAGTCACAGGTGAGGTGCCGGGAGACTGAAGGTTGGCTAATGTGGCGCCACTGTTTAAGAAGGGTGGTAAGGACAAGCCAGGGAACTGTAGACCAATGAGCCTGACGTTGAAGTTGGACAAGTTGTTGGAGGGAATCCTGAGGGACAGGATGTACATGTGTTTGGAAAGGCAAGGACTGATTAGGGATAGTCAACATGGCTTTGTGGAAAATCATGCCTCACAAACTTGATTGAGTTTTTTGAAGAAGTAACAAAGAGGATTGATGAGGGCAGAGCGGTAGATGTGATCTATATGGACTTCAGTAAGGCGTTCGACAAGGTTCCCCATCAGAGACTGGATAGCAAGGTTAGATCTCATGGAATAAAGGGAGAACTAGCCATTTGGATACAGAACTGGCTCAAA
>NC_057715.1:28593577-28637764 GCF_004010195.1 Chiloscyllium plagiosum | reverse complement strand
GCAAATCTTAGCAGGACTTATACACTTAATGGTAAGGTCCTAGGGAATGTTGCTGAACAAAGAGGTCTTGGAATGCAGGTTCACAGCTCCTTGAAAGTGGATTAACAGGTAGATAGGACACTGAAGAAGGTGTTGGTATGCTTTCTTTTATTGGTCAGAGTATTGAATACAGGAGTTGGGAGGTCATGTTGCAGCTGTACAGGACATTGGTTAGACCACTGTTGGAATTTTGCATGTAATTCTGGTCTCCTTCATATCGGAAAGATGTTGTGAAACTTGAAAGGGTTCAGAAAAGATTTACAAGGATGTTGTCAGGGTTGGAGGATTTGAGCGATAGGAAGAGGCTGAACAGGCTGGGATTGTTTTCCCTGGAGTGTCAGAGGCTGAGGGGGTGACCTTATAGAGATTTTCACAATTGTGTGGGGCATTGGTAGGATAAATAGACAAAGTCTTTTCCCTGGGGTCTAGGGGAGTCCAGAACTAGAGGGCATAGGTTTAGTGTGACAGGGGAAAGATATAAAAGAGACTTTAAGGGGCAACTTTTTCGTACAGGGGGTAGTACGTGTATGGAATGAGCTGCCAGAGGAAGTGGTGAAGACTGGTACAATTGTAACATCTAAAAGGCATTTGGATGGGTATATGAGTAGGAAGGGTTTGGACGGATACGGGCTGGGTGCTGGCAGGTGGGACTAGATTGGGTTGGGATATCTGGTCGACATGGATGGGTTGGACCAAAGGGTCTGTTTCCGTGCTGTACATCTCTATGACTCTATGATGTAGGGTAACACATGGGAGACATAGGTTCTACTTCATTGGGCACTGGGGAAAGTGGGATCTCTACCAGTTCAGAGACTGATGCTCATGCTGTATTACCTGGGTCTTTAGACTAAATTAAGTGCATTGGGGGGAGGAGGAGGAAGGAGGGTGAGTGGTCAAGCTTGGGTAAATGTAACAAATCTAAGGTCAAGGCAGGAGAAGAAAACACAAATATGGAAAATGAAGGTCAGAGGTGGCAGAAGGAGACTGAGAGACAAAAAAACTAATATACTAGCCTTCAAGACTAGAAGATGCAAAACAAACCATAAAGCATTTGTATCATTCATAACAGAGTCACTGAATCTATAACACACACTGAAATGAATATATTTGGTACATAAGAACGTATGAGGAAATAACCAGAATAGGCCATTCTGCCCTTTGAGCCGGCTCCATCATTTAATAAGATCTTGGTTGATCTGATTTGAACCTCAACTCTATATTCCTGCATATCCCTGATAATCTTTCATTCTCTTGGTCGTTAAGAACCTTCCCATCTCTTCGCAAGGTTTGTGAAGGTTTGTAGCTCAGGTTGAGGTTTAGGGTGTAGGTTTGCTCGCTGAGCTGTAGGTTTGATATCCAGACGTTTCATTACCTGGCTAGGTAACATCATCAGTGGCGACCTCCAAGTGAAGCGAAGCTGTTGTCTCCTATTCACTATTCCAATGAGCCACCACACACTGCAGCACAGACGAACTTCGAAAAACGGAGGAGAACCACCTATACGACGTAATCAAGAAGAACGGATACTCAAAAAACACAGTGCGCAGATTCCTCAAGAACAAACCACGACAAGCAGACAAAACACAGCCAGAAACCCTAACCACCTTACCATATATCAAAGAAGTTTCAGAAATGACAGCCAGACTACTGAGACCCCTCGGAATCCTAGTAGCACACAAACCCACCAACACTCTCAAACAAAAACTAACAAACTTAAAAGACCCAGTACAACCCATGGACAAAACCAACGTCATCTATAAAATTCCATTTAAGGACTGCCACAAACACTACGTAGGACAAACAGGAAGAAAGTTAGCCACCAGGATTCATGAACACTAGCTAGCCACAAAAAGACACGACCCCCTCTTCCTCATAGCCCTACACACGGATGAAAAAAAATACCATTTCGACCGGGACAACACATCTATCCTGGGACAGGCTAAGCAAAGACATGCCTGAGAATTCCTGGAGGCCTGGCACTCCAACCACAACGACATAAACAAGCACATAGATCTAGACGCCATCTATCAACCCCTCAGAAAACGAACAAGAAATGACATCACCACAAACCCCAGGAACCCCATCCAGGACAAACATATAAATAGAAATCAGGAGACAACAGCTTCGCTTCACTTGGAGGTCGCCACTGATGATGTTACCTAGCCAGGTAATGAAACATCTGGATATCAAACCTCCAGCTCAGCGAGCAAACTACACCCTTCCCATCTCTGCCTTAAAAATATTACAAGTTCCTGCATCCACTGCCTTTTGAGGAAGAGAATTCCAAAGACTCCGAACACTTTGAGAGGTTTGAATGGGAGCCCTCTTACTTTCAAACAATGACCCTTATCTCTAGCTTCTCCAATATGAGGAAACATCCTTTCAACATTCAACCTGGTCAAGTCCCCACAGGATCTTTTATGCTTTGATTGAGTCATCACTGATATTTCTCAATTCAAGAGGACACAGGCTTAGCCTATCTAGTCTTTCCTCATAAGACAATCCATTCATTCCAAGTATTACTCTAGTAAACCTTCTCTAAACTAGTTCTAACACATTAATATCCTTCCTTAAATATGATGACCATTAGTGAACACAGGTAAGGTCTCACCAGTGCCCTGTACAACTGAAGCATAACCTCCCTACTGTTGTATTCAATTCCCTTCACAATAAACCATAATATGTTATTAGATTTACTGATTACTTGCTGTATCTGCATATTAACCTGCGATGATTCAGGTACTAGACACCCAGATCTCTCTGCATCACAGAGCTCTACCACTCTTTCACTATTCAGATAGCTGTTTGTTCTTTCTACAAAAATGAACAATTTCACACCTTGCCACATTATATCCATGTCAATATGTCACCCCTACATCATGTGCTTTTACTTTCCACAATGACATTTTATATATCACCTCTCAAACGCCTTCAGGAAATCTAAATACAATACATCTACTGGCTCCCCTTAATCTACACCACAAGTTACTTCTTCAGAGAATTCCAGTAAATTAATTCAACTTAGTTTTCCTTTCACAAAACCATGTTAGCTTGCCTGATTACCTTGGATTTAACCAAGTGCCTTATAATAAAATTTTTTAAGAATAACCTCTGGAGATCCAAGATGGCAGCGACCCAGCAAGACTCAGGCCAAATGGGCTGCCCGCCTCCACCACACCTGCCAAATCATTCAAAATAACTTTTATTCAATACAGTTAGTCATTTTGCATCAAACTTGAGTAGTTTGGTGCTTTGTTAAAATGACTAAGGGAAAGAATGTCCGCAGCTCACAGCAGGCAGGAACCCCTCCCCCACCTCCCCAGCTGCAGCAGAGGCATCCGTAGCTGCCTCGGGGGACTTACCTATGGTGCAAGCTTGAAGCGAAGATCGACACCTTCATAGAAGAGTTCAGGAGTAGGTGGGAATCGCTCTCGGTCACGCTGCAAAAGCACGGTCGAGACATTGAAAAAATCGAACATTGAGTTGGAGGGGCAGAGCTAAAGGCCACAACCTTCGAGGCTGCTTCAGAATCGGCTGTGGGCCGGGCCGGGCCGGGCCTTAGGAGATCACATCAATGACCTCGAGAATGGGGGTCCGTCAAAAAAAATTTGTTTGCTGGTCCTTGCCGAACGGGAAGAGGAGGGCCAGCTTGCAGTGTTTTTGGAGCAGTGGCTCCCTCAGATGTTGAAGCTGGAGGCTGGATCAGGCCAGGTACAGGTAGAATGGGCCCACCGGGTTGCAATTTGCAGGCCCGGTTTGGACCGGTGCCCCCGCCTGGTCCTGTTCCGGCTTCAGTGTTACAGGGAGATGCAAATGCTCCTGGAAGCCTCCAGAAATCTCAGGAAAGATCCCCAGGCCATGACATACAAGGGATCTAAGACTATGCTGTTTCAGGAATTTTCCCCAGCTTTGGTCCGCAAGAGGAGGGCATTTGATGAAATGAAGAAGGGTCTAAGGGACTTAAACATTCAGTACTCCCTGAGCTACCCAGCAACGCTATGTTTTAACCACGAATGATCCGTCTATAACTTCGGATCGCCGGAGAAGGCAAAGGAATTTTTGGACTCACTTAAATAGATTGTAAGAATTAATTTGCATGGTTAATGATGCTGTTCTGTTCCCCCCCCTCCCCCCCCCCACCCCCGGTTTACCCTTTTTTTGTCTCCTGTTTTTTTTATTGTCTAATATCATCTCTGGGGGGTAGGAAGGGGGACTTATTTGTTCTCCAATATGCGATTTTCTGTTTTTTTACATGGGCCGGGCGATCTAGTTGATTCAGGTGAGGGGGTGGGGGGCATCTGCCTTGTCCTACCTTATCTCGTTCTTTTAGAGCGGGGTTGTTCCCCCCTTTTATTTTGTGTTATTATGCTTAATTATTACCTGCTGAGACTGTAACCTTATAGTTTTATATGTTTATATGTCGTATTAACATTACTAAATGTATCTAGGTGTTGGTGCGGATGGGAGGGGTGGGTAGGGTATTCACTATTAACTTTAGCTTTATAGTACACCTGAAGCTTTCTATTTTATTATGGGATGTCTGGGTCGAGGGTGGGGCACTGGTTGGGAGAGGATACGATGGGTTTTCAGAAAGGAGGTGATGCCCCCAGAAGCAAGGGGGAAAATCTCCTTTTAAATATGTTTTTTTTTAATTTAGAAATAGTTTTTTACTATATTGGCATGAATGTATTAAAGAATTTCTATTTTTGTGAATTTTCTATGGTGTTTTGGATAGGGTTCTTCCTCCCGGGGGGTCTCGGACTGCCTGGATGATTATGGTTAGTCATTTGATTAAATGGTGCACCTGGAATGTCAAGGGGAGTAATTCGCCAATCAAAAGGAAGAAAATACTATCAAACCTCAAAAAAGAAAGGGTTGATATAGCTCTCTTACAAGAGACACATTTACTGGATAAAGAACACTTGAAATTAAAACAGGGTGGATTTGATCAGGCCTTCTTTTCCTCTTTCAGTTCAAAAACTAGGGGAGTAGTCATTCTTATTCGGAAGAATATCCCTTTCAAAATCCTAAATCAGATTAAAGATGAATCTGGACAGTACATATTGATTAAATCCCTTATAAATGGAGAGGAATATGGGATATTGTCCACTGGCGTATCCTTTCAAATTCATAATGGAAGCTTTGTCCAAACTGATGGCTCTCAGGGCCCGTCATACAATTATAGGGGGAGATTTTAATTGCATTATGGACCCGGAGATAGACAGGATACCCAAGAGTACTGCGGGTGTATCCCCCAGATCCAGGCAATTGGCGGATTTGAATAAAGAGTTAGGATTAGTAGATGTGTGGAGGTGCCTCCACCCGCAAGGCAGAGATTTCTCTTTTTATTCTAATCCACATAAGTGTCACACTAGAATTGATATGAGTTTTTGCCCCCTCGACATTTTTGAATTCCATATTATCCTGCAAAATAGGTAATATCATAATTTCTGATCACGCTGCAATGTATATGAAAATCAAGACTAGGAACAGTGAGACATCTCCCCGACATTGGTGTATGGATTCTTTCTTAATGAAGGATAGTAAATTCATAAAATATTTCTCTTAAGACTTCAAAACTTTTTTGGAAATTAATTCAGGTACGGCTAGTAACCCGTCAATGATGTGGGAGACCATTAAGGCTTCTGTGCAGAATCTGATCATTTCATACTCGGCGACCGAGAAAAAACTAATGGAAGAACAACAGCGTCGACTCGAGGCTCGCTTAAAGGCAGCTGAAACAGTATACATTGATAGGCCCATTGTTGCTAAATCACAAAGGATTACGGCCCTTAGGACAGCCCTGAATACCGCGCTTACCCAAACGGCAAAGAAGGAAATATTATTTGCAAAGCAAAGATTATATGAATTTGGCAATAAGCCTGGTAGATACCTAGCATTTCTCGCAAGGTAATAAAAGACCCCCCAAGCTATCAGGTCCATTAGGGAAAGTGCTGGTACTCTGACTCACGATTATAAAAGGATCAACACAATATTCAGAAAGTTTTACTCTGATTTGTATAAATCGCAGGATTGTGAAGATAGAGCCAGGAAGATGCTGTCCTTTTTTAAAAGCTTGGCCTTTCCAGACTTAACCCCAGAACAGGTATCGATCCTGAATGCTCCCCTAACAACCCAGGAAATACTTGATGCAATCAGGCAGCTTCAGAGCAGTAAGGCACCTGGCCCAGATGGATTTCAGGTTGAATTCTACAAAGAGTTTACAGGAGTATTAGCTGGCCCACTTATGGACATGTACAACTACTCATATAGTCAGGGCTGCCTTCCACCTTCATCTCCCTCATTCTCAAAAAAGGAAAGGACCCAGAAGATTGCGCTTCATACAGACCAATATAGTTGCTAAATGTCGATTTTAAAATTCTTTCTAAAACATTAGCATTGAGGTTGGAGAGAGCATTGCCATACATCATAACAGAGGACGAAATGAGGTTTATCAAGGGCCGTAGATCATCTAATAATATTAGAAGGGTTTTGAACATGATTCAAGTCTGTCATCAGGAAAGAATACTGGGAATAGTAGTCTCGTTGGACGTGGAGAAGGCATTCGACAGGATTGAATGGTCATACCTGTTCTATACACTGGAAAGGTTTGGCGTTGGAAAGGTATTTGCTAAATAGGTCTCAACATTGTATAATGACCCCAAAGCAGTCATGATCACCAATGGTTTAGGCTCAGATAGCTTCAGTGTGGGTAGGGGCTGCCGTCAGGGATGTCCTCTCTCACCATTACTATTCATGCTAATAATTGAGCCACTAGTGGAAGCTATACAGGCTGACGCTAATATAACGGCCCCGAGGGTTGGCACAGGTAAACATAAAATTACCCTTTATGCAGATGATTTTCTCCTTTATCTTAGTAATCCTTTGATGTCCATGCCCCGCCTGATCCAAGTTATTAATTTATTTAGTGCATTCTCAGGTTACAAAATTAATTTCTCAAGATCAGAGGTCTCGCTAGTATGTCCCACTTATTGGACGGATCTCACTTTCCCTTTCTGGAGGGTTTTTTATATTTCGGTATTTTTATCACCCCAGTATTTGGCCAGCTATACAAGGTCAATTTTGTGCATCTACTGGAAAGGATAAGGCAGGACCTTTAACGTTGGGGGGATCTTCCAATTTTCTGGCTAGGTAGAATAGCTCTAATTAAAATGAATGTCTTGCCCCGGCTCTTATACCCTATGAGAATGCTCCCAGTGATGCTGTCGAGGCCGGCACTGCGCAAATTATATGGTTGGCTGGGTTCTTTCATCTGGAATCATAGGCGGCCCCTCATTAAGTTAAAGAAGCTACAGCTTCCACAGACAAAGGGAAGGCTGGATTTTCCAGACTTTGGGAAGTATCAGCTGAGTTCCCTATTAAGCTACATAGCCAATTGGGTCTCATCTGACCCACAATCAATCTGGCTGGACATCGAGGCTTCTCAAGTAAAGTGCCCTCTTATTAACCTCTTATTTTTAGATTATATGAAAGTCATTATGGAGCATTGTAAAAACCCTGTAGTATTAAATGCAATTAAAGCCTGGAAGATAATGCAGCAAAGCGAGGGTAATTCACATAAAACCTCCCCTTATCCTCCTATAATGGGGGCATGGGGTTTTCAACCGGGGCTCACAGATGCCACATTTAAATCCTGGAGGTCCAGGGATATCTCCTATTTAGGGGATCTGTTTGATTAAGGGCTCTTGATGTCTTTTGAACAGCTGCACCAGAAATTTGGACGACCTAATGGAGACCTCTTTCGATATTTCCAAATTTGAGATTACATACAGAAGAAGAAGACTACGCTATTAGATAGCCTTTATAAATCAGATAGAGAACATAGAGTGTTGTGGCCAATGGGTTTACCCTCGGTCAGCACTCTCTATCATTCATTACATAATGAAGACATGAAAACATGGAACGTTTGCTTAGAACATGGGATCAGGAATTGGGATTGGAAATATCCACAGAAATGTGGGATGTCATCTGGGAAAATGTCAGAAAAATCTCCATCTGTAATAGAACCCAGGCCATTCAGTTAAAGATACTCCATAGGACCCATATAGCACCGGAATAATTGGCAAAATTTAGGGCAGGAGCATCTCCAATGTGTCCCAAATGTAAAATAGAGGTGGGCACTCTCACACACTGCTTATGGACATGTCATAAGATCCGCAAATACTGGGTCAGAGTAGCAAATGCTTTGACAAAAATCTTGGGAACGGAAGTTAGAGTAGATCCAGTATCTCTTCTCCTGGGCTTTTCGAGCTTGCTTTCCTTGGATGTGCACGGGAGGAAATTATTTTCCATTCTCTCCTTTTGTGCAAGAAAAAATATCTTAGTAAACTGGGTAGCTGAGGGCCCTCCAGGACTTCCAAATTGGCACAGGTTAATCATGGAATGTATTCCCCTTGACTTCCTTACAAATATGGTGCACCAAAAAACTGAATTATTCTATAAAATATGGCAGCCCTTCCTGAATTATATAGATACAGATATTTTGGCCATTTTGTCAAGGTCTTTCATCTAGTTGTGGTAGCGGTTCTGGCTGGTCCTGGGCCCCTTGGGGTAGGAAATCCAAATGAACACGGGTTTTATTATGACTTGATGTTAATTCGTTCTGAGCATGTATTTCACTATTTAATTACTAAGTTATCCTTTTTTTGTCTTGAGTAATGTAAGATATTTTATTGTACGCTCTGGTTAGTTATAGGTTAGATTAGTAGTTAGTTGAGTTTTGTCTTTTTCTTTTTTTATCTTTTCTTTTTGTTTGACAGGTTTTGGTTATTATTTATTTAATATTTAATTGTATATTAGTGCTTGTATTTGTGTTTATTTTGTAAGTTTGTAAAAACATGTTAAATTTTCAATAAAAGTATCTATTAAAAAAAAATAACTTCTAAGTTTTCCCTTTGATAGATGTTAAGCTAACTGGTCTGTCATTTCATGCATTCCAGCTTCCTGTTAGATGTTAAAGAGACATAGCTGTCCTTCAACAAGGATTGGATTTTGATACTTGAGGGATATATGACATTCAAGAAGAACAGGAGATTGCATAGAGCTGGAGGAGCAGCATTGTTAATCAAAGATGATATTTCTGCAGTAGTCAGACATGACTTTGGTACAGGAAATCAAGATATAGAATCAGTTTATGCAAAGATGTGGAAAAGTAGGGGAAATAAGTCACATATGATCTATAGCCACAATGTAGAATGAAGTATACAAGAAGAAACATTTGTATGTATGTGACAAAGGAACCACAATAATTATGACAATAATTCATGTATATATAAACGGAAAAATCAGCTTGGTAAAAATAGGTTTAGTGAGGAGTTCCTAGACTGCTTTCAAGATATTTTGTTAGAGCAGCACATTCTAGACCTGACCAGCAAGCAGAACATACTAGACTTGGAATTGTGATCTATACCAGGATTCATTAATGACATGGAGTCATAGAATCATAGAGAAGTACAGCACAGAAACATGCCTCTCAGTCCTAAATTAATCTAGCCCTATTTGCCAGCACTTGGCCCATATCCCTCTAAATCCTTCCTATTCATCTACCTGTCCAGATGCATTTTAATTGTTGCAATTGGACCAGCCTCAACCACATCCTCTTCTGACAAAACTGCTCCTTTAACAAGGTTACACTGTCCTCGACTTATTTTCAGAAAGGTTGTAAATGGCACAAACTCCAGAAAGTCTGGGGTTGAAGGGTTTTAGGGACAGTTTGATAATAGCTAACAGATACTGCCTCAGAAACGGGCTTTCAAGTTTTAAAAAAATCTTGGACAGTAAAAGGGGAGTGGTCAGTTCTCCCAGCTCAGCTTTTCTCTGGTTTAGTTTGATTGTTAACAGTAGTGTGGAAAAGCTGCTGGACCCAAAGAAGAGGGTCTCTGACTTCTACCCTGTAAGATCCTGTGTCGGATTTTACCTGCTGTGCCAAGAGGTGTTCATGGGAATTGTTGCAAGTATTTGGAACAGCATCATTAAGTTGGGATAATTGTTGGATTTTCCGATAGGTTAAGTCATTTGGTATTCTGTTTTTTTTTGTTTGTGTTTCATTCCATAATCTTGTAAATAAACACTGCTATGTTCAAAATGAAGTGGTTTGACCAGCGGCATTTCTCCTGGTGAGTCCATTTCATATCTGCTTAAAGCAACTAACAAAGTTAGGGTCTGGGCTATCTTCCTGAAATGTTTTGAGGGGGTCTGTCGTAATCATAACACTCTGGCAGCTCATTCCATGCATGAATTGCACTTTACATGAAAAAAGTTACCGTTTAGGTCCCTTAGGCACCTCGATGCACCACTCACAACATGATTGAGTTCTACTTCAGTCTGAAAGAAAAAAATGACTGGGTTCAGGACTAGTATTTTACACTTAAATATGATCAACTGTATGGGCATAAAAGCTGAGCTAGCTGAAGTGAGCTGTCATATTAGGCAGGAAATATAACAGTACAGCAGCAGAAGCAGTCTTTAAAAGAGATGAGTACATTCTCAATATGAAGAAATATCAAAAAGAAGGACCCGCCATCTGTGGATAACTAAAGAAGTTAAGGAGCGCATCAAACATTTTGAAAAAGCATACAAAGAGCATGGACTGCAGCAGTTCACGAAGGCAGCTCAGCACAACGTTCTCAAGGGCAGCAAGAGGCAGGCAATTAATGCTGGCCAGTCAGCCATGCCCACATTCTGTACGTGAACAAAAAAAGATGAACATCAAGTCCAAAGACTGTTTAGAATATAAAGAATGCAAAGAATGACTAAATGATAGTCAGGAGAAATAAATTATGAAAGGAAGCTAACTAGAAATGTTTAAAAAAAGACAGCAAGATTTCCTGCAAGTATTTAAAAAGGAAAAGATCAAGTAAAGTGAGTAATGGTCCTGTGGAGGGTGAGAATTGGGAATTAACATCAGGTAATAAGGAAATGATGGATAAAATGAATAAATATATTGTTTTTGTCTTCACGAAATAGTGAGTATAAAAACATCCCAGTCATACCTGTAAACCAGAAGGTTAAAGGAAGGAAGGAACTTAGTAAAATTATAATCACTCGAGAGGCAGTACTGAGCAAACTAATGGAGCTGCACGTCATGTTGGACTTCACGCTACAGTCTCAATTAGCTTGCTAATGATTCAGTAAGTGCATTCGTGTTAATCTTCCAAATTCATTTGGCTATGAAAAGTTTCATCCAACTGAAAAGTATCAAAACATAACCCTTCTATTCAAGAAGGAAGAGAGGAAGAGAGCAGGAAACCTAAAAGTCATTTACAGGACTTGACAAATTTTGTGGCAAAAGGAGATTATAAGTGGACACTTGTAAAAACTCAAAGTAATCTAAAGGAGTCAACATTGTTTTGTGAAAGGAAAGTCATGCTTAACCAATTACTTGGAATTCTTTGAAGGATAGGAACATCAGAACAAGAGTAGGCCATCCAGCCACTCAAGTCTGTTCCATCATTCAATGAGATCATTGCTGAGTTTTGGCCCATGTCCCTTAATACATAGAGCATACAACATTACAGTGCAGTACAGGCCCTTCGGCCCTTGATGTTGCATCGTCCTATGGAACCAATCTGAAGCCTATCTATCCTACACTATTCCATTTTCATCCATATGTTTATCCAATGAGATTTAAATGCCCTTAAAGGTGAGTCTACTACTGTTGCAGGGAGGGTCTTCCACACCCTTACTACTCTCTGAGTGAAGAACCTACCTCTGACATCTGTCCTATATCTATCATTCCTCAATTTAAAGTTATGTCCCCTCATGCTAGCCGTCACCGTCCGACAAAAAAGTCCCCATGACAATTACCCCATTACTTTTGTTCCTATCCAGAATCATCTTTGCAATCCGTTCCTTTACATCTCTGAAACTTTTCGGTGGCCTATAGAAAACTACCAATAGGGTGACCTCTCCTTTCCTTCTTCTAACCTCAGCCCATACTACATCAGTAGACGAGTCCTCATCAGACATCCTTTCTGCCACCGCAATACTGTGCTTGACACCTCCCCCTCTATTACCATCTTCCCTGTGCTTACTGAAACACCTAAATCCGGAACCTACAGCAACCATTCCTATCCCTATTCTATCCATGTCTCCGAAATGGCCACAACATCAAAGTCCAAGGTACCAACCCATGCTGCAAGTTCACCCACCTTATTCTGGATGCGCCTGGCATTCAAGTAGACACACTTCAAACCAGCTTCCTGTCTGCTGGTACACCCTTACCACCTTGAAACCTTATACATGCTCTCACTACTCTCAATCACTGGAGCTACAAATCTGGTTGCCATCCCCCTGCTGAATTAGTTTAAACTCTCCCAAAGAGCATGAATTAGTTTACACTCTCCCCCCGCCAGGATGTAGGAACCCTCTGGTTTAGGTGTAGAACATCCCATTTGTAGAAGTCCCACTTACCCCAGAGTAAGTCCCAATTATCCAACTATCTGAATCCCTCCTTCCTGCAGCATCCCTGTAGCCACATGTTCAACTGCTCTCTCTCCCTATTCCTCATCTCACTAGCACAGGGCATGGGTAACAGATAATAACTCTGTTTGTCCTAGCTCTAAGCCTCCATCCTAGCTCCTTGAATTTCTGCCTTACATCTTCATCTTTTTCCTACCTATGTTGTTGGTGCCTATGTGGACCACGACTTGGGGCTGCTCCCACTCCCCATCAAGGATCCCGAAAACACAATCTGAGACATCACGGGCCCTGGCACCTGGGAGACAACAAATCAATGTGTGTCTCTCTCATTCCCACAGAACCTCCTATCTGTCCCCCTAACTATGGAGTCTCTAATGACTAATGCTCCACTCTTCTCATTCCCTTCCCTTCTGAGCAACAGGGACAGACTCTGTGCCAGAGATCTGTGCCCCATGACTTACCCCTGATAAGTCATTCCCCTCAATAGTATCCAAAACGGTAAACTTGCTATTGAGGGGAAGCACCACAGGGGATCCCTGCACTGTTTGCCTATTCCCTTTCTGTCCCCTGACTGTAGCCCATCTACTTTTTTCCTGTACCTCAACTCCTCTCAATTACCCCCTCAGCCTCCTGAAGGATCTGAAGTTCATCCAGCTCCAGCTTCAGTTCCCTCATGCAGTTTCCAAGGAGCTGGAGTTAGGTGCACTTCCAGCAGTGGGGACACGAGTGGTGACCCTACCTTGGCTTAATAAAAAATTATCTTTCTCAGATTTAAAATTAACAACTGATCTAGCATCCACTGCCATTTATGGAAGAAATTTCTAAACGTCCACCACCCTTTGGGCTTCAAAGTGCTTCCCTGAATGGTCTGGCCCTAATGTTTAGACTATGCCCCCTATTTCCAGAATCCCCAGCCAATGGAAATAGTTCATCTTTATCTACCCTGTCTTTTCCGAGTTAATATCTTGAAAATCTTGATCAGATCACTCCTTAACCTTCTAGATTATAGAGAGTACAATGCACTGTGGATATAAGGGAGCTCCTTGATGCACTGTACTTAGATTTCCAGACTGCAATTGATAAGATGCCACATAAAAGGCTTTTACACAAAGTTGGACATCATGGCACAGAAGGTAACAAACTGGTATGGATAGATGATGAGTTGGCTCACAAAACACAAAGAATAGGCGTGAATGGGCCTTTTGGTATGGTGAGATGCGAAAAGTAGGCACCCACAGGGCATTTATGCTGGACTTCCAACCCTTTATAATCTATATCGAAGAGTTAGTTGAGGGGATCAGAGGCATGTGGCTTCATTGCAGATAACGCAAAGATAAATAGAAAATAATGTTAAAGATGCAGGCTGATATAGATATGATAACAAGGATGCAGACTGTATTGAAATGATAACTGAGTCACCAAAAATCTGGTAGATGGACTATAATGTGGGAAAATGTGATGTTGTTCATTTTGACAGGAAGAATAAATTTAAAAGACTGAAAAACTGCAAAATTCTAATGCACAGAGGCATCGAGGATTCTAGGGCATGAGTCACAAAAAGTTGATATGCAGGTATAGGAAGTGGTTAAGAAGGTTCATAGAACTTTATCCTTTATGATGAGAGCGTTTAAGCATAAAAGTAAGTATGTTAAAAATTGTGTCAAACTAAAATCAATTACATCTAATTGTGCAAAGACAGGTGGTAGTTGAGGAGATTGGACAGCAGACCAATAAGCAGCAAAGAATGAAAAATTATAGTGTAAGCGAATGCTAGACTGAAACATAAAGAAAGAAAAACTTTCCATGACTTAAGAAGGAAAGACATAACAAAGTGAGCAGTGGTCCACAGAAAATTAAATTGTAGGATTAACAATTGAAAATAAGGAAATGGCGAATGATATGAACAAGTATTTTGCATCAGTCTTCACTGCAGAGAATATGAGTAATGTCACCAAAGCAGCAATTAGTTAGAAATTGGAATGGAGTGAAGAACTCAGGAAAATCACAATCGCCAGAGAAGTCGTATTGAATAAATTGCCAGACTGCAAACTGATAAGTGTCTGGGTCCTGATCGATTTCATTCTAGACTCATGAAAGAAGTAACTGATGTGAGGGTCAATGTATTTGTTCTAATTTTCCAAAAACTCCCTTGATTCAGAGATGGTTACATTAGGTTAGAAGATAGTGAATGTAATTCCTTTATTCAAAAAGGGAGAGAAACAAAAAGCAGAAAACTGCAGGCCAACTAGCTCAACATCAGTCATTGAGAAATTTTGGAAGTGATTATGAAGAATTTAATCAAACAGAGGTGTTTGTGCTAGGGAAATCATGTTCTACCAATCTATTGGAGTTCTTAGAATAAATACTGGAAATAAATGGGAATTTGTAGATGTAGTGTACTTAGATTTCCAGAAGGCATTTAATAAGGTGTCACCTCAAAGGTCATTACAGAAAATAAAAGCTCATGATGTTAGGATAGTGTATTGGCAAGAGTGAAAGATTGGCAAGCTAACAAAAAGCAGAGAGTAGGCGTAAGTGGGCCTTTTTCTATTTGCCATGATAAAATGTATAGTGTACCACAAGGATCTGTGTTAGGACCTCAATTGTTTAAACTTATATAAATGACTTGAATGAAGTGACAAAACTCATGGTTGCTAAATTTGCCTGCGGTACAAAATAAATAAAAATGACATAAGGAGGCTGTAAAAACTTAGGTAAAGTGTTAAGTGAGTTGGTAAAAACGTGGCAAATAGAGTATAATGTGGGAAAACCTACAATTGTCAATTTTGGCAAGATAAATAGAAAAGAAGTACATTATCTATATGTTGGGAGGATAACAAGCTCTGAGATTTACAAGGATCTGCTATCCTTGTGCATAAGATGATAAGACTTAGAAGCATCATGGATGCCCATCATGGATGCTCTTCCATTCAATGAGATCATGGCTGACTTGATTATCCTCAACTCTACTTTCTTATCTTCTTCCACAAGTTTTGATTCCCTTACAAGTTAAAAATTAGTTCATCTCAACCTTGAAAAGTCTTAATCACAAAGCCTCAAAAATTTCCTATGACAAAGAATTCCATTGATTCATTTCCTGCTGAAAGAGTAAAATCCTCCTCATTTCTCTGTCTTTTTTTATGTATATATTAAATGAAAAAAATTGTCATTCTTTTACAAAAGAAACAAACCAATAAAGTTATAAAAGTACAAAAGTAGAGAATAGTAGAAATAAAATTGTACTATTATATCATATTACAGTAACGTTGACAATAAACTGCCTACTATTCTTCGAGATGCAGTCATCTCATATTTACTTAAACCAAATTAGCATAAATTCAAATTAAATAAAATAACATTAAATTAAGTTACAATCTACTAAAATTAAATTACACTACATTGTACTCTATTCCAATATTCCACTCGCCGCACCTCCATCAAGGCTCCCGTCCATGGGAGCAACAGTTATTATACCCGTATTTACTGGGCCTTCCCCTACCCCTGGGGTCTCTGGACCACCATATACAGCCCTCGTTGCTATATAAAAGCCTTAATCAGTACCGCTGACGATTCCATGATGTCATTCAGAAAGGGCTGCTATGTCTTATAAAATTGCTCCATTCCCTGGTGCAACATATTTGTCAGATAACCTTGAGAGACATGCTCCAACACAAGTCTGTGCCACCCCACAAGACTGGAGGCTTTTCTGATATCCAATTCATTAGGATGTTCTTCCTCGCACAGTGTGTAAGAATATTGAATAATCCCTTCCCGTGCTCACCCAAAGAGGGAAGATTCGATAATTCCAAAATGAGGGAAACCGGATCCTCCCTAACTTCCATTCCCAGGATCCTCTCCAACTCATTCACTATGGTCCCCCCCAGTTTCCGTTGATCTTGTAACAGGACCGAAAGCAATGTGTAAGGGTGCCAATACTGTATTCACATCTGGGACATTTCCGGGAAGATCCTTTCTTAAACTTTGCTCATCTTTCTGGCGCCATATGGGCCCTGTGGAAAATCTTCAATTGCACCTTGTGCCTTATTGCATATTGAAATTTTCTTTATGTTCCCCCAAACATCTTCCCATGTTTCTGATGAGGTTTCTTCCCCTGACTCCTGATTCCAAATCTCATAGAGTCTCTCCATATCCCCCAAGTCATTTCCATATAGTACTAACTGAGAGAGTGCCTCCACATCGGAGCACAATTCATTCTATGTCTAACTTATAGGGCTGGGCCAAGAGCATGGTCTTCTTCTGCATATAATCCCTAACCTGGAAATATCGGAATAAGGTCCCTAATAGGGATTCCGTATTTCTGACCTAATTGACTGAAAGATATCAAGACCTTTTGGATGTACATGGAATAGTGTGGGTGGGATGGGCTTCAGATTAGTATGACAGGGCGGCGCAACATCGAGGGCCTAAGGGCCTGTACTGCGCTGTAATGTTCTATGTTCTATATTCTCCCTCAAATAAATCTCCCAGACAGAGACTCCTTTACCCTCCCATACTCTGAAGCTGGAGCCCATTGACCCCGGTTTAAATCCTGGGGCTCCTACCAACGGGTGAACGGCGAAGTCTTAAGCAAATTGCCCTCACCCTGCCGCATTATCCTTCATGCTTTTACCGTATTTATGATAATCAGAATCTCACACTGCTCAACTACAGATCTCATCTTACCCAGGAAAAGCAAGTTTATGAGGGGACATCTCACCTGCGAGGCCTCTACATCAAGCCATATCAACTTCGAATCATTGCACTGCCTACATATGACAACAGAGTACCTATTTGGTACCTCTTCAAATCTGGGAGATCCACCCCCACCCCCAAACCCACCCCTCAACTTCAGATAGGCCCCATCAGTCATATGTGCCTCTTGCAAAAGTGCGATGTCAACCCTTTCCTTCCAAAGATTTGAGAGCACCTTTTTCCTTTTAATGGGGGAATGACTCCCCTTTATATTCCAGGTGCACCACCTGAACAGATCATTAGCCATGACCAAACCCACAGCCCGCAGTCTCCTGAGAGGAACAAGTCCAATCAAAGTGCAATGCGTGGAAAAAAAAACTTTATCAAATCTAGTGTCTATTCCTACAACCATTACCAAAACAATTAAAACTAAAAAAAACTAACCTCTACTCCTAACTTCAACAAATAAACACAAATCTCTAGAGATCTCCCCCCCTTGCACATAGGGGGCATTCACACCCATCCTGATAACCACCCTAGCACCTTCCAGTTAAGGCCATGCCCCAAACCCAAGCAATGGAAAAAAAACATATTATTTGCACTCCTCACCCTGCAAAACAGAACAATGGAATCACTAATAACTATCAAACAGACATAATATAAAACATACCGGATTTTACACCAGAGTAATAACAAGCCTATCAGGTCTGAAACCCCAAAAGGGAAAAGAACAAAGAGAGAAAATATTTTTAAAAAATTATATTATGCCATTGTCCGCACGCATCTTTTTCTCCTTCTCCCTCGGTCAAAGTCTATCATATCAGCGAGTTCAAAAATTCTTGTACGTTTTCCGCTGAATTGAAATTGTAAACAATTTCCCCATAATTGAAATGTAGCACTGCCGGGTACCTCAGAGAATATTGAATGTTTAAATCTCTTAATTTTTTCTTTACATCATCAAAGATCTTCCTTTGCTTAATTATGACCTCAGAAAAATCATGAAAAACGTTATCTTCAAACCTTTATAAGCAAAAGCCTATGGATCTTCTCCCAATCTTCTGGCAGGGTGGGGTAGGAACCCACTTTGCTTGGGGTATGGCACAGAGCCCAACACAGAAGACTATTCAGACTGCCACCATCTTGAATCTCCCACATTTCTCTCTTAAGTAGGGAACCACTCACTGTGAGATAATACACTATAGCCCTAAACTCTCCACTTGCATCCTGTCCAGCCCTTAAAAATCTTATCTATTTCAATAAAATGTCTCACATTCTTCTGAACTCCTATGAATGCAATCCCACGCAACTTCTCCTCATTAGAAGATCTCTCTATACCCAAAATCAACCCAGTGAAATATATCTGTACTGCAGTGCATTTCTCCTTAGATACAGGGAGCAAAGCTATTCACAATACTCTTGGAGTAGTCTGATTAGTGCCTTGAATACGTTTAGAGCAATTTCATTATTTTTATACTCTATTCCCTTTGAAATAAATACCATTATTCCATTCTATTTGTTTCCCTAATATTTGCTAAACATGTATGCTATGTTTTTACATAAGAATCTACAAATCTCACTGTGCACCACTCTTTCTCCATTTAATTAATATTCAGCTCTTCTTTTTTTAACCAAAGTGCATAACCTCACATTTTCACACATTATGTTCCATCTACCAAGTTTTTTGCCCATTCACTTAACCTGTCTATATTCCTCTGCAGGTCAGGCAGCATCCAAGGAGCAGGAGAATCGACGTTTTGGGCATGAGCCCCCGAAACATCGATTCTCCTGCTCCTTGGATGCTGCCTGACCTGCTGTGCTTTTCCAGCAACACATTTTCAGCTCTGATCTCCAGCATCTGCAGTCCTCACTTTCTCCTATATTCCTCTACAGACTCTTTGTGACGTCTTCACAACTTCCCCATCCATTACTTTTGTGCCACCTATAAATCTGAAGTGGTACATTAGCTTCCCTCATTCCAGTTGTTAATATATGTTGTAAATAGTTGTGGACCCATCACTAATCCCTGTATCATTCCATAGATTACTGGTTGCCAAACTGAAAATGCCACCTTTATCCCAACTCTCTGTCTTTTTTTAGACAGTTAGATAACCTTACATCCATGTTAATATTCTAGACCCAACACCATGAGCTCTTCTTAAGCAATCTTTGTAGAGTACCTTATGGATGCCTTTTCGAAATCCAAATATATTACATCTACTGGTTGCCCTTTACCTATCCTGCCTGCTACTTCCTCAAGGAATTCTAATAACTGTGAGAGGCATGAAGCCTTGGTGAAACTCTTTACTAAATTATGCATTTCTAAGTGCTCTGCTGTTACATCCTTTATAAAGATGCTGTTACATCCTTTTCCAATGACAGACTGGCCTATAGTTACCTTTTTTTGATATCCTCCTCTTTTTGAATAAGGGCAATTTTCCAATCCTTGGAGACCTTTCTAAAATCTAAGGATCCACTATTTTTGTAAATACTTACTTTGATATCCTTTGAAAAGTTTCAATATACTTGTTGCCCTTTAACCCCATGAGTTTCTTGAGTAATTTTTCTTTCATGGTAGTTATTGAATTTGCTTCCTCCATACCTTTTGACAACTTGATTTAATCTTTTGGTATGTTATTAATATCCTCTACAGTGAAAACATATAATGTATTTATTCATCTCCTCAGCCCTTTCCTGATTCCTCATTATTATTTCCTCAGTCTCATTTTTATAGCAGCTTATGACAACTTCGGTCTCTCTCTCTCTCTTCATTTTTAGATATCTCAACAAGGTCTTAATGTCTGTTTCATATTACTCACTAGTTTACTTTCATAGCTTATTTTCTCCCACTCTTTTTTGGTCACCTTTGTAGGTTTTTAAAACTTTTGCAATCCTCTGGTTTATCACAACTCCTTGAATTGCATGAAACCCAAAACTTTACTGTGCAAGCACAGCAACTATTTAGGACAGAAAATTTAATGTTTTTATTTAAAGTGAAGGAAATTGAATACAAAACTGGTAAGGGTATGCTTCAATTATAAAGGGCACTAATGTAACTACTTCAGGAGTACAGTGCACAGGACTGGCACCTAATCTAAGGGAGGATGTAAATGTGTTGGAGACAGTTCAGAGAGCATTTATCCTGGTATTAGGGTGGTTGTCTTATGAGGAAAGATTGGAGCGTTTAGGCTTGTATCCACTGACATTCAGAAGAGTTCGTTTGTTTCAAACATGTGAGATCCTAAGCGGTTTTGACAGTTTAGATGTGGAGAGAGTGTTTTCTCTAATGGGTGAATCCTCTAATGGGGTTTTAAACATTTGAAACAGAAATGAGATTTTTTTCTCTCTCAGAGAGTCATGGGTCTGTAGTGAAAGCAGAGTCTTTGCATATTCTTAAGGCAGAGGTAGATAGATTCTTGTTAAGCAAGTGATTCAAAAACTTATCATGGGTCACTGGGAATGTGGAATTCAGAACACCAACAGATCAGCCATGATCTTATCGAATGACAAAGCAGGCTCAAGGGACTGAATTGTTTAATTCTGCTTCCAAATCATTCCTCATATGTTCATGTCCCATAGAATGTTTTAGTTTATGGAATGTTAGTGAGACCATTTCTTGAATACTGTCTGCAATCATTTAGCTCCCTGCCTGTGTTGAGCTTTGAAATCATGTAAGCTTCATTTGCAGCAAATGCATTTTATGCTAAAAATTGTGCAATCTTTGCATCAATAAAGCAGATGATATCAGATAAACTAATGCTATTTAACAGAAATTCCAGGTTATCATAATATCATATTATGGAAGTGCCAGTGTTGGGCTGGGGTGGACAAAGTTAAAAATCACACAACATCAGGCTACAGGCCAACAGGTTGTTTTGGAAGTGCTAGCTTTCAGAGCATTGTTCCTTCATCTAGTTACCTGATGAACTTGGTGTTGTGTGATTTTTAACTATTGGTGAGAGAAAATGTGTAAAAAAAGAGAGAGAGCAAAACCATCTGTTAAAGCATTATGATGTTTAAACTGAGTTTGAGATATGAACAAAGCTTTCAATTATTATTCAATTCAACCATTTTTACAAAAAATGTAATCATAATATTTGTCAATAACTGAAACATGAAGGTATGTTTAGAGAGGGAATGATCTGCTTTACGAATATCAAATTTAACAGTTGAACATATCTCTGAAAGAAACACAAGTCAATGTTGGCAATTCTATCGTAGATCATCTTGTCTCCTCCCCACACTTTATTCTATCATAGATCTCCTTAAATCTGCATCCATCTCCTCATTGAAGTAACTCCACAGAGGTCAGTATCCCATCACTGACCACCCTTTAATTACAAATGTATAGCTTTTGTATAGGGATGGCACGGTGGCTCAGTGGTTAGCACTGCTGCCTCACAGTGCCAGGGACTCGGGTTTGATTCCAGCCTCGGGCGACTGCCTGTGTGAAGTTTGCCCATTCTGCCCATGTCTACGTGGGTTTCCTCCCACAGTCCAAAGATGTGCAGGTTAGGTGACTTGGTCATGCGAAATTGCCCATAGAGTTAGGTGCATTAGTTAGGGGGAATGGGTCTGGATGGGTTACTCTTTGGAGGATCGGTACGGACTTGTTGGGCCAAAGGTCCTCTTTCCACACTGGAGGGAATCTAATCTAATCAATAGCAATGTCTCTTACTGAGTCAGACACTAAAATGTTATTATCCCTGGTATTCATTCTTTTATGTTCCCCAGGGCTCACTGACTGGAGCAGGTTAACCGCCCCAATCAGGGAACTCATACTCTATGAGGTACAGCTAGTTGACCCCATTACAATCATAATGCTCATAAAGCAGATGCCATGAGTTTCCCAGAAAACATTCTAACCACAAATTCTCTAAAGCCTCTGGCTCCTATTATGTGATTCTATGAAACCTCAAATCCAGCCCAAAACTACAATGATGACAAATGAGATGGGTGTCATTATGCCCCTAAACCCTTACAACTCTGGTGCAGTGTTACCAAATAACTTAGGGGCACCACTTCAGTTCTTCCAAAGCCCAGAACCAATCCATGTGCTGTCAAAATAAATCAAAGTACCATACTGCTCCCCCAATACAGCCATAGAGTCAGATAGCAAAGAAACAGAACCTTCTCTCCAACTTGTCTATGTTGACCAGGTTTCCTAAATTGAACTAGTCCTATTTGCCTATGTTTGGCCCATATCCCTCTAACCTTTTTTTATTCATGCATCTATCCAAATATTTAAATGTAATTGTACCAGCCTCCACCACTTCCTCTGGCAGCTTATTCCATACACACAAAACCCTCTGTGTGAAAAATATTCCCCATGAGTTACTTTTAAATCTTTCCTTTCTCACCTTAAACCTATGCCCTCTAATTTTGGACTCCCCTACAACTGGAAAAAGACTTTATCTATTCAACATATCTATGTCCCTCATGACTTTATAAACTGTTCTATGGTCACCCGTCAGCCTCTGACACTCCAGGAAAAAATGTCTAGGCCTATCCAACCTCGCCTTATAACTCAAACCCTTCAGTCTCAGCAACATTCTTGTAAATATTTTTCTGCACCCTTTCCAGTTTGACAACATCCTTCTGTTAACAGGACAACCAGAATTATACGCAATAGTCTCAAAGTGGCCTAACTACTTGTAACAATGTCTTGTACAGCCACATTATGTCATCCTAACATCTATACTTAATGCTCTGACCAATGAAGGCAAGGATGCCAAATGCCTTTTTCACCATTCTGTCTACCTGTGACACCACTTTCAAGGAAATATGTACCTGCAGCCCTGGTCTCTCTGCTTGACAACACTCCACAGGGCCCTATCATTTTCTACCATAGCTCTAAACTAACTCTTCTTTTACCAAGTTATTCCCCAGTTCTGTACCAAGTTCAGAGTTTCCCTAAAGGGCAAGGTTGCCCCATATTCCAAATAGCCAACTCTTTGTGGTCTCCTGTTCTGACATGATTTTAGAGTTGGTAAAGGAATTTAACATGTTGTTAAATAAAGGCACTCATTTACACAGAATCATGAAAAGAACCCTAAAAATCAATCCACAAGGTACTCGGAGATATCTCAGAATACCATTTAACAAGAGACATAATTTGGCTTATTCAGTCACTCTGAACCAGAGGCCTTGATTTCATTATTTTACATGGCTAAAGCCCTCGTTTTTATAAAAGATCAGATCCTCTGACACATCAACAAGCATCATAGGGAATCTGCTAGTGGATTTAAATAATTAAAAAAAAGTCTGAATGGGAACAAATCTGATTTATGAACTATGGCAAATGGCAAATGGAGTTTAATATGGATAAGTGTGAGGTCTTGCATTTTGGAAGGTCACATCAAGATATGAGTTTCATGGTGAATGATAGGGCCTTAAGGCATGTAGTGGAACAGAGGCGCCTTGGAGATCAAGTTCACAGTTCTCTGAAAGTGGAGTCACAGGTAGACAGGGCAGTGAAGTAGGCTTTTGGTACACTGGTCTTCATCAGTCAGGACATTGAGTGTAGAAGTTGGGAAGTTTTGTTGCAATTGTGCAGTATGTTGATGAGGTCGCAATTGGAGTATTGTGTTCAGTTTTGGTCACCTCGTTATAGGAAGGGTGTTATTAAACTGGAAAGAGTGCAGAAGAAGTTTACAAAGGTGTTGCCTGGACTCAATGGTTTGAGCTATAGGGAGAGGTTGGACTAGCTAGGACCTTTATCCTTAGAGCATAGGAGACTGAGGGGGGACCTTATAGGAGCTGTATACGATCATGAGAGGCATGGATATGGTGAATGCACTCAGTCTTTTTCCCAGGGTTGGGGAATCAAGGACTGGAGGGCATCAGTTTAAGGTTAGAGGGGAAAGAATAATAGGGAACCTAAAGGGCAACATTTTTACACAGAGGGTGGTACACATATGGAATGACCTGTTCGCAGAAATGGTTGAGGCGGGTACATTATCAACATTTAAAAGGCAATTGGACAAATATATGGATAGGGAAGGTTTAGCAGGATATGGATCAAGATTAGAGTAGTGCTGGAAATCAGGTCAGGCAGCATCCGAGGAGCAGGAAAATCAATGTTTCCGGCAAAAGCCCTTCATCAGGGATTTAGCAGGATATGGGCCAAGTGCAAGGAAATGGAGTTAGTGTGGACGGACATTTTGATCAGCTTGGACCAGTTTGGGCCAAAGGGCCTGTCTCTGTGCTGTAGGACTCTATGACTCTATGACTCCCACAAAGAACAGAAACCACAATCAGCATTCACTGTATGCTGTTTACATGCACTTAAAAGGGAAGAAATACTTAATATCACAGAAATAGTAATGCTGTTAAGCTGGGTGCTGTGAGTAACTGGCTTATATTAATTGCTGTGGGTTCAGGCTTACAATGAAAGCAGCAAGTGGGTGGCACCTAAGGACTCTAGAACCCTGGAGTAATCTTGCAATGATGTCACAATTCTCCTCACTGAACATAAATAGCACAGTGTGGGTGGGGTTAGAAAGGAGACAGAGAAACACATGGAGAGATAAACAGAAGCTTGAAGCCAAGAATTACATGGAGCAACTAGAGTTTGGCAATAGAGTTTAAGATACAGTCTTTAAATAATTTACCAGGACAAATAAGGTCTTGCACATCTCTTAACAGTTTGCATGTGTTATTTAGTCTTTAATAAGTAACAATGTTATAAATAAGGCTATACTTGAAAACAGTTCTTGACCTTGCATTCTTCTCACCTAGTCTATCTTGAATCGAAACTCATGGATGTGGCCATAAAACCACGTGGCAAAAGAGGGGGAATTAGGAATCTCCGCAAAAGTATTTGAATCAAAGGGATTATAATGAAGACAGTGGTGAGCAGGGCCAGAGAAGATGCCAGATTTGAGTACTCAATGAGAATGTTATTAACTGAAAAAGTATAACAAGCAGACATGGTGGAAATAGCGTGGCAGGAGGAAATAATTGAATATTACTTTCTGGGAACATTACAAATCAGAGTTCTAATAAGTGGCATTGAAACTGGTGAGTCTAAAATTTTGTAAGTACAGAGTATTAAGCCAAGTCGCATTATAGGGACAATGTTGGAGCAACAGAGAGCCATATATCCAAGTTTTCAGACAGCACTAAGTTAGATTGATAGTAAATAGTGTGGATGGCAGCAGAAACCTGCGAAGGGCCATTGATGGATTGAATGAGTGAGCAAAACTGTAGCCAAAGGAGTTCAATGTCAAGAAATGTGAGAAAGTGAGGACTGCAGAGGCTGGAGATGAGAGTCGAGAGTGTGGTGCTGGAAAAGTACAGCAGGTCAGGCAGTGTCCAAGGAGCAGGAAAATCGACATTTGGGGTTAAAGTCCTTCATCAGGAATGGAAGGACTCTTGCCCGAAACGTCGATTCTCCTGCTCTTCGGATGCTGTCAAGAAATGTGAGTTCATTCTCTTTGAACCTAAATGATAAGAAGCTAATGGCTGTGCAGAGGAACAAATGGATGTTGGAGCTCATGTCCAGAAACTACTAAAAGCTATTGAACAAGTCAGAACATGATCAGAAAGGGTAAAGGAGTGTTAGCCATTATTGGGGGTGCTCAAAGAGAAATTATTCCTTTTATATAAAGTCCTGGTCAGGCCACATCTGAACAAATTGCATTTAGGTCTTGGCCCTGGAATGGGAGCAGTGAATTTTAATGAGAATAATGCTGTGGTTAAAGCAGGTACACTGAAAGGACTTGTTGCACAGACCAGGCTTTTATTCCTTTTGGACTCAGAAGATTACAGATATCACACAGAGGTTACAGATATCACACAGAGGTGTTTAAAATGCTTAGAAATGAATCATAGAATAAAATCCCAACAGGCTGAAAAGAGGCCATTCAGTCTATTGAGTCTGGACCAACCCTCTGAAGATCATCCCACACAAACCTAGCTCCCTACCAAATCCCCATAACCCTGCACTTCCCATGGCTAATCCACTTGGTCTGCACATCCCTGGACACTGTGGACAATTTAGCATGGCAATTTAGCAAGGACAGAGCTGGAAATCGCTCTAAATAGCTATTGAAGGTGGGCAAATTGAAAATTTGAAAACTGAATTTGCTGTATTCCATATGTAATCTAATAAGATTGACAAAAGGAGCTGAGATACTGATCAGTCATGATTCAGTTGTCTAACAGAATAAGTTTGAACAGCTAAATTGATTGTTCTTCTTTCCCTTGACAATGAAAATAGATAAAGGAAGAGCTATCTCAGCATTTGTGAGGCATATGGAGTGATATCCTTCCTCAAATCACTGCCAAATTCTTGTCCGTAGACTTCAATTATTGTGTTGCTAGACTCGAATCCACGAAGTAGATTCATATTGCTTTGAGTAACTGTATTACAGCTTCTCATTGAATAAGAGCAATCAAACTGACAACTACAGCCAGGGTGTCAAAGGCAGTGAGGCTACTCTCATAAATTCTCACATGCAATGAGGATGTTTTTATGTTACAGTCATCAAGATGTTCTTTCTGTCAGTTTCAGCACACTGGAAAATCACAGAAAGGTAAATTCCAGCCTCCCAGACAGCAATGTAGATCAACTTGTCTTTCATCTACCTTTATTTCCTTCAAGTAGAATTCCCACTGGATAGTTTTGTTGTTAACAGTGACACCCCTGAAGCAGACTTTACACAAAATACATCAAAATAAATCCAAATAAGGTACCATGTATAGCAAAAATGACATGATTTGTAAAGGTTTTTCAGGCCCACTCTGATACTGTATTACTTCTGTTCAAGTGTGTACTTCTGTGTCAGTCACAAGTGTCTTCTGTGTCAGTCACCTTATCAACTCCCAATTATCAAATCTGGTGAAGGTTTCTGCCACCTGACAGGCAGTAAGTTCCAACTCCACACTACTCCCTGGGTAAAAACATTTCTCCACAACAATACCACCATCTCTCCACCACAGCCCCAACCCCAATTCCCTGCATACCCCCACACACAATTACTTAAATTCTGGACCTAAATCTTGTTCTTGGTCTCTTAGTAAAGGGAAATAGGTCTAATTCTACTCCATTTTATCCAGATCCCACAAACCTTACATATCCTCACTTCATATGACATCATTTATATATCACCTTTGTTATGACATGGGGTGAACCCTTCAGCAACACACTAAAGATTTATCCTGTGCAGTAATCTGTGAAAATTTGGGAGGCCAAGAACTATTTAAAGTAAAACTTAACAACTTTATTTCTTAAAGTATAGCAGAGAATAAAGCTTCTGATTACAAATAAACTTGTTGGACTATATACAACCTGGTGTTGTATGACTTCTGACCTTGTCCAGCCCAGGCCAACACTGGCACCTCCACATCAAGTCAAGAGGAGTTAGCCTTCAACGCCTGAACAATAAGTCAAGGACAGCCTCCAAAAATGGTCCAGCGGCTTGGACATGGTCAGTCAGCTACTCAGGACAGTTAGAGCCAGAATACTGTCTACATAGAAGGTGAATAACTGAATGCTGGGCAGCCTCAAGACTTCTTGCACTGCTGTGGGCTGATTTCAACAAGAGAGAGAGGCAGGTAATGCAGGAGATGAAATGGGTGGTACAGTTCATATTTTTAATCCAGGTGAGAAGATGTCCCGAGGGAGTGAGTAGGCAGCACAGAATAAGAGGTGTCAGGGGTTGGGGTGGACGACAGCAAATGAGGGAAGATATTCCAGGAAATAGTGAGAATAGTAGATCTCGAGCCTTGCTGGGAGGTGATACATGAGCAGAGATAGAGTGAGTGTGAAACACTGGAGAGAAGATGATAGCACTTACGCTGACAGAGTTGAGAAGGATATCGACGTTGGCTCAGATTGCTCTCGTCCAAGTGGAGTTGTCCAGCTCTCTTCTGCCGATCCTGGGGGGAAGAGAATGTCTGACATTAACACTACCCCTTCCAGCAGGACCCCCTTCCTGCCACATCCCACCAAAATGTCAGGATCCATTTTGGGCAGCTCCAGATTGTCGATGCTTATCCAGATGCAGAACGGGCTTTTAAAGATGGCGTGGATGCAAGATATGCCAATGATTTCCAGCATATGCCAATAGTGTTGAATTGTTTCAGGAATAGTGTGTGGTCAGATGAGGCTGGAATCAGAACTGAGGGATGGCATGGTGGTGGTGGAGGGGGCGGGTGGGGTATGGTAATTAATGAGGTGAGTTTAGTAAGGTATAGCAAGAAAACTTGATAGGTCTTGCAGCAATTGTACACCAAGGAATTTAATATTTAGCCACAAATTGTAAAATTCAGCCTATACCTTCAGGGGCTCAAAGTAGCTTGTATCATTGGTGCGTATTACCAATAAGCAGGACCAAGACAAATATACTAAAGTAAATTATCCATCATGGTCAACAAACCATTAATGATCTACTCAGCTCAGATTTATTTATACATCAAAAAGGACAATATAAAATGATATGTGCAACTCTTACAAATATGATTATTGTCTTGACATGATTTGGAGATGCCAGTGTTGGACTGGGGTGTACAAAGTTAACCTGGTGTTGTGTGATTTTTAACATTGTCTTGAGATGGTGATGCAACCTCTGCTATGTCACCACTAGATGGCAATATCACACCACATATGTTCCATTCCCTTTGGAATCCAAGTGTTATAAAGTTATCTTGACAACATCACTGTTGTTTTGCAGTAATCATCATGCTATCACTGAATTCTAACAATGGAGTTATAGGCATGTTTGCTCCCAACTTGATATAATTCTTACACAAATCAGTTGTCTTTCCCTAAGCTGTAGTCTGACAGCTCTTACGTATGGGACACTTATGGAGTCCTAAAGACCTAACTTGAGCAGAAAATTCTGGAAATACTTGGAGATCATGCAGCGTTTTTCGAAAACAAAACAGTTAGTTCTTCAGATCAGTGACCCTGAGTCGAATGAAAACCAAATGAAAGCCTTTATTACACAGAAAACACTAAAAATATTTGTATGAATAGGCATTAATACTGACCAGCAAAGTGATTTCTCCAATTTAATGTGTAAGACCATAAGCAAAAATAGATCATTCACTTCGTTATGTCTGCTCTGTCATTCCATGATATCATGGCTGATTCAACAATCCTAAACTCTACTTTCCTCCCTTATCCCAGCAATACTTAATTCGTTGAAAACCTTTCTCTCCATGGATGCTGCCTGACCAGTGATCTCTAGCACTTTTTGTTTTCAGTTCAGATGCCAGCATCTGCAGTAGTTTGCTCCAAAACTTAATTCCGTACGTGATTAAAAATCTATCAGCCTTGAATATACCTAACTACTCAGCCCTCTGCAATAAGAAAAATTCCACAGATTCACCATGATCTGAAAAAAAATTCCTCCTTAACTCTGTCTTAAACGAGCAATCCCTTCCTCTGAGATTATCCTCTCTGGGCTCTCCAACAAGGAGAAACAAGCTCTATGCATCTACCTTCTCAAGAACCCCTAAGAATCTTGTATGTTTCGTTAAGGTACAAGTCTCATTCTTCTAAACTCCAATGAGTATAGGCTCGATCTCTTCAACCTTTCCTCACAAGAAATTTCCTCCATTTTCCGAATCAACTGAGTGAATCTTCTCTGGACTGCTTCCAATGCCAGGATATTTTACCTTACATAAAGAACAAAACCGTTCACAGTACTGACCAGCGTTTTGCTTTTATTCATTTTTGGGAGATGGGCATCGCTGGCTAGGCCAGAATTTATTGCCCTTCCCCAACTGCCCTCGAGAAATTGGTGGCGAGTTGCCTTCTTTAACCACTGGAGTCCACTGCAACACTTCCCTTTGAATCAAAGGCCAGTATTCCATCTGCCTTCCTTATTATCTGCTGAACTCCCATGCTATCTTTTGTGATTTATGCTGGAGGAGAGCCAAAGCCCTCTGTGCTGTCATTCTGTGCAGTTTTTCTCCCGTTAGGGCAGCACGGTTGCTCAGTGGTTAGCACTGCTGCCTCACAGCACCAGGGTCACAGGTTTGATTCCAACCTCGGGTGACTGTGTGGAGTTTGCACATTCTCCCCATGTCTGCGTGGGTTTCCTCCGAGTGCTCCGGTTTCCTCCCACAGTCCAAAGATATGCAGGCTAGGTGAATTGGCCATGCTAAATTGCCCGTAGTGTTAGCTGTATTAGTTGGAGGGGGGTGGATTACTCTTTGGAGGGTCGGTGTAGACTGGTTGGGCCAAAGGGCCTGTTTCCATACTGTAGGGAATTGAATCTTTAAGATGGCAGCAGCAGAGTTGACAGCATAAAGACTCTCATGCCCAGGGTTCATCCACTCTGTCCATTTTTCTTTCTACTTCTTTTCCTTTTTTAAACGTTTTGTATGTCTTCTGTTTTGCTTGCCTTTACAATTTTACTTTGGAGGATATCGGTACGAAGGTATCTTCGTTAAGGTCTGGAGTGTGGCAGCAGCTGGTGAATCTGGAGCAGGACCTGGAGGATGGCAGTGAGGTGGTTAGTGAGCCCAGAGTGGGACTCTAGAATCGGCATTGAGATGGCAGCTGATGGAGGGATGAGCACGGGGACCTGGTAATGGCTGCTACATCAGCGGAGGCTGGCAGTGGCTTCGACTTTGAGGCAATTTCAGCCTGGCGTCCAGCAGCCCCAATTCCTTTGGACAGCTTTAGTGATGCCTTCCTTCCTGGATCGACAATGAGCTCAGTCCTTGGTTTGATTTCTGTTGAAGCCTTGCAGCCCAATACTCCACCGGTCCGGCATGGCAGTCTTCCAGTAGTACTGTTTTTACCCGACCCCAGGAGCCAGAAATTGAACTAAGATGGTCTTTGTCTTCATTTTTAATTTTTTCTTCTTATCTATGCCTCCTGTTATTAATATTGGTGCCGTGGTATAGCGACTGAAACACGCTTCACTGTTGTTTTTGTAAAAAATTCCTGATGAAGGGCTTATGCCCAAAATTTCAAATCTCCTGCTCCTCAGATGCTACCTGACCTGTTGCGCTTTTCCAGCACCACACTTTTTGACTCTGATCTCCAGCATCTGCAGTCCTCACTTTCTCCTCTTACCTTAAGTAACCGTTTGTGCAGTACCTTATCAAGCTCTATTTGAAAATCCAAATATATTATATCTACTGGTTTCCCTTTGTCTATCTGCATGTTACCTCCTTAATGAACTCCATGAAGCCATACTCACTCTGCTTGTTATATTATTCTAAATTCTCTGCTATGAAATCCTTTATAAATGATGCTAACATTTCCACCATGACAAAACTTAAGCGAACTGACCTAGAATTACCATTTTGTCTTCCTCCACTTTTAAATATTATGTTTGTAGTTTTCCAATCCACTGGAACCTTTCCTGAATCTAAGTATTCTTAAAAGATTACCATTTATTCTATTTATTTATTTAATTCTGCTGCCATTCCTTAGTGTCTTTACTTTTAATTCCTCAATCTTAGTGTCTACGTTAATATGTTTATATTTGCCCCACTTCTCCTTTTTGTTGGCTTTTAAAACTATTCCAACCTCTGGTTTACCAGTGATCGTTGCAACATTGTATGTTTTTTTCTTGCAATTTCACACTATCTTTTAACTTCTTTGATTAACCCTCATCAGGTTATCCCCTTCTGAGAGTCTTTCTTCCCACTGGGATGTATCTTTGCCATGAGTCGTTAACTATTTTCTTAAACGTCTGCTATTATTAGAGTCACAGAGATGTACAACATGGAAACAGATCCGTTGTTTCAACATGTTCAAGCTGACCATATCTAGGTATCCAAGATAAATCTTGTCCCACTTGCCAGCAATTGGTCCATATCCCTCTAAACCCTTCTTATTCATATACCCATCTAAATGCCTTTTAAATGTAAATACAGCACCACACATTTATCAGAATTAAAATCTATCTGCCATTCCTTGGTCCATTGGCCTATGATCAAAATCCCGTAGTAATCTAAGGTAACCTTCTTCGCTGTCCACTATGCCTCCAATTTTGGTGTCATCTGCAAACTTACTAAGTATACTTCCTAAGCTCACATACAAATCATTTATAGAAATAATGAAAAGTAGTGGACCCAGCACAGATGCTTGCGATACACTGTTGGTCACAGGCCTCCGTTCTGAAAAGCAACCCTCCATCACCACCCTCTGTCTTCTACCTTTGAGACAGTTCTGCATCCAAATGGGTAGTTGTCCCTGTATTCCATGTGATCTAACCTTGCTAACCAGCCTTACTGAACATGAGGAACTTGTTGAACGCCTTACTGAAGTCCATATAGATCATGTCCATCACTCTGCCCTCATCAATTCTCTTTGTTACTTCTTCAAAAAATTCAATCCAGCTAGTGAGACACAAATTCTCACACACAAAGCTATGTTGACTATCCCTAATCAGTCCAAATACATGTACATCCTGTCCCTCAGGATTCCCTCCAACAATTTATCCACCACCGATGTCAGGCTCACTGATCTGTAGTTGTCTGGCTTTTCCTTGCCACCCTTCTTAAACAGTGGCACCACATTAGCCAACCTCCAATTTTCCAGCACCTCACCTGTGACTATCGATGATACAAATATCTCAGCAAGGGGCCCAGCAATCACTTCCCTAGCTTCCCACAGAATTCCAGGGTACATCTGATCAGGTCCTAGGGATTATCTTTATGCATTTAAATCTGTCCAACACCTCCTCCTCAGTAACATGACATTTTTCAAGATTTCACTATTTATTTCTGCACATTCTATATCTTCCATGTCCTTTTCCACAGTAAACACTGGTGCAAAATGCTCATTTAGTATCTGCTCCATCTCCTGTGGTTCCACACATAAGCTGCCTTGCTGGTCTTGGAGGGGCCCTAGTCTCTCCCTAATTACCTTTTTGTCCTTAAAGTATTTATAAAGTCCCTTTGGATTCTCCTTCACCCTATTTGCCAAAGCTATCTCATGTCCCCTTTTTGCCCTCCTGCTTTCCCTCTTCAGTACACTCCTACTGCCTTTATACACTTCTAAAGATTCACTCAATCTCCATTGTCTAAACCTGACATATGATTCCTTCTTTTGCTGAACCAAAACATCAATTTCTCTCGTCATCCAGCATTCCCGACACCTACCAGACTTGCCCTTCACCTTAACAAGAACATACTGTCTCGAGACTCACGTTATATTATTTCTCAATGCTTCCCATTTTCCAACTGTCCCTTTACTTGTGAACATCTGCTCCCAATCAACTTTTGAAAGTTCTTGCCTGATACCATCAAAATTGGCCTTTCTCCAATTCAGAACTTTCACTTTTAGATCCGGTCTATCCTTTTCCATCACTATTTTAAAACTAACAGTACTCCCCCATTGACAGCTCAGTCACCTTCCCTTTCTTATCTCCCAAGAATAGGTCAAGTTTTGCACCTTCTCTGGTAGCTACATCCATATATTGAATCAGTAAATTTTCTTGTACACACTTAACAAATTCCTCTCCATCCTTTCCTCTCCTTTGTTTGGAAAGTTAAAATCCCCAACCATAACCACCCTATTATTCTTACAGATTACTGAGATCTCCTTCCAAATTTGTTTCTCAATTTCCCAACGACTTTTGGGGGGTCTATAGTAATAAGGTGTTCTTCCCTTTCTTATTTTTCAGTTCCACCTAAATAACTTCCCTGGATGTATTCCCAGGAATATCCTCCCTAAGTATAGCCGTAATGTTATCCCTTATCAAAAACAAAACTCCCCCTCCTCTCTTGCCCCTCTTTCTATCCTTTCCATATCATTTGTGTCCTGGAACATTAAGTTGCCAGCCCTGTCCATTCCTGAGCCATGTTTCTGTAATTGCTATGATAGCCCAGTCCCATGTTCCTAACCATGCCCTGAGTTCATCTTGATTTCCCTTAAATCGTCCCAAGCCCCAGCTCTAGTAAATCTGCCCACCAGTATATTAGTCCCATTCCAATTTCAGTACAATCCTTCCTTCTTATACAGCTCACTTCTACCCAAAAGAGATTCCAATGACCCAAAAATATGAATCTTTCTCCATTGCACCAGCTCCTCAGCCATGCATTCATCTGCTCCATCCTCCTATTCCTACCCTCACTAGATCATGGCTCCAGGAGTAATCCTCAAGGACCTTCTTCTTAAATTCCTGCCTAACTTCCTATTTTCTCTCCTCCGAATCTCATCGTTTTTGATTGAATTGAATTGACTTTATTGTCACGTGCACCGAGGTACAGGGAAAACTGTCATTCCTGAAGAAGGGCCTGTGCCCGAAACGTCGAATCTCCTGTTCCCTGGATGCTGCCTGACCTGCTGTGCTGTTCCAGCAATAAAGTTTCAACAGGGAAAAGCTTTGTCTTGCGAGCAACACAGGTAGATCACAGAGTTAAATAGCATAGATAAGTAAATAATAGGTAACAGTGGCAAAAACCAAAACACAGATACAGGTGAATGCTAAGAGTTTGTGAGTCCATTCAGTATTCTAACAACAGTAGGGTAGAAACTGTTTCAAAACCGGCTGGTGCATGTGCTCAGGCTTCTGTACCTTCTCCCCGATGGTAGAGGTTGTAGAAGAACATTGCCAGGGTGGGATGGATCTTTAAGAATGCTGGCAGCCTTTCCTTGACAGTGGCCCTGGTAGATGGGATTCTATAGATGGGAGGTTGGCCTTTATGATTGTCCGGGCCGAGTTGACCAATCTCTGTAACCGTCTCCGATCTTGAATGGTACAGTTGCCATACCAGTGATACATCCAGACATAATGCTCTCGATTGCACACCTAGAAAAGTTGGCAAGGGTATTCGTCGTCATCTTTTTCCTTCCTATGTCATTAGCTCCAATGTGTACAATGACCTCCTGCTAGTTCCTCTCCCACTTTGAGAACATTCCGCACCCTCTCCGAGATATCCTTGATCCTGGCACCAGGATGGCATCACACCATTCTGATTTCTCACTGTCGGCTGCAGAACCATCTGTCTGTGCCTCTGATTATACAGGCCCCCATCACTATCGATCGCTTAGAACAGGACATACCCCTCATTACATTAGAGCCTGTCTCTGGAGCTGAAACCTGGCTGTCCGTGCTACATTCCCCTGAGAGTCCATCACCGCTTTTCTAAAATAGCATACTTTTTTGAGATTGAGATAGTCACAGGAGACTCCTGCGCTACCTGCCTCCCTCTCCTACCTTTCCTGGAGTTAACCTATCTACCTGATTCTATCAGCGTTTTTTCTCCTTTCCTCCATCACACCCCCTAGCTCCTGTAAATGCTTCATTGCTTCTAACTGCTGCACCAACCAATCCACGCGATAGAATTCATAACCAATGGCACCTTTAAAGAAAGAGGAAGACAGACAAAGGTAGTGACCACATGGGAAGTGATTCAAACAGAGACAGAAACCTACAGACATAATCATCAGTAACATGGAAGCTCTCCCTAATCTCCCACATCTGACAGGAAGAGCATATCACTCGACTAAACAATCTACAGATCTAGAAAATAGCCTAATCTTACTGCTCTAAAAAAACACACATAGTACCTAAGTTTTATACTTTTTAAATTTTAATCAAGAGACATATTTCAATAAAACATGTAATCAATAAAGAACCCACTCCACTCCCTATTGTAGCTTTATAAAGAAAACAGTAAGGTTACCCTTTCAAAAGCCACTTAGCTGGTCCCCTGTTGTGAGCTCTCCCACACAAGTTTCTCCAAGGTCAGCTGTGAATCTCATTGTTTGGTCATTTTTCTAAAGCAAACTCCAATATCCAGAAGTAGTTGAAATCAAACAGCAAAGGCAGTAGCTGTGCAGACTCAGTGTTGGATCAGACAGCAGTGTAGGTTCCTATCTCTGTTTGAATCACTTCCCGTGTGGTCACTGCCTTTGTCTGTCTTCCTCTTTCTTTAAAAGTGCCGTTGTTTGGATAATTTTTTTCCAAAGTTCCAGAACAATGCAAAAGCTTATAAAACAGTAATGACTACTTTTACAATTCAAGAAAATCAGCACTGAAAATGCCTCAAAAAAGGATCAGCTCTCACAGCCACAATTTTTTCCATCTTCCATCTTTCATCAACCATTTTCTGCTAAACTTCTTTCCTAGTCCACAGTAGCTAACTCATTGCTCATCCCAATGTCATTATCCTTATTTAGGTTGAACATAGTTTATTTATAAACCATGTTTCTCACTTCCAACCTGAATGCTCAATTCTACCAGGTTATGGTCAATGTTCCTTTGGAGATCTGTTGTGATATATTTTCACAATAAGAGAAATTAGTGGCTTTACTCTATTAGGTGCCATTAGGTTCAACTCTCGGGGGTCTTGTGACGCAGTGGGCCAGAAATTCTGTGTTTCAGTCCCAGGCCAAGACTTGCTGACATTATGCAGTTCAAAGGTAGATCGCTCAATCTAATAATCCCTCTATCTCTTGTCCACAAAATAAAGGGGATAGTATACCTGTGTAAACATGCTTGGAATAAATTCAGCTGTCAGCTTTTGCTAAATTTAAATTAAAGGAATAAAATGCCTAACTCTTTTATAGCTTCATCCACAAAAGTTGGCAAACTAATCCCATAGCAGGACACCTGAGGATTATGTCAGCAACTACCCTCCATCCTCTGAGAACAAGCAACCTACCTCATCCCTTTGGTGTATTATTTGAACATCTTTTTGTGGGTTGTTTGGGGATAGCTAGCCTGCTGTCGTCTTGCACTTGCATCAAAAAAATGTTTTGATTTGATTTGATTTAATAGCGTCCTATCTACCAAGACACAGTGAAAAGTATTGTATAACTTGCTAACTGGACAAATCAGAGAATGCATACATACATACATACATCAGGGTAAAAGTACAGAGTGTAGAATATAGTGTTGCAGCTACAAAGAATGTGCAGAGATGCATCATCTCTGATATATGAGAGGTCCGTTCATATGTCTGATAACAGCAGGGAAGAAGCTGTTCTTGAATCTATTGGTATGAGTTTTTGAACTTTTGTTTCTTCTGCCAACGGAAGAGGGCGGACGAGAATGTACCCGAAGTGGGAGGGATCTCTGATGATGTTGGCTGCTTTCCCGAGGCAGTGGGAAGTGTAGATGGAGTCAGTGGAAGGAAGGCTAAATTTCAATTTCTTGTGGTCTTGTGCAGGGCAGTTTCCACACCAAGCTGTGTGGAAGTAGAAGATAAAACCTGAGGGTAATTGTGTGGGATCCATTAGGCATGCTTGTTTTTCTAATGTTCACTATATCCTCGTTACCCAGGTAATATTATTTTCATAATAATGCCTATTCAACAAAGATTTATTGAGGCTTGAATCACCTCGGGATACCACAAAGCACTTTACAATCATTGAGGTACTGCTGAAGTGTTGTCATTATTATCGAGAAGGAAATGTGGCAGGCAATTTGCACAGTGCAAGTTCCCACAAACAGCAATGTGATCATGACCATTTATTTTTAGTAAGAGCTGATAAATAAATATTGGCCAGATACCAAAGGAAACTTCCTTCAAAGTTGTGCTAAGAACAGGCGTCTCCCTTAACACTTTGTCAGAAAGCAGCCCTGATCATAGTATCCCAACAGTGCAAATAGAGGTTGTTTGGACCATCAAATCTGCAACAGCCCTTCAAAAAGTATCCTATCCAATTACTGTAACCCTGCACTGGCCATGGTTAATCCAACCAGCCTGCACATCCCTGCACACTATGGGATAATCTACAGTGGCCAATCCACCGAACCTGCACCTAACTTTTGGACTGTGGGAGGAAACCCTGCAGATACAGTGAGAATGTGAAAACTCTACACAGTCACCCGCGGATGGAATCAAATCCAGTGCTGTGAGGCAGCACTGCTAACCACTGTGCCACTGTGCTGCCCATAAATTGCACCCTTCCAGAGTACTTTTTTTCCACTTCCTGTGGAGAGGCTATAATCCAACGAACCCAGATTTTTGAGTTCAGTTCTTTGAAGAGCTATTTGAACTCAAACTATTGGCTCAGAGCTGTGAATGTTATCAACTGAGTCACAGGTGAATCTACAATTCCCTCAATTGTGGGATTTGATCAAGGTGATACCGCTGGTTTACACCCATATGCATCTGCAGGTGGATGAGTATCGATTTTACAATAAATTCACCAAGTGAAGAGACTCCCTGCCCGAGAGCACGGTTTTGTAACACTGGCCCTGTAGTTTCCATGGAAACAACTAAATCGGGCTTCATTACTACATTTTGAGCAGAACGCTTCAATAAAGAAGAAATAGCTTTTGTGCCAAAATATAACAAAACAACAAATACAATTGAGTAAATTTTATGAAGTCATTTGTCACAGATGCTTTAAATTCTATAAATTTGTGTTTCCGCTGAGCATTACGAATTTAAAATCACGTATTGTGAGTTTAAGTGGAGAATCTATCGACCTCATGCGATCTTCCATCAATTAAAATTAGTGGTGCAAGTTGCTTTTGGGATCTTTTCATCACCGTATCTCAGCTTACAATGTAGATCTACACTCTTCGCAATTCTTATTGGGATTCTTTAGCTGTGTCATCATTGTAGCAACTCCTATGTGGTTTCTGCAAATTCCTGCTCCGGGCGATTCCTTTAGCAGCTATGTGCTGAAGGGAATCCACACAGAATGCAGCTGCAACTTCAAAGGCAGAAATGATTCAATTCTGTCTGGGTGGGCTGCCAAGGCACGTTTGTTGCTAAATCTACCGAGGTGATGACAGTGCTTTTGATTGATTAGCTGATGGTGAACCTAATCACTTGTTCCATTGCAGGTCCACGCTGGAAATTTGATTTGGGTGCTAAAGATCTGCAAAAGGATGACTCACCTTTGATTCCAATGTGCTTGTTATCTTTGTGAGCTTGTAAAATATTGTAAATATTCATTTGTCCCCGTTCATTCTTCAAAGCTTCCCCTGTCACTAGACCTCACAGTGAATATTTACTTCAACAGTCAATTCACCTGCAGAATCTGGAAAACCGACTGGAACTCGAAGGTCCAGGTACACTTACATCTGAATTATTCTGTATAAAGTGCCTAGTGTTATGAAAGCTTCATGGGAAACAAGCTTTGTTAAGAGGTGTAAACAATCATGATTCATTTTATCCTGTATTTGACTTTGTACTTAATGCTGTAAGATATATAAACAGTCAAAGTATTATTTGTCAAACATTCAGTGATTTGAAATGTCCCATGAGATGTGGGTGTGGGTCAACTAATTAGTCACATAATTTGCAAACAAAGGAACATCTAAGAATTTTTAAGACTGCATTTGTCACTGGTGTAAATCTGCATATTCATCTAAACTTTAAACTTTGTTTGTATCCCATTCTCTCCAGATCTATTGCTGAACAATACTGCTCCTAGATTTTATTCAAATAAACAATTGCAAGAGAAGTTTTTATCATGGGAATCATAGCTTTCTGATGAACAATAATATGCAAAATTATACCACAGTGAATTGCAGATACAACAAGTAATTAGGAAGCTAAACAAAATATTGGTCTTTCTCTTAAGTATAATAGTTTTGAAGTGTTGTTACACCTTGAACATCCAGAAGGACAAGGACAACAGATATATTTGAATACCACGACCTTTTGTGAAATCCCCTCCAAGCTCGTGACAAACCTAACATGGAATTATACCGTCATTCCTTCTTTGTCAAAGTCCATGAACTTCCTCCCTGACAGCATTGTAAGTGTACCTACACCAATTGGACTACAACAGTTCAAGAAGGCAGCTCACCTCCACCTTCTCAAGAGCAACTAGGAATGGGCAATAAATACTGGATCAGCCAGCAAACTTGCATCACTTGAAGGATTAAAAAAAAACAGAACAGGGCATTTATGAGACCACCTATGGACAGTTTTGGTTTCTTTACTCAAAGAGGGAAATCTCACATTGCAGGCAGTTCAGAAATTGTAACCTGTGATGGACAAATTATCTTACAAAGAAAGACTGAGCAGGTTGGGCATATGCTCATTGGAGTTTAGAACGGGGGGAAGTGATCTTATTGAAACACGTAAAGGGTTTGACAGGATAAGTTTCGGAAGTATGTTGCACCTCATATGGGAGTCTAGAATTAAGGGCCATAGTTTAGAAATAAAGGGTCTCTCATTTAACCAGACAAGGAAAAATTTCTTCTGGTTTGAGGGATATGTTAATCTTTGGAATTATCTTCTTTAGACATGAATGAAGGGTTTGGGTATATTCAGGGCCGAGTTAGAAAATGTTTTAATTTACAAGAGAGTCCAGGAGAAACAAGTGCAGCATTTATGATGTATGATTAATTTGGAACTGTTCACATGATGCAGGTAGTATGCCAACTTTGTGATTCTCACTGTTTCAAATGATTTCAGCAGCCAGCCAAATGGTAATACCAGTCACACTGTCACCTTTGGGATAGTAATGCAGAGGGGCACTCTGACAAGCAAAGACACATAATATATAGACACTAATTGATTGCACAAAAGGGATTGCAGTCTGTTCTGATATAATGCGATAGTTCTATTCCCGTGTGATCCCATGTTATATGAAAATCATATAATAATAACTCCATTTAAGCCAATGGGGCCAGAATTACGTTATAGCCAATACAGGTAAGGAAAGTTTCCATTCTACAAATAATGGTCTAAGTCATTCAATTGGGTTAAGGTCAATTCGCATTGAAGAAACATGAGTTATAGCAGAACTGACTGTGTGAAGATTTCATTTATAAATTTTGTTTGAAATATTTATTTTTGCATTCTGGTCACTGCAGTGCTCAGTGACAAAGGAGAGGGTAAGGAGCAGGAGTGTTGACTAATGGGCAGTTTAAGTTGCACTTGCTGGTATCAGATGTGATCTCCACTGACTGCTGGGACAGAAAGGGACTGCTTCAGTTGCCTCCTCCATGCTCCTGAATCTCTTCTTGCCCTTTAGCTGCTTGCTGTATAGCTGGTGGGACGGGCTGTTATTACTGAGTACTAAGATTGTGCCAATAGCAGCAAACTGCATTGTGGTTTAACACTTGTTCCATAGGGGTCTTCCAAAGCAGCCCAGGGAGCAGAGGCAGTATTGTAGCACACCAACAATCTGCTCTTTCACATTTCACATTACAGCACAATGCACTGACCTAAACGATGAATAGTTGATGCTCACAGACCAGCTTGAGAGAGGAATTCCTTCCACCTCAAATATAGGATAGAGTTAACAGAGTGATGGACATGCACTCAGTAACATCCTGATCCAAGGGAACATCTCCCATCATAATGAAACAATATGATCACTCTCTGCCGTCTCTGGCAAGAGAGAATGAAATGTATTTAGTTACACAACAGTGGTCACCATACTGAGAAACACAGAATAAAAACTAGGAACAGGAATAGGCCATTTAGCCCATCAAGCCAGTTCCACCATTCAATATGATCATGGCTGAGTCTCTAACTCAATGTCATTTGCCAGGTCTCCCTGAAAATGATACTGCAGGATGATAGTAACATCTCCAGACTGAGTCTTGAAGGACCCAGATGAATATAAGTTCACTGACCCCGTCATATCCACAGTCACGTTACAATGCTCTCCTTGCCCTGCTCTGAAGTCAAAGTTGTGGCTGCAGAAGGTAGCAGAATTTATTCAGTGCATCCTGCCTATAGTGCATTCATTGTTTCTTCCTGACTTTCAAATATCAGAATTGATTACAGAACACACTGGGTGGATATTTGGCGTCCTGTTAAAGTCCCACCACACCTCCACTCCCTGTTCACCCTGTTCCAGAAGATTGACTTCCATGGTGTTGGCTTTGCTAATCGTGCAAGCTCGGTTATATTCTAAGGGGAGCCTATTATTCCACCTATATCTCAGGACCACTAATTTGTACAAGGGCCTCGATGTCAAAAGATAGTGTTACACAGGTGAATTACTTCCTCTTAAAGTCTTAACTGTTTATATGATATTTGGAGCATACAAATTTGCCTTTCAAATATAAATTGAATTAGGCAGGTAAAGGATAGTAACTTACATTAAAAACTCTGCAAATGCTTGAGATATAAAGGAGCATGTTGACTGACATGACATGCCCAAAGTTAGCAGGCTACTTGCCAGAAATACAAACTTGTCATCCAAATATGATCCTAATATTTAAGAAAGGAGGAAAAAATGATTCATTGAAGTGGAACCCTGATGCTGATACTGAGAAAATGTTCAGGAGTCTTTTACAGCACGCTGATAACACTGTTAAAAGTTGAAGAGCTTTGTCCTGCACTCATCAGGACGTAAATATCAGAAAGACATTTTTAGATTTAGATTTTATTCTCACTTGAGTACAGGAGTACGGTGAAAAGTGGACAAAGTCGCCATTCTCTGGCACCATCTCTGGCATAAAAGACAGGATTAAAAACAGAAGCAAAAATTAAAGAAATAGCTAAAAGAAAATGTCTAGATTACTCCCCGTCTTCACCATGAGTCCTCACCATCAGAGAAACAAAGCCTATCCCTCAGTCTGTGAACACTCAGATGCCCTGAGTCCCTACACGACACCACAAACAGAATGCCACCACCTCCACTATCAGGTACCCAGGCACAGCCATGGTCTGGAGCCGCCCCAATGCCACTGGAACCTTGTCGCCATTCTTCCGTCTCCATCAGTATCATCACTGCTGTGATTCCGTGCTGAGCAAACCTGGGCAATTCAGCCACCACTGAAACTGCCAGGTCCGAAACTAGACTCCAACTTGACAACGGGCCCAATACACTGAAGCAGCTGATGACTCATTGTAGCTTACCCTACTGCTGCTGCTGCTGCTGCCTCTAGGGACCCCCCTTTCTGCAAATAAACCCGTCGCTGCCAATTCCCTGGGAAACATCTTTTCCCACCAGTGCTGACACTCCGGGAACAGGATTCCTCCTGCTGAAAATGGAAAAGAAAGAAAGACCAAAAGTAAAAGAAAGAAAGAAAAAGAACTGAAAAAGAAGAGAAGCAGGTGGAAGCAGATGTGCCCTGAGGTCAGGACCCAGGTCTGAACGCTGTTACTTCACTGCCGCCATCTTTATAGTCTTGAACAAAGCAACACCACTTTATTTTTTTTTCAAATCATGCCATTATTAATGAAGTTGTCTCTTTTTTTTAAACAGGAGAAAAGATATATGCACAACTTTGAGGTCCTTTTGAGACACATTGAACAATCATGGAGCAAATGGAGGAGGGAAACTCATTTCTGCAATAGCAAGAAAAAAAGCAAACACTCATATTTGATCTCTCAAAAAAAATTTTTTAAAATGGAGAGCGTGGTAGAGGAGAACTCCACAGAGACTGGTATCCCACCACAAAGTCACCCTTCATTTACATCTGGAGAGTGCTCGACACTGGTCCAGCTCCCTCAGAGCCAGCTCTGAGTGAGCAAGATGGCTGACACTACGATTTCTTTTCCCCACAGAGTCTCTAACAGTCCTGTTTATTTTTTTTCTTCCCACACTACGGCCTAACTGCAGTAGAGACACCATTTTATTTAACCCCCACACTACCGCCTAGCTGAGGTAGTGCTTATTCTTTCCCCAGCACCCATGTTGTGCGTGTGCAGGTATGGGACACAGTGAAAGACACAAGGTGCAGAAATCTTTATTAAATTTCCACCACCAGGAAGAAAGGAAACACCAATGTGGCCAGTGACAAGCAGTGACCTTCACATCAAAGGGCAATGCTGTGTGATCAAACAGTGAAGGGGAGGTCAGGAATTAAATCAAAATAGAGTTGGAGGGGGAAATAATGCACTCCACTCACTGAACAACTCCAGGGTGTTGGTGGAGACCACGTGCTCCTTCCCCAAGGACACCCGGGCTCCAACGTAACCACGGAAGAGGGGCAGGCAGTCGGCCCTAACGACCCCCTCCACGGCTCGCTGCCTGGACCTGTTGATGGCCAGGCCCAGGAGCAGACCCACGAGGAGGTCTTCAGACCTGCTCTCCCTCCTCCGTACCGGGTGCCCGAAGATCAGGAGCGTGGGACTGAAGTGCAACCAAAAGCAGAGGAGGAGGTTTTTAAGAAAATCAAAAAAAGGAGTGCAAATGCCCACACCCAATATACACGTGGT
>NC_057715.1:28586251-28593133 GCF_004010195.1 Chiloscyllium plagiosum | reverse complement strand
GAAGAGGGGCAGGCAGTCGGCCTTAACGACCCCCTCCACGGCCCGCTGCCTGGACCTGTTGATGGCCAGTTTGGCCAGGCCCAGGAGCAGACCCACGAGGGGGTCTTCAGACCTGCCCTCCTTCCTCCGTACCGGGTGCCCAAAGATCAGGAGCGTGGGACTGGAGTGCAGCCAAAAACAGAGGAGAAGGTTTTTAAGGGAATCAAAAAGGGAGTGCAAACGCCCCACACCCAATATATACGTGGTCCACGGACTCCACAGCGCCACAGAACAAGCAGTTGGGCTGGGAGTCCGTGAACCATCGCAACCTGCGGTTGCAGGGGACTGTTGCGTGCAGCACCCTCCACCCCAGATCCCCGAGAGAAAGGGGGAGGACTCCCGCGTAGAGAGCCCTCCACTGGGGATCCCCACCGCCCGGTGGCAAATGGGCACGCCAAGGCGTGTCCGGACGGTGGATGAGGGAGAAGAGGTGGACGGTGTGCAGCAGCAGTCTGTACAGGGCTCTTCTTTTTATTTCCCTAAACAAAACAAAATTAAAATTTCGGAGGCGGCTCAGGTTGTGGGGCACAGGCTCCCGCGGGAAGTACGGGACCTTGGGGCCAATGTGAAATTCCGTCCAGACTGGGGTAAGCGCGGACGGGATCCCACCGCACACCTGAGCATCCTCCAACTGGTGCACTACGTCAGGACCTGCCGTTTTAAGGTGTCGGATGGCGGTGGCCACGTACCGGCGTCTACCGCTGCCCTGCTCGCTATGACCTGTGGCAGCATCCAGCCCAGGCCCCCGGCCCCCAGCACGTCCCCGACCCTGGTCACCCTCGCCGCCACGGCCCTCTCCTCCGACAGCCACTCGAACCCGCGAGTACGGAGGTGCGGATTCCTGAGCAACGCTCCCTGACGACAGCCACTACTCCAGCCGGAGGGTAGGCGCGACGCGATTCGACCATGTTCCAGACAGTGATCAGGTCCTGGTAAAAGACAGGCAGCGTCTTGAGGGCGACCTCCAAACCGTCACCGTCAACGAACAGGAGCTGCGTGTCGTAGTTGAGGTTACGCACCTGGCGGAAAAAATACGTCGCCAGGGCGCACCACCTAGGAGGAGGCTCGACGTAAAGGTTTCGCCGCAAGGTCTGAAGGCGGAACGTCGCGACCTGGGTGCGGACGCACACCAGTGACTGACCGCCTTCCTCAATAGGGAGACTCAGAACCTGCGCGGCGACCCAGTGCATCTTTGTCCCAGAAGAAGTCAACCAACGTTCTCTGGATGTCAGCGACAAAGCCAGGAGGAGGGACCAAAGTGACCAGCCGGTACTACAGCTTGGCGGCCACCAGCTGGTTTATGACCAGCACTCGACTCCTGTAAGATAGCACTCGGAGCAGTCCTGTCCAGCGGCCTAGGCAAGCCGAGACTTTGGCCTCCAGCTCCTGCCAGTTGGCCGGCCAGGATTCCTCAGCCGGGCTGAGGTAGACCCCCAGGTAGAGGGGATGGGTGGTACTCCAGCTGAACCCCCGTAACTCCTCCGGCAGAGAGTCCACCCGCCACGGACCGACCAGTAGTCCGGAAATTTGGCCCAAGTTGATCCTGGCGGAAGACGCCGCCGAGTACACGGCCTGGCACTCGCGCACCCCCCCCAGGTCAGCCGGGTCGGTGAAAGTGAGGAGCACGTCGTCGGCGTAGGCCGAGAGGACCACCCCCGTGCCCGCGCCGCGCAGAACCAGCCCCGACAACCTCCTCCGCAAGAGGCGCAGGAAAGGCTCCACGCACAGGGAATACAGCTGGCCGGACAGGGGGCAGCCTTGACGCACTCCTCCCCCGAAGCGAAGGGGCGCCGTCAGGGACCCGTTAACTTTAACCAGACACTCTGCGGCGGCGTACAAAAGTCGGACCCGGGCGACGAACTGCGCCCCGAACCCGAATGCCCGCAGAGTCCCGAGCAGGTACTCGTGATCGACCCTGTCGAACGCCTTCTCCTGGTCGAGAGACAGGAAGGCGCTCGGCAGACCAGCCCGTCGACAGAAATGGATCAGGTCCCGGACCAGGTGGACGTTACCGTGTATCCTCCGGCCCGGGACCGTGTAGGACTGGTCCGGGTGGATCATGTGGGCCAGCACGGAGGCCAGGCGAGAAGACAACACCCTGGCGAAGATTTTGTAATCCGTGCCGAGGAGGGAGACCGGACGCCAGTTCTTTAAGGAACGAAGGTCCCCCTTCTTTGGCAGCAGGACGATGACCGCCCTGCGCCAAGAAAGGGGCAGCTGTCCGGCATCTAAACACTCCCCCAGGACCTGTGCGTAGTCGCCCCCCAGGACGTCCCAGAACGCCCTGAAGAACCCCACAGTCAGCCCGTCCAGCCCCGGGGTTTTGCCCCTCGAGAGCCGGTCGAGGGCGCCGGTCAGCTCCTCCAAAGTGACGGGAGCGACGAGCCTTCCGGCGTCCTCCGGGCCGAGCTGCGGCAGGTCCTCCCACAGAACTCTGCGAGCATCCTCGCTGGACGGATCCGGAGAGAACAGGGCTGTGTAATAGTTTCGGACGTGGGCCCTGACGCCCTCCGGATCCGAGACGAGGGACCCGTCGTCGGCCAGCAGCACAAGGAGCTGCTGACGGGTGCCACGCCTTTTTTCCAGCGAGTAGAAGAAGGGGGAAGCCGTGATCCAGGTCCTGGAGGAGCTGGATCCGCAACCTCATGTACGCGCCCCGAGCCCCAACAAACTGCAGGTCCCAGAGCGCGGCCTTCTTCTCTTCTCTTCAGGGCCGGGTCCGCGTCGGGCTGACCGAGGCATGACTCCAGTTCGAGCATCTCCCTCTCCAACTCCCCGATCCTGGGATATCCGCATCTTCATCGACCCCCTCGCGTACTCCTGACAGAAGACGCGGACGTGAGCCTTGCCCACGTCCCACCATAGCCTCAAGGAGGGGAAGCTTCGCCGCTTCCTTCTCCAGCCGGCCCAGAAACGACGAAACGAGTCCCGGAACTACTCATCCTCCAGCAGCAGGTTGTTAAAGTGCCAGTACGCGGAGCCGAGCCTGGCGCCGAACGGAAGGAGTTCCGCCCACACCAGGTGATGGTCCGTGCACGACACCTGCCGGATGGAGGCCTTCGGAAAACAAGAGGCGTACGCCCGCGAAACGTACAGGCGGTCGATTCTGGACGCTCCGACCCCAGGCCTCACGAAGGTGAAGGCGATGGAGTCGGGATGGAGATTCTGCCAGACATCCACCAGGTCGAAGGACTTGACCAAGTCCCCCAACCTCTTCCCTGACTCCCAGCCAGTGCGGGCACCGCCATGGTCCCTGCCCTCGATAACTCAGTTAAAATTTCCCCCAAGGACGACGCACTGATTCTCGTCGATGGAAGCAAGATGAGCGGACACTTCTTCAAAAAAGCTCGCTTGCCTCGGCTGGCCAGGGGAGCGTAGACGTTCACCAAGTGAAGCACCGCGTCCCCCAGCCGAACCGTAAGGTGAAGCAAACGGCCTGGCACGGGCTCCCTGACCCCCAAGATCTCCGGCTGAAAATGCGGGGCCAACAAGATAGCCACCCCGCCAGATCTGTGGGTGAGGTGACTCATGTAGACCCCCCCTCGCCACTCCAGGAGCCAGGTGGCTTCGTCTCCCGGGGTAGTGTGGGTTTCTTGCAGGAAGCACACCGCATACCTCCCGTCCTGGAGGACCGAGGGGGTCTGGAATCTGCGCTGCGACTCCCTGCTGCCGTTGGTGTTGAGGCTGGCTATAGTTGTCTCCATGTCGGAAGCGTTGTGCAACCACCACCAGTACAGTTAAAAACCTATATACACATTTACTGGGAGGATGGGGGAAGGGCACAGAAGTCACTCGCCCTCACCAGGCGTGCCCCCAGGAAGTTCCTGACTCGCTTTCGCTCATTGACATCGAGCCCAGGCACCTGGCGAGCAGCGTGGGCCGACCAGTAAACTCTTTCAAAGGAACTCCAGCAATCGAGCGCCAGTTGGGCTCTATTCCGGCGACTCCGAGTTTCCTCGACAAATTCCTGGAGTTCCTCAAGGGGGATGAGGGGGAGATCAGTGGGGGGCACCTGGGATTCGAAAATGTCACTGCAGACAGAGTCCGCATCATCCCCGGTGTCCGCCACCAATCCCAAACCCTCCTCCGGGAGGTCGCCCTCGGTCACCGACCCCTCCCCTACCGAGAGGATGGGGACTGGTCCGGCGCCGCCAACTGGCCTCAAACCCCCGGCGCCCCCACCCCCAGGGTCACCGGCGGTACCTTCCTCGGCGCACCCCTTCCCGGAATGCCCCGAGTTCGGGTCGTCGGGCGGCAGAGGCTCAGGGCCTCGCTCCTCTCCCGACACCGGGATGCCCGGCTCCTCGGGGGAAAAGGTCCTCCCCAGGGCCAAGGCCCCCGGAAGAACAGTCTGGGAGGGAGGAGCAAGAATAACACTTTCCCCCCTCCACCGCTCGACGACCCAGCAAAGGGTCCTCCGTTGTCACCCACACCCCGGCCCTCGTGGTTGTTAAAGTTCTCCCCAGGGCCCGGAGGAGTTGAGGCAGCAGGAGGCCCTGCTGTAGCTGCTGGGGGTTTGGGTAGGTCAGGCCACGATGCGGGACAGTCAAGAGGCACCAATGGCTCGTCCCCTGGAGAGGAGCAGCACCACCGGCGCGCTGCTGGAGTGTGTCTCACCTCCAAGGGCCAGTACCTCTTCCCCAGCGAGACAGGGGGGAATTTATGTGCCTTCCTCTCCCCGTCCACCGTGGTAGTCATGGGGCCTGAGGTCCCTCCCGCCAGCCTTTCCCGGAATACGATTGGCTGGGGGAAGACAGGGGGCGTGGCCAGGGTGGGGCGGTTCAGCCGTGTCACTTCCTGCCCTGCCCCTGGTTTATCAGGTGACGGCGGACAGGGTGGGGCCCGGTTACCTCCGGGGCCCAGAGACATGGTCGCTGCAGGTGGTGGGGCAGCGGTGGTTAGTGCCAGGGTGTGGCTCGGGCTCAGGGGCCCCCGGGCCAGGTGTTACAGTGCCAGGGGCAGGCGTTGAAGCCCCAGGGGTTTCTCTATCGGGGTGGGGAGTGGATGTGGGGTCAGTGGGATCAGGATCAGGTACGGGTTTGGGGGTCAGGGTTCCTGCGCCAGGGTGACGCTGGCATGGCCGCAGGGGCATTGTCATGCCGGGGCAGGGCAGGTCGTGGGCTAGGTGTCGGGGAAGGGGATAGGGTGGTCTCCCCGTGGGCGGGCCTGACACGTCGTGTCTTCTTCAGCGCCTTCTGGCCAGCCAGACGCTCACCCCCTCTCCCTGCCAGAGGCTGGAGCATCGGAAGCCTCCAGCTTAGCCTCTGGTGCTGGGGCTTGTGGTGTTGACGTCGGGGGAGGGGGAGTGGGTGCGGCGGCACCACCATCAGCCGTTGGCCGTGCCCTCATGGAGGAGGGTGAATGAGCCCTCGGTGACCTCCTCCCGGGCCAGGCAAATAAACACCTGGCGTCGGAAGGAGTAGATGTGTCGGAGGGCGGGGTCCTTAAGACCGAGCAGGAGCGGTTGGACCCCTGACCGGATCTCCCCCAAGGTGGTGAGGTGGAGGAGAAGGAACTCGCTGGCAATGAAGGGCGGGAGGTTGGAGATCACGATCCTCTGGGCCGTAACCTCCAGAGGTTTGACGGGCAAATGTGTCCCGCCCACCGTGAGCCCCCTCTCCAAGGCCAGGTGGACCGCCTGCTCGGTCTGAAGGAAAAAGACGGCCTTCCCGTACATCCGGGCCGCAGCGACGATGGCCAGTGGGCCAACCACACTAGCCATGGACTTGCTGCAGGCCTCGATGGACATGTTGGGGTGGGGATAGGCCTTTACCCCCAGGCGTTTAGTCAGGTGCCTGAAGGGGGTTGCGGTTGCGGCCGCGGCTGGGGATGGGACAGCCAAGCCTAAGGCAGCGGCTACCCCGGCGTAGGTGCGGCTGGGCCCCGCGAGCTTGGGGCTCGCCATACTCTGCTGCTGGATATTGGTAGGCCCCAGGCTGCAGCAGTGGAGGTGGGCCTCTGGCAGCAGCAGTGGTGAAGGTTGTGGGGAGGGGCCCAAGGCCAGTCACCCAAGGCGAGTCCCAGGCAGTAGTGGTGGAGGGGCCCCAAGGCGAGTCCCAGGCAGCGGTGGTGGAAGTGGGCCTCTAGCAGCAGTAGTGGTTGAGGTTGTGGGGAGGGGCCCCAAGGCGAATCCCAGGCAGCAGTGGTGGAGGCAGGCCTCAGACAACAGCAGCAGTGGAGGCAGGTCTCTGGCAAGTCCTAGGCAGGCCCTTGGTTGCAGCGGTGGGGGGCAGACCTGTTGGGGAGGGTCCCAAGGCAAGTCCCAGGCTGCCCCAAAATTGAGTCCCAGGCAGCAGCAGTGGAGGTGGGCCTCTAATAACAGCGGCAGTGGTGGAGGTCCTGGGAGGGGCCCCAGGCAAGTCCCAGGCAGCAGCAGTGAGGCAGGCCCCAAGCAGCAACAGTTGAGCCAGGTCCGGGCTGGGTCCCAGAGACCAGCAGTGGGAGTGGGCCCCAGGTCAGCAGCAACACTCCCTTGACCTGGGTGAGGCCCAGGCTGCAGCTCCAAAAGCACGCCCAAGACTCAGAGCTCTCACCTCCTTCTGCCTCTGCCTCTTCTTCCTTCCTTCTTCTCAGAGCCCTCTGGATGTGGGGCAGCTGGTCCAAAGACAGTCCCCTTCCTCCCTGACACCTTCAAGGAGGAGAGTCCTTGCGCACACACGCACACGCACACCAGCTCCCTCAGAGGCAGCTCTGAGTGAGCAAGATGTCTGACACTACTGTTTTTTTTTTCCTTTTTTTTCCAGAGTCTCTAACACTTCTGTTTATTTTTTTTCTTCTTTTTTCCTCCCACACTACTGCCTAACTGCGGTAGAGACACCATTTTATTTATTTTTTTTTTTATTT
>NC_057715.1:28572046-28585940 GCF_004010195.1 Chiloscyllium plagiosum | reverse complement strand
CTCACACTACCACCTAAGTGCGGTAGTGTTATTATTTTTTTTTCCCCAGCACCCATGGTGTGTGTGTGTGCAGGTGTGAGATACAGTGGAAGACACAAAGTGCACCAATCTTTATTCAATTTCCACCACCAGGAAGATAGGAAAACACCCGGGTGGCCAGTGACAAACACTGCCCTTCACATCAAAGGGCAGTGCTGTGTGATCAAAACAGTGTAGGGGAGGGTAGGGACTAGAGACACCATTTTATTTATTTTTTTCTTTTTCTTTCCTAAGTGCGGTAGTTCTCCTGTTTTTTTTTCTTTTCTTGCCACTCCTGTTTATGCTTTTTTAACCCCCACACTACCACCTAAGTGTGGTAGTGCTTATTTTTTCCCCCAGCACCCATGGTGCGTGTCTGTAGGAGCTCTTTTATTTTTTTTATTCCACACTACCACCTAAGTGCGGTAGTGCTTATTTTTTCCCCCAGCACCAATGGTGTGTGTGTGTGCAGGTGTGAGACACAGTGGAAGACACAAAGTGCACCAATCTTTATTCAATTTCCACCACCAGGAAGATAGGAAAACACCCGGGTGGCCAGTGACGAACATTTAGTTATGTTGAAAGCTTCCAAAATGGCCAATGAAAAATGCCGCCACATCTCCAGCATTAAATTTTGGAATGGACTGGCAGATCTTTAAGAGCTCAACACCTGGTCCTGAGGTAGGGGCATATCCTTCATCAGCAGTACCGTCACCAGGTACAGTGGGTCTTTCCGTACTGAGGTGGATCTCTTTTACTGGAATTTATTCCCCATTCTTGTCTCTGCTTTTTTTCCTTTTTCTCACGCATCCCTCCTCTTCTCTTTTTTTTCTCTCCTGTTCTTCATTCTCTTTCCTCTCTCTCTTTCTCTTTCCCATTTCAGGATTTCCAGCTCTAATTTCCAGAGTTCCATCTGTACTTTTGTTTAAAAAGCTTTTATATTTGAGATTCTATGTCTGTCGCTGGTCCTTCATTTCAAAATGAATCAAAAGATTTTCTCAATGAGGTGTTGGATGCCATTGATGATAAGGAAGGACTAAATAAGACAACAAATCATCTTTAGAAACAATGTCAATGAAGAGTGTAATAAGATCACAGACCTTTTCAAAAAATAACTATAGATAAGGGATGGTGAAAGAAGACATTAATTGGAGCCCCACAGATGCAGTTTCTAGTTCCACATGATCTGAATGCATAATGGCATAGTTCCTTATATCTAGTCTTAGTAGCTAAACTTGAAATTGAGGTATAATTAAACCCTTTACTTCAAGTCGATGAACAAACACATAATTGCTGATATTTCCTGGAAAGTAGGGATCTCTGATATCAAGAAATACCACAAGGTTGTATGGTATCAACATAGTCTTACCAGACCATAGGGGCTGCTCTCTCATTAGAGAGGTGACTGGCGGTGATTTAACCCAATGGCCACCAGACCGCAGGCAAGAGAAGAGAGATTGAGAGTCTTTCATGGTAATCTCAAACTGGTGATGGGAATTGAACCCATGCTGTTAGTATCACATTGCTCTGCAAACAGACAATCCAGCCAACTGAGTTAAACTGATTCCCATCTCAAGGTTGTACTGCATAGAAAGCCCAAACAACCTTCAAAGTAACAAAATGAAAATGCTGTAACTGGCCAACTCAGAATTAAATGCATCATATTTATTTGTTATACTGTGAAAAATCTGTCATTATTCTCATGAGGCACAATTAACCAAATGCAATACATTTATACATAAATGTAAAAGAAATATTGCTTTCTTAATGTTCTTTTTAAAATAAAAGAAACTTTTGTGTATATTAACATTTTACAGTCCATTAGTGAAGTAAAAGACAAAGTCAATCTTTATTCAATTTTAAATTTAATCACAAAGTGAAACAGTACAAAATGTAGAGCTCCTATCTCCACAATCCACCATCAGCACTCCCCATTGTCTCCTAATGTGCGCCTGAATAATTAATTGAGAGAATGACCTCTGCCTGTACATACCCAACCTTAATTTATGCAATTAAATTGCAAATTGTCCTGTGACTTATTACAGGGATGACAAAATGCCTCAACTGGTTTTCACACCGGCCAGCAGAGAAATTATACCATTAGTTTAAAATTCTAAGCATTTTCAGGTTGGGAGAGCAGAGAGGTGACAAATAAAAATTTTTGAAGTCTTCAATCATATTTTTGTCGAAGAAGGTAGACAAATTTTATGGAGGCTTTCAAGACCGTCTATTACCAGGACCTGACTGATGGGCGTCATTTGATTCATTTCAGCATCCAGAATCTTCTCTCTGAAAGCAAAACAAAAACAAGGAAAGTGTGTGGTTAAAAAGAATACTGCTAACAATATATGGGAAAAAAGAAGGAACCATGAAAGCAAAGCAATTCAATTTGTTAATCAAGGAGAAAAAAATTGCATTTTGTACCACATTTCACAACCCCAGGATACCCCAACTGCTTCAAAACCTACTAATTATTATTAAGGTTTATTCACTGTTACTTAAACATGTTGAAATAGAAATTAATGCTATTGCATGTTTTTCTCAGCTATTATCATCATAATGTCTAATTTGGCAGATAAGTTATATATGCACATTACATCGTGAAAAATGTTCACAAAGGCAGAAAAATAGACAAATAGAGGGGCCAAAAGTCTTTTGATTCCTGCTTTGTAAAATTGGTCTGCTGTGAAAACTCAGCCAAATGTGTTCAGGAAAATGTGGGTTACAAATGGTCTAACCAGTGGTCTTAAAGGAGACCAGTGGACACCACCATCAAAAACCTAAGTTTATCTTTCAATACTTAGCTAAATGCAGTGTAGACAAGGAGTTTTCCCCAGCTCAAAGGCATTGCCCATTCCCAATCCCAAGACCACCCATTGCTGCTGGTGACATACCACCACCAATTTAAAATAAAAAAAACCAAAATGTGCTGGAGAAACTCATCAGGGCTTGCAACATCTGTGGAGAGAGTAACAGAATTATCACTTTAAATCTGATATAACATTTCTTCAGTTTCTGTTTCCACTGCCAGATTTACTGAGTTTCCCCAGCACTTTTTGTTTTTATGTCAGATTTCTGGAATCTGCGCGGATTTTTTCTTTTATTCCCTTTAATTTGAAATCCTGGGCAAACCCAATGTGTTTACAGCTTGCTGGTGTCATTTATAGAGGGACCAAGACTCAATATCTGATGGATTTGGGTCTACCCACGCACCACAGGGATTCTTCCCTAGATACAGTTAATTTTTCAGACAGAAATCATGGAAATTGTGAATGCATTTTGATAAGACCATTTTTGTCCAACAGCATTTTGGGTTTCATAAATAGTGGCATACAATCCATTTGTTTTTTTTATTTACTCATGGGATGAGAGTGTTGCTGGCTGGCCAGCATTTATTGCCAGTCCCTAGTTGCCCTTGCGAAGGTAGTAGTGAGCTGCTTTCTTGAACCACTGCAGTCGACATGCTGTAGGTTGATTCACATTCCCTTGGGGAAGGAATTTCAGGATGTTGTGTAGGAACAGTGATATATTTCTATGTAAGGGTAGTGAGTGACTTGGTGGAGAACTTGCAAATCATAATGTTCCCATGTATCTGCTGCATCTGTCCTGCTAGACTGAAGTAGTTGTGGGCTTGAGAAGTGGTGTTTAAGGATCTTTGGTGAATTTCTGCAGTGCACCTCAGGATAGCACACACCAGTGCTCATGGGCATTGGAGATGGATGGAGGGAGTGGATGTTTGTGGATGTGGTGCCAATCAAGTGGGCTGCTTTGGCCTGGATGTTGCCAAGCTTCTTGAACATTATTGGAGATTTACCACATCCAGTCAAGTGGACAGTATTCCATAATAGTCCTAGTTTGTGCCTTGTAGTTGGTGGACAGGCTTTGGGGGTCAGGAGGTGAATTGCTTGCTGCAGTATTCCTAGTCTCTGACCTGCTCTTGTAGAATCACAGAATCCCTCCAATGTGGAGGATGGCCATTCAGCCCTTTGAGTGCACACTGATCCTCCAAAGAGCATTCCACCCAGACTCTCACTCCCACCTTATCCTTGTAACTCTACATTTCCCATGGTTAATCCACCTACCCTGGAAAGCATAGGCAATTTATCATGGTCAATCCACCTAACCTGCACAGCTTTAGGCTATGGGATGAAACCAAGCTACCAGAGGAAACCCACACAGCCACAGGGAAAATGTGTAAACTCCACACTGACAGTCAGCTCAGGGTGGAATCAACCCAGGCCACCATACCACCCTAGGTTTGAATTATGTCTCTTACTGTAAAAAGCACGTATACACAGAATGCCCAAAATGCTACAGAATCCATCAGAAAGATCACAAGCAACCATTCAAATCATTAAGCCTACCTTCATGCATCCACCATCCCCTATAACAGAAAGGCAGAAATCAGAGAGGCTCTGCAAAGTAACGCAAAATTTACTCACTTATACACTGTGATCTAAAACAGAAAATGTTTAAGACGTATATAGGTAGCTATATTATTTTATTCAGCCATCTTAAACAGTGACGCCCACTGAAGACTCACTGCAGCAAGATGTAGGAGAGTTGAGTGACAATCAGAGGAAATGCAGGACCAATGCAGTCAAAGTCATTCCATTTTTGTGCATGTTGTTAGAGAATTCGCAACTATCAACTGTAATGTTGCAGTTACTATACATGATAGCACTGCTGATGACTCCTTCCATAACTTTACTGATGATCAAGAATAGACTGATGGGGCTGTAATTGTTTGGATTGTATTTGTCTGTCTTTTTATGTACAGGTCATACATGGACAATTTTCCATTGTCAGGTAGATGCCAGTGTTGAAACTGTATTGGCAGGATTGACTAGGAGAGCGGCAAGTTATGAACCAAAAGTCTTCAGTACTATTGCTATAATGTTGTCAGGGCTCATAACCTTTGCAGTATCAAGTGCCTTCAGCCATTTCTTGATACAGGTCGTTCTGCTATAACACTCGTTTCACTATAATGCAATTGATGAATTGGGGACACTATTTCTGAAGGGCAAACGTTTAAAGCGTGCATTGGTGATAATATCAGGAATGAAGGCAGCGAGCATTTTATCTCTCTACCCTGGAAGCTCCCTACCTTCATTCCTGATGAAGGGCTTTTGCCCGTAACGTCGATTTTCCTGCTGCTCGGATGCTGCCTGACCTGATGTGCTTTTCCAGCACCACTCTAATCTAGACTCTGATTTACAGCATCTGCAGTCCTCGCTTTTGCCTGATAAAAGTCCCAGCCTATACAACCTTTCTTTATAACTCATCCTTCCATACCCAGCAACATCCTGATAAATTTCTTCTGAACCCTCCCCAGCTTAATAATATCCTTCCTATAACTGGGTGACCAGATCTGGACACAAAATTCCAGAAGAGGCCTCACCATTGTCCAGTATGATCTCAACATGACTTCCCAACTCCGAAACTCAAAGGAGTGAGCAATGAAGGCAAGCACATCAAACACCTTTCTGACCACCCGGTCTAAATGAAATGCAAACTTCAAAGGATTATGTACCTGAACCCCTCTGTTATACAACACTACTTGACCTCATCCTTACCAATTTGTTCACCGCAGATGCATCTATCCATTATTGTAAAGGCAAGAGAGGCCACTGCACAGTTGTTGTAGAGACAAAGTCCTGCCTTCACTTTGAGAATACCCACCATTTTGTTGTGTGGCACTGTCACCATGTTAAATGGGACAGACTTCAAACAGATCGAACAACTCAAAACTAGGCATCCACAAGGCTGTGTGGGCCATCAACAGTGCCGCACAGCTGTGCTTTTCCAGCACCACTCTAATCTAGACCGGGATTTTTATCAGTGCAGCTTAGGAGGTTGAGAGGTGAACTGAAATAAGTTTATAAAATAATAAGGGGTATAGAGAGAGTTAATGGTAGTTGTCTTTTTCCTAGGAGGGGGGATTTCAATAGTAGAGGGTACTGTTTAAAGTTGAGAAGAGAGAGATTTAAAAAAGACCTCGGAGCAATTTTGTTACACAGAGGGTGGTTTGTGTGTGGAATGAAATTTCAGAGGAAGTGATGATTGTGGATACAATTATAACATTTAAATACATTTGGATAAGTGCATGAACAGCAAAGGTATCAACGGATATAGACCAGGAACAGGCAGGTGGGACTACTTTAGTTTGTGATTATGGTCAGCATGGACTAGTTGGACTGAAGGGTCTATTTCTGTGCTTCATGACTCGGTGACTCTATGACTGTATATTAGTGAGGAAGACTTTACAGGTCAACAAGGCAGTTACTGCCATTGTTGTTTCTAGTACCAAGGTGGATGCTAGGTGGACTTTCTAATTTAATTTCTTTGTTGAGACTTCATGATGATTGATACAACTGAGTGGCTTACTAGGCCATTTCAGAGGGCAGTTAGGAGTCAACCATATTTCTGTGGCTCTGGAGGCACATGTAGGCCAGATGTGATAAGGTTGGCAGCTTTCCTTTCCTGAAGAACATTAGTGAGTCAGATGAATCTTTCTGACAATCGACAATGATTTCATGGTCATTAGTAGATTCTCAATCCCAGACGTTTTTTCTTGAATTCAAATTCAGTTGAGGTAACAATACATTTGTAAAGTTATTGATTGGCCAACAATTAGAGTTCAGTCAATATATATGGTAGCAGTAGGTGCCCTTTCTCAAAAGAACAAAAAAAATCTATATAGATCAATGTGGATGAGCCCAGAGATGTGAAACTATAAAAGACTGACTCTGTGACAATTTCCAAAGAAGCAGAGTAGATCAGGAAGAGGAACTTTATTTTTTAGAATTGTCGATATGAAAGGACAGCTGCTTTCTGGTTGAAAAGACAGTGACAATGTGGTCACCAAGTAAAGTCTCTGAGAGAAGTTATGAAAAAGATTCTTTATACAGAGGATTGCTGAAATTTTGTTACCTGGAATAACTGAGGCAGAGACCAATACATCTTTTAACAGATAACGGGATAAGTATTTGAAACAAAGAAGATGTGGGAGCTTAAGGACAGTGCCAAATTGTGGGATTAGTTTTAGGATGTTCAAACAAAACACAGTACGTACTGAGCCAAAGGCATCCTATTACTGTGAAATTCTAGGCCCGTATTGCACTAATTAACTGAGATTCTATGAAGCAAAGTAATGTTCACACCATTACACCATTCTGCAACATCACTTGTCAGATGAATATGATCAGTTCTGTTTCTTTTAAAGCATTTTTCCCTTGTTTATTTAGATATATTACCTTCTCCCATTGTTTAGTTTCCCACTGACTGGTTCCAAAGAGATTGCCACCAGTGATGGAATGTTATAACCTGTAAAAGGGCGATATGAGTGAGTGGTAATATCCAATTAAATTAAGACAAGGCAAGGCTGCACTGAAAGATTAATTCATACATTTTACAATCTATGAAATGAAAATAGAACCCATTGTTAAATTGCATTGCTCCTAACAGTTATGAGAGCTGATTCTGTATACATTTGCAACAACTGGGAAAAGATTTTCACTCCACATTCTCTTTGGACCGATGGGACAGTCCTATTGAAAATGATCAGGAGGGTAAAGGAATGTGAAGTGGGATATGGATGCACAAGTGTTCAGCCCAAGATGCCATTTAGAAATGGTCCATAACATTAAAAGGGGAATAACCAAAAGTATGGACTTCTTGCAACAAAATTCCCCTCTTTCAGCAAACTGGGAGGGAGGGGGAGGATGAAAGGCATCATAGAGAACGGAGGCCCACTGGAGTGTAAAGAATAGAACTATAACACCACACATGCATTTGTTGCCAATGGTTAGAGCATCTCTGTTCCAGAGGGTTCCTATTCACGTCTTTCTATGCACTTTATCTGCAAACATCCACTGACACCTTTTTCAACCACTACTCCAAAATGTAAGGTAAACCAAGAGATTGGGAACGTTGTACTAACAAAAGATGAGCAGGAATATATTTAAATAGAGTAAACGAGCAAGAAATATCAAAACATATAATAAAAACTTCTTCAAATATATAAAATGGCAGAGAGAGGCCAAAGAGAGCATTGGCCCTTAAAAGAATGAGGCTTGGGAAATAATAATGAAGATCCAGGAAATGGCAATGGAGTTAAATAAATACTTTGCTTCAGTCTACATGATAGAAGACTTAGTCGCATGCCAGGGAGGTGACAGCCTAGAGGTATTACGGACTGTTAACCCAGAGACCCAGGTAATGTTCGGGGGGCCTGAGTTCAAAACCTGTCATGGCAGATGGTGAAATCCATTGTTGACTGACCCAAAAAATCCACCTGGTTCACTAATGTCCTTTAGGGAAGGAAGCTGCCATCCTTACCTGGTCTTGACTACATATGACTCCAGACCTACAGCTATGTGGTTGACTCTTAAGTGCCCTCTGGGCAATTTGGGATGGGCAATGAATGCTGGCCTAGCCAGCGATAGCCTTATCCTGTGAATGAATAAAAAAAAACAAAATAATGAAGGGGCCAAAGAGGGAAGTAAGTTCACTAAAGTAAACTATCATGAAAGAAAAAAGTACCAAGAAACTAATGGGGCTAAAGGCCAAAGGCTGTAGGATGGGTTTTATCCCTAGATATTAAAAGAACATGGTTACAGATGCACTATCTTCCAAGAATCCTTCGATTGGAAAACTGCCAATATAACAGGTTCATTCAAAAATGGAGAGAGATGGAAAACAGATACAGGCCATTTGTCATTGAGAAAAAGTTAGAATCTGTTGTAAAGGATATAATAGCAGAGCATTTAGAAGTGCCCAAAATTATAAAGCAGAGTCAGCATGACTTCATGAAAGGGAAATGATACCTGACAAATTTGTTAAAATTCATTGAGGAGATAACAAGGGAATGCTGCATGTGTAACATATTTTCATTTTCAAAAGTTATCAATAAAGGTGCCACGCAAAAGATTATTTAACAAGATAAGAGATCGCGTTGTTGAGGGAGTATATCAGCATTGATCGAGAATTGGGGCAAAGGCAGAAATGTGGAGTTGAGAATGTCGGACTAGCCACATTCTCATTGGATGATGGAGCAGCTTCAGTGGGCCAAATAGCCTACTCTGCTGCTACATCTTGTGGGTATGGGCTTTAAGTCAAAAAGCTTGAGAAATTCATTCTTCTGTCCCACCTTGACCCAGGTGCTTACTGGGTTCAGTAACAAAAGTAATTTGTCTGTAATCCCTATGAATTATACTGGATGAACGAATCGGACCAAGAATTTTCGAAGGGGTTGGGGGGATTATTTTCTCAGTTATTTTAGAGCGTTATCTGCTATTTAGTTAATTACTACTTCAAAGTGGAATTCAAGTCAAAGTTTGGCCATGATCCTTTGCAATATAAGAGCAGTTTCTGGGGACTGTATGATGTACCTCTTGCTGTGTCCAAATGGTCTGTGTTTTATTAGTGAGTTTGAAACTGATCGTGAGATGTTGGCATGGTGTTAATGTCAGCAGATAAATAACCTAGCTGCCTAGGTTGATGATTTGCAAACACAGACTGACATTTTCCATTTTTATATTAAAGTATGGCAGCCAACATTTGGCAGTACTATGTATGCACCACCTCTGACACTGACACAGCACCATGTGATATATGCCATCCCTTTTCGCATTGACATCTCACTATTTTGACAGCCACAAGTTGCTGACTCAGAGCAAAATATATGGATATTGTAGAAGGCAGAGTTAATGTGACGAAGGATATTTTATGATTGCAGTGGTATTTTAAATTCTTGTGAATAAAATCTGTTGCATGCTTAGAATAGCAAATGCTATCCCTGTATTGCCTTGAGATATAAAAATAAACAAGAATCCTCATGCTATTTCTTTATGTTCTCATGAAAAAATTTCAAGATGTTCTGTAGGAGTGTAATCAGACAGAATCTGGAGCTGAAATTGAAAAGGTATATGTGACAAAAAAAGCTTGATTAAAGGTGTAGGTCTTAATGAAGATCATGAAAGAAGTGAAGAGGCACGAAGATTTCGAAGAGACTCCAGAGCATGGATCATTATGACTGAAAGCACAATGGTGAGTAATCTCACTGGCAAAAGAACAAAAAGCCACGGTTGTGAGATTCCCTTCCAGTTTTCAAATTGTTGCAAAATCGTTTACATCCGCCGGGGGAGTGCAAGTAGGAATTTAATATCTCATTCAGAAGAATAACACTTTGTAATTGTGTAGCATTGTACTGAAGTGCTGAAGTGTCAGCCTTGATTATGTGCTTGAGCCTTAGTGAGGCTTGAACTTACAAATACTGACTTATAAAGAACAGAGTCCAACCAACTGAGATAAGCTGACACCTATAAGCTTCAAATGTGCCCTATGCCTGTTCCCTGCACCCTCTGAAATCAAGCCTTAGTGCATTAATTCCTTTTCAATAGTAACTCACTTTTATATAACACGTTTAATGTCGAATTCTGGGTGATAAAAGAGGAAAAATCGGTTTCCCTCACTAGAACCATCACTCTGATAACTGCAATATTTACATATGAACATACAAAATAGGAGCAGAAGTAGACCATTTGTCCCCTTGACCCTGGTCCACTATTCAATAAGATCATGGCTGACCTGTTTGTGTTTCCAATTCTACTTTCTCATCCACTCCAGTTACCCCAGATTCCCCTGTCTTAAAAGAATTCATTCACCTCTGACTTCAAAATACTCAATGATCCCACCTCCACTACCTTCTGAGGCAGATAGAAAGTTGCACAACTCTCGCAGGAAGAAATTCTCCCAATCTCTGTCCTGAAAGGGCAACTCCTAATTTTAAAACAGTGCCTTCCAGCTCAGGACTGACTCACAAGAGAAAATATCCTTTCTCAGCCCAGCTTATCAAGGCCATTCAGGATCTTATATCTTCCTCACACTCATAAACTCTAAGACAAATAAGCCCAGTCTGTTCAACCCATCCTCATAAAACAAACCATTCATTCCAAGTATCAATCCAGTAAACTATGGCAGCAGTGGTGATCAGCCACGAGGGATGGAGGCAGCAGTGGTCAGTGGCGATGGGGCAGTAAAGCCTGGCGCGCCCGGCCAGGTCTTGGCCCAGCGTGGGGGAAAGCATGCGCAGGAGAGAGCGAGCCCTCTTGGGGAAAGCCCAGCTTGGAGGATCTGTAGGCCCAAGGCTCAAGAAAGGACTGTAATGTTTGACACTTCAACTTTTATTTCTTTATTCTTGTACTTTTATGCTGAGAAGGCTGTACTGCTGAACTTGTAATTTTTTTCTTTATGTTTATATCTCTGTAACTAAGATTTTGTGCCAACTTTGTACCTAAGATGGCGCCATGTGTGGCAACATTGTGCACTTTTCACTGCATTGTTGCACCACATACCTTGAGTACAGGTGACAATAAAACCTAAATCTAAATCTAAACTTTCTCAGAACCATCTCCAATGCATTTACCTCCTCCCTTCAAAAGGGAAGACTAAAACTGTCCACAATATTTCGTCAATATGTGATCTCTGCAACACCCTGTATGACTGAAGCATAGCACCCAGACTCACAGATGTTTTACTGCACAAAAGGAGGTCATTCAGCCCAGCATTTCCCTCCTGGACATCAAGGATCTGACTGCACTTCCAGCTCCTGGCCTACAGTCTTGGAAGTTATGTCAATTCAAATAAATATCTAAATGCTGTTTCGATGATTCAAGGATTACTGACTAAACTGCTCTTTAAGTGAGTTTGTGATTCCCACCGACCTCTGGGTGAAAAACAATTCTCCTCAACTCTTCTGTTGTCTACCCCTTACCATTAATTGCCACAGCACGAATGGAGGACGTGTAAGTAAAAATAAAATACTTTAGGTGCTAGGAAACTGAAATAAATACATTAAATGCTGGAGAATCTCAGCAGATCTGGTAGCATCTGTGGAAAGAGAAGCATAGTCAATATTTCAAGTCTATTATGATTCTTATTCATAATACTTCCAGGGCTGGGAAACTGATTTTCGATTATTCCCCCTTTTTCACACCCCTTCGCACTGGTTACACAAGTTGCTGCTTTGAAACTGTGAACATAATTTATTTGAGTCTGTTGTCCATGAGGCAATCAAAGAGGAAAACAATGAAGATACGGTTGCACGAGTACTATTTCAAAATAAATAAATATATTGGCCCACAGTGTTCTAAACAGCAGTAATGCTTCCCATTTTGTGACACTACAATGTTTTTTTCTGGCATAGAACAGCAGCAAAACCAGAGTTAAATAAAGTTTTGGATTTATATGTAGCTTCTCACAATCACAGGATATCCCATATCATTTTACATTGAAAATTGTTTTCAATGTAGTCACTATTATAATGTCGGAAAGTGGGAATTTAAGCACAACAAATGGCTCACAATAAGCATCAATGAGGCAATGACCAACAACCATTTTATTAGTGATGTTGAAAGAAAGATAAATATTGGCAAGAAGGGAGGGAGGCCACTGCTCTTCTTTAAAATGGATCTTTCACATACATCTGAGAGGGCAGATGGGGAATCGGCTTAATGCCACATCCAAAAGACAGACCTCTGACAGTGCAGTGTTTCCTCTGTCGTGTCCTGAAGAAACCTACACTCTTATGATTAGAGTCAAGAGTGCTACCTGCTAAACCACAGCTGACACCATAGAGAATCAAGTGTTGTTTTCAATGTGAGATCATTTTAGGAAGATTATTTGAAACACTTTGACCGGATGCAGTTTTACTGCAATGTGTGACAAAAAAAAGTTTTTTTGTATTAAGCATTTAAAACGTTCCACCAGAACAAACTTTGCATTTAAACTTAGCTGTCCTTCAGTCACCAGTTAATAACCAATAGATAAATGCACTATAGTATGTATTTCCTCAATTTGAGAATAGTTGCATCTCTTGTTCAAATCACTCAGAAAGCAAGTACCAGTTTCAAACTAAATGAATTCAGCTTTTTGTAGGATAGCCAGTGGTGGGGCATAGTTGGGGGCTAAGTGATGATAAAAATGAACAATAATGGAAATGGAAGAAAAACGTAGAATATGCTGTCGCATGCAAGCAAATGAGCAGGGAATCCACACTGGGGACCACCTATAGTTAAAGCTAATTGTAGGCGTTAAACTGTGCAAATGAAAACTATTACAAACTGCAGTTCTGTCATTCCCAGAAGGAATTTTAAGTTCAGAAATCAAATCATGCTATCTGAAATGCAGGTTGGGTAACCAAACACAGAAAATGCTTGAGAAACTCAACAAGGCTGGCAGCATCTGTCAGGAGAAAACAGAGTTAACATTTTGAGTCCAGTAACTCTTCATCAGAACTAAAATTCTGATAATGAGTCATCAGGCTCAGAATTAACTTCACTTTCTCCCAACAGATGCTACCAGACCCACAGAATTTCTCTAGCAATTTCTCTTTTTGTTTCAGAGGTGAGGAATCCTGCAGCAAGTAATTCGCTTCCGGTCTCCCCAAAACCTCCGCGTCTACTTCTTCAACCAGGATTCTCGCCCACCATCTGACGACCCCTTCTCCCGCCTCCAACACACCCCAGCCTGGACACCCCGTGCTGGCCTCTTACCTGCCCTCGATCTCTTCATAGCCAACTGCCACCGCAACATTAACTGCCTCAACCTCTCCACCCCTCTCACCCACTCCAACCTCTCACCCTCGGAACGTGCAGCCCTCCACTCCCTTCGTTCCAACCCCAACCTCACTATTAAACCGGCAGACCAGGGAGGCGCGGTAGTAGTTTGGCGCACTGACCTTTACACCGCTAAATGCCAGTTCGGGGTCACCTCCTCCTACTGCCCCCTTGACCATGACCCCACCTCCCACCACCAAACCATCATCTCCCAGACCATCCATAACCTCATCACCTCAGGGGATCCCCCATCCACC
>NC_057715.1:28566790-28570219 GCF_004010195.1 Chiloscyllium plagiosum | reverse complement strand
CATTTCCCCTCCCCCCATCTTGTCTCAGTCCCAACCCTCGAACTCAGCACCACCTTCCTAACCTGCAATCTTCTTCCTGACCTCTCCGCCCCCACCGCCACTCCGGCCTATCGCCCTCACCTTGACCTCCTTCCATCTATCGCATTTCTAATGCCCCTCCCCCAAGTCCCTCCTCCCTACCTTTTAGCTTAGCCTGCTTGGCACACTTTCCTCGTTCCTGACGAAGGGCTTATGCCCAAAACGTCGATTCTCCTGCTCCTTGGATGCTGCCTGACCTGCTGCGCTTTTCCAGCACCACATTTTCATCCCCAAAACCTGTCTACCATCTACAAGGCACAAGTCAGGAGTGTGATAGAAGACTCACCACTTGCCTGGATGTGTGCAGCTTAGGTGACACTTAAGAAGCTCAACACCATTCAAGACAAAGAGCTCAATTGATTGGCACCGCATCCATAAACATCCATTCCTATATTAATGATTACCATGTACTGCAATATTCAGTATTAATGTAAAACAATGTAGATATACTTAGAAGCCTAAGTGTAAAGACAGTTCTTGTCTTTTCCTTTCCTCAAGCAGTCTGTAAAATACCAAAACTCACATTCTGGATTTTACCATATTTTGCCAGTATCATTTTAATCAAGTTTCATGGAGGGCTTCTCTCTTCAAGGCCTGGTGGATTTTCTGACTGAATTGTCCCAAATTCACATCACTGAGTACTTGTAATGCCCCTATGACAATTCCCTTGTAGGTTTCTCCCACTTGCAATGGTCAGATATACTCATAGCTGCCCAGATACATTAACATATTCTTGCATCCCTGGTGTTGGCATCATATTTCAAACACAATTGTACACCACTGTGATACAAACAAGCATTCCGGAGCTGGCCTGTACACAGAAACTAGAACAGTACAGCACAGTAACAAGACCTTTGGCCCATCATTTTGGTGTTGGCCCTATTGCCAGCTCCACACATTCTTCCCGGGCATGTCAAATAAAGGGAATCAGTGGCCTGCATTACGGACAGGGTCTTTAGAGTCATAGTCGAAAGCATGGGGCACAGGAGGTTGCTACCCAGATCAGTGTAGTCGCAATAGTCAGGAAAAAAAGGTAATGACCTTCTCTACTCGGTCAGGCTAAGTGCTATAATCATCTCTCAGATATGTCAACTCGCTCTATCTCTGTTACTGCACTCACCTCCCACCAAGGTATGTGCTCTATCACCTTCACTATTGCCTGCAACACTATGCCTCAGTCTCACCACCCAATAGTATTAGCACAGCATAGTCTCTGCACTGCCTACTCACAAACTTGAGACACCTTACTACCTTTCCCTGACTGCACCATCATTCACAGCCATGCCAGACATTTTTTGTCACTTCAATCCCTCCTCTTGTCTCATTCCAGAAGGAAACAGATCCAAAACAGGACGAAAAGGGCCAGGACACTTGGTAGGAGCCTGAAACTTCGTTCCACATCTACAAGGAGGAGAGGATCTCTTCATTAGCTGGTGAAGACCAGGGTTGCTCCTGTGGGATGCAGAAATTTCCATTTCCTGACAAAATAAGAAGCATTATTTATCGCTGTGCACACTCTCTATTACCCCTACTGTGCCTCCACTGTTAACATGTCACAACATCTACACCTCGGCCACAACATTGTATTTTTTGTCTCTTACAGCAGGATTCTGAAAGATACAAACTCCTCTCCCTTTGAGGAGAGAGCACAGAAACCTTACAGGAACAATCAGCAAGGCTGCTTCCCGCTCTCTCCATCAGATCAGATCCAGGATAAAGATACAGGACTTACACCAGTGCTGTTTGCACCACGCTACCTCGGGGAGGTGCGCGTCTGGTTGCCTCCAAGGATACATTGGTGGTTTCCATGGAGAAAGTGAGGACTGCTGATGCTGGAGAGTCAGAGTCAAAAAATGTGGCACTAGAAAAGCACAGCTGGTCAGGCAGCATCCGAGAATGTTGGGTGGAGGGCGAGGGAAGGGGGCTAAGCAATAAATAGGATGGTAGGGGTGGGGCTTGGTAGGAAGTAGCTGGGAAGGCGCTAGGTAGCTGGAGGTTGAGGGTGATGGTGTTAGGTCGGAGGGGAGGATGGAGTGGATAGGTGGGAAGGAGGATGGACAGGTAGGACATTCAAGAGGGTAGTGCCGAGTTGGAGGGTTGCTTCTGGGGAGGGGAGATAAGGAAACTGGTGAAGTCAATGTTGATGCCATGTGCTTGGAGGGTCCCAAGGCAGAAGATGAAGCATTCTTCCACCAGTTATTGGGTGGCTTAGATTTGACAGTGGAGAAGGCCCAGGACTTGGATGTCTTTGGCAGAGGTTAGGTGGGGTGGGGTGGAGTTGAATTGGTCAGCCACAGGGTGGAGGGGTTGTTTGGTGCATATGTCCTAGCTATGTTCCCTGAAACGTTCTGCAAGTTGGCGTTCTGTCTTCCTAATTTAGAGGAGACCACATCGAGAGCAGGTTTCCATGGAGAGCAAGGCCCAGCAGTCTGTAAGACACATGCACTGACCTACACTCTATCGCTTTAGTCATTGAACCAATTGCAAGGCAAAAGCAATTAAGGAACCTTGACCTCATTCAAGGTGTCACTTCCTCACAAGGAGGCAGGGTGGTGCCAGGAGGCAACTAGCTGGAGGAGAACTGTGTACACCAAAGGCTCCTCTTAGGGCACTCCAGAGGTATCTGGGCCTTCTACCTCTGCCCTATCTGCTCCTCCATAAACTTCACAATTCCCTAAGTCTCCATCCATCTAGCTGCCGACCTTATCAACCCCAACCCCCTGCATATCAAGGAAACATGCCAGGTCTGTTAGTGCACTGTCACCTCCAGGATTCCCCAACTGAAGGTAAATTTGTTGGACCTGACTGAGGATTACTCCCCTTAGACTGACACATGGCTATCTGGTTACAGCACATGTAGTTTTTTGCTGTGTAAGTCTCTGGTATATGGTATAGGTGTGAAATTGATGTAGCACCATGTTGTGCAGCACAATGTCCATCCTCTTAACCAGTCACTGCAGAGAAGCTGCCTAGTTTTTTGTCTGCACTAAACAGCAAGGCAATGCAGCAGTACAGAGACACTTTAAGCTCTGCCAAACAGGACATGGTGCAAAAAGACATGGCAAGGTAAGGACGCTGTTAGCATTCAGATAGGCGCTAAGTGAGTGAGCGAGCAACCCTGAGATGCCCCATGATCCAATCCATGATTTAGGTGTCTGGCCCTGCATGTAAAGTGACCTTGCAGTGGAAAGTTTTATTTAAGTTGAAACTTTATTGCTGGAACAGCACAGCAGGTCAGGCAGCATCCAGGGAACAGGAGATTCGACGTTTCGGGCACAGGCCCTTCTTCAGGAATGAGCAGAGAGTGTTCAGCAGGAGAAGATAAAAGGTAGGGAGGAGGGACATGGAGGA
>NC_057715.1:28516427-28566777 GCF_004010195.1 Chiloscyllium plagiosum | reverse complement strand
AGTCGGAAGATAAGATGCTCCTCCTCCGACCGTCGCGTTGTTGTGGTTTGGCGGTGGATGAGTCCAATGACCTGTATATCCTCGGTGGAGTGGGAGGGGGAGTTGATATGCTGTGCTACAGGTTGGTTGGGTTGGTTCGTCCGGGTGGCCCAGGGGTGCTCTCTGAATCGCTCCGCAAGTAGGCGGCCTGTCTCCCCAATATAGAGGAGGCCACACCGGCTGCAGCGGATGCAGTAGATGATGTGGGTGGAGGTGCAGGTGAATCTGTGGCGGATCTGTGAGGTCTATACCAAAACCCTCTGTCACACAATAAGATACTTCCAATCTATACAAAAGTGCAAATTTGCTGAATTTCTGCCAGCTCAGAGCTACATTTTTGGACGGCACAGAATATTGTATTATTTCTTCTAATTAGAACCGAAACCAACTTTCTATACTTTTATGGCACCAGAATTATTCTCATTAAAATTTTAATTTTAAAAACTTCTACAACTATTTTCTTTAGCATCACCTAATTTACATAAATTATGTTTGATTGCTTCAAAACTTAATTTTTCATTTATAAAGATGATCTTCAACATGGAGGCTGTTTCAAACTATGACACTTTCCTGAGACTCTTAAACATGAAGATTTTCATTTCTTTAATACATTTTGCTGTATTCAAATTTTTTTGAATATTCCATTGCAAATCATTGATGTAAATATTGGTACAATCTAGATACAATTTTTACTAGCATTTCCACTTAAAGAAATTTAGGCCTGCATTTTTAAATTTCACAGAAAGTATAGCAATTTTTGTAACAATCAAAGCAGTGCAACAAATTAGCTTCTAAAAAGCGATGTGAATTCCACAAAAAAAACTACCTAGTACAAATTATTATAAGTTTTATTTAATTCATGCATGAGATTGGGTATCGCTGGCTGGTCAGCATTTAGTTGGCCTTGAGAAGGGAGTGGTATGCTGTGTTCTTGAACCATTGCAATGGGTTGAATAACAATGCCCTTGGAAACAGAATCCCAGGATTTTGACCCATTGACAGTGAAGGAATTGCAGTATATTTCCAAATCAGGATAACTAGTGGCTTGGTAGGGAACTTGCAGGTGGTGGCATTCCCATGTATCTGCTGCTCTTGTTCTTCTAGATGGAAGTGGTCATGGGTTTGGAAGGTGCTACCCAAGGAGCATTGTTTAATTTCTGCAGTGCATCTGCTGCTACTGAGCATCAGTGGTGGGGGGAGTGGATGTTTGTGGATGTGATGCCAGTCAAGCAAGCTGCTTTGTCCTGGATGGTGTCAAGCTTGTTGAGTTCTGTTGGAATTGCACCCATCTAGGCAAGTGGGGGGGTTATCCACGCAAGTGCCAGATCTGGTGGATTTCTCCAGCAACTTCCATTTTTTTTCAGATCTCCAGCATTAGCAATTTTATTCCTGGCCTCTGACCAGCTCTTGAAGCCATAGTATTTATATGGTGAGTCCAGTTCAGTTTCTGCTCGATGGTAACCTTCAAGATGATGATAGTGGGCGATTCATTGATAATAACATCATTGAATGTCAACGTGTGATGGTTAGCTTATCTCTGACTGGAGTTGATCATTGCCTAGCACTTGTGTGATTTACATGTTACTTGCCACTTATTAGTCCAAACCTGAATATTGTCCAAGTTTTGCTGCATTTGGACATAGACTGTTTCAGTATCTGATGAATTGTGCAGTCATTGGCAAACATTTCTACTTCTGAACTTATGATGGAGGGATGGTCATAGAAGCAGATGAAGATGTTTGGGCCTTGGAAAATAACCAAAGGAAGTCTTCACGCAGATGTACTGGAGCTGAGATGACTGACTTCCAATGGCCACAGCAATCTTTCTTTGTGCCAGGTGTGACTCTAACCAGTGGAAAGATTTCCCCTGATTCCCATTGACTCCAGCTTTGCTCGGGCTCCTTAATGCTACATTTGATCAAATGTGGCCTTGATGTCACTCTCAGTTCACCTGAGGAATTCAGCTCTTTTGTCCATGTTTGAACAAAGGCTATAATGATGTCAGAAATTGAGTGGCCCTAGTGGAACCCAAATTAAGCATCACTAAGTAGGTGAGGCCTGTTGGCACTATTGATGACACCTCCATCACTTTACTGATGATTAAGAAGAAACTAATGGGGCAGTGATTGGCTGGGTTGGATTTGTTCTGCCTTTTATGTACAGGACATATCTGGGCAATCTTCCACATTGTGAGTTAGATACCAGTGTTGTAACTATACTGAAACAGCTTGGCTAGGACAGCAGCAATTTCTGAAGCACAAATCTTTAGTACTATTTCTGGAATGTTGTTGGAACCCATACCCTTTGCAGTATCTAGTATCGCGAACCATACCTCTAATGTTGGGGACCACTGGAGGAGGCAAAGATGGATCATCCATTTGCCACTTCTGGCTGAAGATTGTTGTGAATGCTTCAGCCTTATCTTTTGCACAGATGTGCTGGGTTCTTCTATCATTGAGGAATGAGATATTTGTGGAGTCACATCCTCCATTGAATTATTTAATTGTCCACCATTATGCAGAACTGGATGTGGCAGAACCACAGAGCTCAAATCTGATCCATTGGTTGTGGGATTGCTCAGCTCTGATAGTCGTTGCTGCTTTTGCTGTTTGGCACATCAGTAGTCCTGCTTGGTAGCTTCACAAAGTGAACACCTCATTTTTAGGTATGCCTAATGCTGCTCCTGGCATGCCCTCCTCCACTCTCCATTGAACCACAGTTGATCTCCTTACTTTATGGTAATGGTTGAGTGTGGTATGTGCCAGGCCATGAGGTTACAGATTATGCTGGACTACAATTCTGCTGCTATTGATAGCCCACAGTGCCTTATGGATGCCCAGTTTTGAGTCACTAGGTCTATTCAAAATCCGTCCCATTTGGCACGATGATAGTGCTACACAACACAATGGAGGGCATTTTCAATGTGAAGGTGAAACATCATTTTCACAAGGTCTGTGCGGGGGTGGTCACTCTTATTGATGCTATCATGGACAGATGCATCTGTAGCCAGCAGATTGGTAAGGACGAAATGAAGTATGTTTTCCACTCTTGTTGGTCTCTCACCACCTGCTACAGACCCCAATCTAGCAGTTTTGTCCTTTAGGATCCGACCAGCTTAATTAGTCGTGCTGCTACCAAGTCACTCTTGGTGGTGGCCATTGAAATCTCCCAGCTGAGGGACGATGGTACTTGGTTTCCTTGCCTATGCTTAATCTGAAGCCATGAGACTTGATAGAGAATGGTGTTAATGTTAATGACTCCCAGGAGAACTCCTTCCTGACTGTATATCACTGTACTGCCACCTCTGCTGGGACAGAACATATCCAGGGATGGTAACAGTTGTGTCTGGGTTATTGCCTATAAGGTATGATTCTGTGAGTATGACTATGTCAGGCTATTATTTTGCTCGTGTGTGAGAGACGATTCCTGACCTTAGTAAAGAGGACTTTGCATGGTCGACAGGACCGCTTCTGCTGTTGTCTTTTCCGGTGGCTAGGAGGATAACCTTTCATTTCTTTGAGACTTTGTGATAATTTATATAACTGAATAATGTGTGAGGTCACTTCAGAGGGCAGTTGACAGTCAACTACCTTGCTGTTGGTCTCGAGCCACCAGATCAGCTGAGGATGGCAGATTTCCTTCCCTGAAGGACATTTGTGGATCAAATAGGTTTTTCTAAAAATCGAAAATTGTTTCATGGTCATCAGTAGATTCTTAATTCCAAATTTTCTTTTAATTGAATTCACATTCCACCATTGAACCTAGGACCCAAAAACATTTGCTGAGTTTCTAGATTAATAGGCTGGCGATCATACTACTAGGCCATTGCCTTACCAATGATAATTTCCATTGCACTCCAAAGTACAACATGTCAGTGTGACAGCATACTATATGTGAATTAGTGATGTATCATGATGGTGCAGAGAGGCTGGCATCTATCAAATCCCATGGTTCATGGATATCAGGTGAGTGTGGCAGCTATCCATGGAGAGTGCCCTGAGATATTGGTGCCTTCAAGATGGAAGGCTGCAGGAAGAAGCAGAGAGCTGTAGCTGTCAGGTAACCTCTCTGACTTCCATGCTAGGAATCCTCAGTGTCTTGTTTCTATCTGATGGGTGGTTAAGTGTAGTCCTGCAAATTCATAAGGTGAGAATAAGTAAAAATGAAGATGACAATGAGCAATAGGCTTCTCATAACTCGTCAGCAAGGAACTCATCTCAATGTCCAGAACATCGGTTGGAAAATGCAGCTCATTGCCCCCAGCATCAAGAAAGGCCTCACTCTACTTCTTACACAATTCTCTCAGATTTCTTGGCCTACTGGATGTTGTTCCGTGCCTGGGAAGATTCTCCTTAGAGGTGTGGCAATAAACCACACAATAAGAGAATCATTAGTAGTGTCCTTATTAATGTTTAACAACTGTAACAGTACAAAGAACTGTTTTAACAATTTTTTTTTAAGTTACACTGTTTTGGGTGCATTTGCATATAGAACACCTTATTTTTCTGTTGCAATAAATAAGTAATGTTACCCCTTTCCTCTCAGCTACTGCTTAAATCATTATAAACATTAGCTAATGCTAACACTGATGGTATTACTTGCTATGTACTCTTGACAGCAGTAGAATAGTGAGTACTGTTAAGAATGTCAATACATACTTCTTTCTTGTACTTACATCTATCAACATCACTTTCCAGATCTGCCTCCACATTTCCTCTGCCCCAGCAGACTGCATATTGATTTGAATAAAGAAACAAATCCAAAACATCAAAGGCACATCATTTGGGTTTCTCTCATCAACCTAGCAGCAGGGACTGGACAAAGAGCGATCAGCAAAATTTTCACCTCTTCAGATCTAAGCTGAATTCCAGGCTGTTGTAAGAAATGAAGGTCATTTTTATTGCTGCCAATTGATGGTCAGAGGACACACTGTGTTGGGGCAGTTAATAATTGAGGTCTTTTCATGCATGCAAAATGTCATCATTCATCAAAAATCCAATAATGGAACTCGTGCAGAAAATTACAGAGGTGGAACTATAAAAAAAATGTGCAACTGATTGTGTTTCTAACTCCACAAAAGAAGAAAAGGTATCCACTCTGACATCAAAGTAATTTCCAGTATTTTAAATGCTTAGAGGAAAGGGAGAAGAGCTGCTGATTTATGAAAAGGATACCACGGTGTTGTGAGTGAAAGTTTTTTTTATCATTTTAATTCCTCTCGCTTGGCAGAAACCAAGCAAGGGGCAGCAAAATAGAGGTCAGGGATTAACCATATTTCACCTACTTGAATTTGACCAATGTTACTTTAACAGTTCATACATCATGGATATCTCCACCAAGTAGTGGAGTCCTTTTTAAATATATAAATTGGGCTCCAATGGTAGTTGAGCTGCATTTTAACCTGAAGTCTAAGCCAGGAAGTACTACAGGTACACAACCTTTATCCACAACCCCGAAATCCAAAAATCTCTGAAATCTGAAGTTTTCTTTGTGAAGTTTTTCTCTCCACAACAAGGTTGTTTGGCATGCAAACAGTTAACCCAACTCCACACCCACTCAGATATGATGTGGTGGCGTGGCCCAGCACTGGCAGGCATCAATTCTGTCTCAGGGCTTGTAGTACTCACAGGTGCGTCTGCTGTTCAGTAAGTTTTTTTTATTTCACCATGAAACTGTCACGTATTCCGAAATCCAAAAAATTCTGCATTCTGAAAACCAGCTGGCCTTGAGTGTTTCGGATAGAGGATGTAGTAACCTCATTTCCAACGTGGTCAAATATGCCAAGGAATACCAATCAGGACTGGAGGAGTAGAGAAAAGTTATGTTTGTTTTAAATATTTCTATCTTAGATGTAAGGTGAGCAGGAGTGGTTCTCTTAAGCCCACAAGCTGTGGCTTTATCTTGTTTTAGAATTCATCTCCTACCCATGTCAGGATAATCAATGGTCAGGGTGGCTTAGAATTGCAGCAATCAAGAAGATTAGCAGTTTGCTACATGCTTTCTCCTGTTCCTCTTGGTTTCACATATAATGAAACTATATTTTCAAATGTACTCCTAGTTGTTTGCGCATACATGGTCTCTTTTACTTACTAGCTAGGATGCATTTTCTAGTTTTAGAGAAAGCAATTGCTCACAGAGCAAACCAAATCTGCAGTGGATCTTCATGCCGGGATAGTTAGCTCGTTGCTTGCACATTCAAAAGGGATAATATTCATTTCAGGTACGGTCACTACACATCAATTATTTTATTTGGTTTTTACCAACAAAGCGGCTAATTACTTCTGGGTTCTATTAATGTGGTCTTGTTGATACAATAAGAAGTATCAATAACATTATGTGAGAGGAGTGATTGACAGATCATTCTTGCTCCATGCCTACGTTCTCATCTGTGGGTCACACCTGCCGAGGAATAGCAGTATGATGATACTGTGGCTTAAAGAGGTGTATTTTGTTCTTTTTTTTTATCAAGAATGGTGGAGACAGAAGTGTTGAGCGGGTTAGTCAAAGCCAATAGATTAAACAGCTTTGAGGCCTTCGTTTTTTTTCAAAGTTGGAAAAATAGAAGTAGCCTGAATGGGTGGGGTCAAGCTTCCACAGCACCAGGTTTTTTAATTTTAGCTTCAACATTTGTTGGGGTCTTGAAACTGAATGTGGAAGCTCTTATTCCTCTCTCTGTTACAGCTAAAGCTAGGGTCCCCTTCCTGCTGCTAGACTTGCACGTAAGACAATCTTATTTACTGGCTTTGCCTTTGCGAAGGATGCGCTTATGATATATTGGAATAGTGAATTAATAGTTGTTAATAGTTGTTTAGCATTTTGGTAGAATTACAGTTAAGCCAATTCTATTCTTTTCTTTTTACGCTGTCTGTATTTTAACTTTAGCATAAAAATGAAGTGTGCTTTGTTTAACGTCAAGTAATTTGACCAATCAAATTGCATCTGGAATGCAACATCTTACACTTACCTTTAAAATAAGAAAAGGTTTGGGTTTAGATTGTCTTGTTAGTTCATTTTGAGGGGGTTCAGTCTGGACCATAACAGCAGCCACAGTTGAATTGTCACTCACTTCCTTTGTACTCAGCCTGCTCTGATGCTCCTGGTCCAGGTGTTTGGGGTGGTGCCAGTAGGTGATTGAGTATCTCATGCCGGATGGGGGAGTGGTGTGTGTGTGCGGGGATAGGTGTTGTCAATGCTAGTGATTACGAGTTCATTCTTATGCTGAACCAAGAAGTAGAGTTGTTTTTTATTTCTCTAACACCTATCAGCTAACTAGTGAGTTAAGTTTGTGGGAGTTCTTCGAAGTCTCTGACTATATCACAGAGTTGGAGTCTTTTTTCAGAAGGTTCTGGGTGCCTGGTAATTGCCCAGAGGAAGTTTAAAGTCCCAGGCAATTACCTTGTAGTCAGTGAATCAAAGAGTCCTGTAGTTCACCAGTCAGGATGGATCTGGTCTCCAAATATCTTGCCGTACTTCTGTTAAGCACAGAGAATGCACTGCTTTCATTCTAGGAGTTTTTTCAGATTCTCTCAGAAGTGCCGGAGGCTGCTTCATGCAGAGCTGGTTAAGCAACTCCAAACCTAAGGTTTTCAACAGGAAGTTCGTTCTAATTTATCTCCATGGTGATTCCCATATTTGTCTGCCAACACCTTGTTTGCACTTGATCATAGAATCAGATTTTAGAAACGATTTATCCTGAAGGAAGTTTATTAAATGTTTGACATGTCTTTATAGGAAAGGAACACTATTTAAAAGACTGTGACAGGAAGGACAGAGGGACAACTCTGCAAGTGTGCACTGTCTTTTATCTAATAAAAAGTCAATGTTGTGCTCCAAACTCTTCTAGAATCCTTAAGGGTCACCATGATAAGATTGTGACAGCCCAACATGTATATCTTTCTCCCAAAATCTTAATAGTTATTTCGTTGTTCCATCAATATGCTCATTTCCTGGAGATACTCCTGTGGGAGATGTAGGGGTCTTCCCTCTTGCCATAGACCCAGAAATTTCTATTCATTTCAAACGAAGCCAGGGACATCGAATGAACTATGAGAACTGGAATCTCAGGTCATAAGGTGACCCTTCACCAACCTGGTGGACCAGCGGAAAGCTGGTGCACAAACTTAAAACTGTCAATGGGAACTAGCCCCAAACCTTTGACAATATTTTTAAAAAAAGACATTAGGAGTGGGAGCAATGGACAACTTATCCTGTGTGTCGTGAGACTCCGGAACTTCTCTGCTATCAATCCAAGACCACCACCAATTTCACCCCCTAAAACCACCCAACATTGGCAGGGGGGAGCAATCATGAATCTGCACCACCCCACCCCAAAAGAAAACCCTCTCTGAAATAGGGGCCTTCTGGCACACTGGCATGCTGGCCAGAGATGAGAGATTGCCAGGAAGCTCACTCCAATCTCATTGTTGCCTCTGAATGTGGAAGGTAAGTCCTTGATTCATGCCACAGTAAGATTAAATAACTGAATTTCCTTGCTTGTTTATCTTACTCATGTTAAATTACTTTCAAGACTTATTTAGATTGTGGGGTGTGCATGACCATGCCACACCCTGGTCTTCTTGTTGTTCAAAATGAGCTGGTGCCATAATATGCATTTTGCGGCAGATGTTTCTCTTACTGCAGAGAGACCTGTGGGAGAAGGTGTGCATGGCCTTATGTGATATTGCAGTTGGTGGCAGAGCTACCACCACCTCGCTCTCTGAGGTGAACTGGGCTGTTTTTAATACACAACTCCTGATAAAGTCCTCAGAAGAACTGTGCTGCCTGTATATTCAAATACGTATAATAACTGGGGTGGGGCGGAAAAACCGCCTGAGGCACATCTGCTGCCTCTTCTGTCTGCTCCACTGTCTTGATGGTGGGTGGAGGCTGTACGTTCAGCTTGTGGTCTTCATGTTCCTGCCAAAGCCAGTGAGAAGCAGACTTGGGCATGCAGAGGCAGAGTACCAAAGTAAACAAGAAGGGCTGGAGAAAATGATCCCCAGCTTCAGAAAGCACTCTGTTAACTCTGCTCTCACCCAACACTGGTCGGGAGGAGCAATCACAAATCTGCACCACCCCACCCCAAAAGTAAACCCTCTCTGAAATAGGGACCTTCTGGTACACTGGCATACTGGTCAGAGATGAGAGATTGCCAGGAAGCTCACTCCAATCTCATTGTTGCCTCTGAATGAAAATTCATTGAACTATTCCCCATTCAGACATAATTTTGGACATATTGATATTGCCAGACCTGCTGAGTTACTCAATGTCAACCAAACACAGAAATTGTTGGAGAAACTCAGCAGGTCTGGCAGCATCTGTAGAGAGAAAACAGAGTTAACACATCAGGTCCAGTGACCCTTCTTCAAAAGGGTTTGTAAAAAAGGTCACTGGACTCAAATCTTTGTTTTCTTTCGATGGATGCTGCCAGATCTGTTGAGTTTCTCCAGGAATTTCTGATTTAAATTGAGATTTCCAGCATCTGCAGTACTTTGTTTTTTTTTATTTTGCTTGGTATTTTGACATTGAGGTCTGCCAGGCGTGAGTTCCACTCTGGAGCTAAAGGAAGCCTTACTGGGAAAATTCTGCAGGCCTACTCACCGATGTGTGTTAGCTAGTCAACACAGCTTATCAAGAGCACAATGAGGCCAATTGGAGGCTAGCTGGGATTTTCCAGGCCAGTTTAGGTGTTTGGACGAGGCTTGTATGTGACAGAACACAACCCCATCACACCAGGCAGGCCTGGAGGCCCTTCTTGAAGAGAGACTTTTCCACACGTTTCCCCACCCCCTGGAAAATCATATTAAGAGACCATTTCCTGCACCTCCTCCCTCCTCAGTTTGACAAGAGAGTTCAGGAACTCTTAGGCAAAATCCTGCTATGGTTGTGTGAAATGCTCAGCACGTAGTTTGTTATGCAAGCATGTAATATTTAGAAACTTACGTAGAGGACCATAGGTCAGAAAATAGAACATCACCATGACTGAACACAGAAGTTTAGAAAATGAAATAAATCATTTCCAAAGCATATGGTAGCAAAGAAAATTTCTATCCTATTTGAAACATCAATGCAGGGTTATACCTGAGTCCTCTGTTCCTCTAAATCTGACACTTATTTCCTCACTCCTGTTATCTTCTGTTTTCACCTACTCAGCCCTCTAAAGTTAAATCCATCATCTCTTTGCCTTCCAGCTCTTTCCCCCACTGAAAGGCCTCCTAAAGGCATATTCAGTCTCCCCCTGAACTCTTTCACTTCCTCCTTAATGTTCACCACTTAGATCCTTGCACAGTGCTGTCAATGACTATGTCAGGTATGTTATACATGCAAGTTGTTACTGCTATGGAGGCAAACAGACCACACATGTATAGTAACATACAAGATGTGCGTAAATTTCTCAGACTTCTGTCTTTCAATCAGCAAGGATGACTGAAAAGGTAGGTTGTTATGATGGAAGATGGTTAAGAATGGTAGAAAATGCTAATGTATGTTAGATTATTGGGCACTTTATGGAAATTTGTCTGAGGGATTAACTGACGGTATGTCAAATGGAAATTTTCATTTTATGAACAGAGAAAACGTCTGGCTAAAGGTTTTGACAATAATGTACATAAATCGTTTGATGTAGAAATAGTTGACAAAAGATGTTACATTATTTCACTAGCATGCTTTGTTGAGAATGTACCCAATAAATGTGAATTTGCAAGTATTTTTTAAATGGTAGCTGACAGTTCTGAAGATTTGCATTAAATTCAGCCATCGGCCTTATTTTACCCACCGAGTTGGCTATGTGGACTGTTACCTTTCAGTATTATGGGAAATTTACACTTGGAATTGTAGTACACTACTGTTTTCTCAAGGGTAATTAATGATGTGCAATAAATGTCTCTCAATAAATGTATTGCCAATGATACCTATGTCCCATGATCTGAAAGAAAAGCCCTAAGCTGTATCATATGGGGCACCAGATTCCCTACCATTCCCACTCCCAAGCTCACAAGTTAGGGAAGAACCCAGTGAGGGGAAGATTGGCTGCCTCACTGCCACTAACAGCAATCCAAATGCTTGAGGTGGAATGCCTACCCATTGAGGCAGGAAATTCCTCCTCAGAGAGCTGACTGTCAATCAGAGCATTGTGAGGGGAGGGGCATTATAGACAGACACCACCAACATGACCTTGATCGGGGAGGGAATATGTATCATGATGGTGGACAGGACTAGACTGTCATCACATGCCTCAATGGCCAAGGATTAGTGTTGCTGTCATAATTTCATGTGATGAATGGGAACATGTGGAGAATCAGTGGGTTGGACTATCCAGGGAGTGCCAGATAGAAATGGACTTGAAGGTTTAGGTGAAGGGGGCAGGTGTTGATGATCAGGCTGAGCTTAGTATTCACAGTGTCCGGCATGTTCTGCAATGTCTTCCATGATCTCTCGATCCTAAATGTGAACTATGAATGGGAAATGAGAGACAGAAAAACTGCAGATGCTGGAATCCAAAGTAGACAAGTAGGAGGCTGGAAGAACACAGCAAGCCAGGAAGCATGGAGAAGTCAACATTTCAGGTATAACCCTTCTCCAGGAATGGAGGTGAGGGTAAAGGGGATGCTGCAGGCAAAGGGGTGGGGCGTGGTGGAGGGTTTTGGCTGAAGAGAGGAGCAGAATGGTGAGGTAGTGATACGTGAATCCAGGTAGAGGGTACGGCCTGTTTAGTCTATGGAAGGAATGAATCTAGTTGGTTGGCTGGAAGGAAGGGCCAGTAGGTGGAATGGAAGGGAGGAGGAGGGGCTGGAAAAGGAGTCAGGTGATGGGAAGGGTGGTTATTTGAAATTGGAGAACTCCACGTTGCGTCCTCTGGGCTGTAGGCTGCCCAGACAGAAGATGAGGTGTTGTTCCTCTAATTTGCAGTCTAATTTACTGTGGCAATGGAGGACACTGAGGATGGACACTGGAGAGGGTTTGGGAAGGGGAATTGAAATGAGCAGTGACTGGGAGATCAATGGCTAAGTCAGTGTTTTATTTCTGGGCCTGAAGGCAGGCTGTACATCTGAGTGACAGGAGGTCCTTCAGGGGGAATTGCATTAATCATGCACTTGCTGGGTATAGGGTTGAAGTCACTTGCAGCCCCTTCATGTATGTGAGCCCCTTTCAACTCCATTTTGATTTCGCTCCCTCCCTAACTCTCCATTTACCTTTGATAATCTGCATTGCCTTTAATGAGTCTTGAAAGTAAATTAATCCAATGAAAAACATGCGTGATTTCCTGGCGGTGGGTAATAGATTAAAAAAGGCCTTGAGCGATTTTATGATGGGAAAATAAATCGTGCATGTGAAATACATGCAATGCCCAACAGTGAGGGCTACAAATTCTGGTCACTAGCAATTTTGACCATGTCATTGGTCACTGCAAATTTAGGATAGACATTTCTGTCAGTGATGCCTTTTGCTAGTGACTTGGGGCTTGGAAAAGTAAGTGGAGTATTTATGTAGCATTTGAAATCACTGACAGCCTCTTTTTGGCAGACCAAAGAGCCAGTGAGACCTGTTTGGGATCCTTCCCAACATCAGAAAACAACAAAACTCCATATCCAGTTTATAACATGTTTTATGTTTGTCAAATAACATTTCTGCACTCCAATAGCTTCCGGGTGAAGCTTTAATCACCTCTATGTCATTCAATGTCCTTGATTTCGCTAATTTTTGTGTGTAGTTTTGTTTCAGAAACATGAGCTTCTTGATGCATTATACTGCTTTAAAATGCTTTTTTTTACAAGAAAAAGTACTTAGCAGTATTATTGGGACAATCTTCGTTAATAGCACCCACTATACACTCTTCAAGCTGCACTCTTCCTGTCCAGCCCCAATTTTATATTTGAAGCTTACCATACTGCACAAGGTTGGTCTTTTTTTTTGTCAATAAGTCACCTTGAATTCATGATATTGTGGAAAGCCGCAATGTAGAACCCAATCATATGGAGATCAGTTTTGCTGAATTCAACATGAAAGCTTGAGCAGCCAAACTCAAAATGGTGGATAGCCCCTACCCTTATTACCTACTGATGGTGCCCACTCAGCTCTGCCATTTCTGATATTTTTCAATGTCAGGGGAACCTCCAATATCAGAAAGATTGCATTCTCTCTGATACCATGCAAATAGCCTCTGCCAGGGCTTTTGCCAGCAGAGCAGTCTGTTATTATAAAGGTGCATTCCTGATGCGGTGCCCCCTTGGGTGTTAGTATTTTCAGTTCTGTTTTCTAACTTTCATTTGCCTGGCCAACTGAACAGCCTTCCACAATGTCAAATCACAACTTGACTCCAGAAAATCTGTCAATGTTAATTAACTTAGAGACAAAAAAATTGTGGATGCTGGAATCTAAAGTAGACAAACAGGAGGCTGGAAGAACACAGCAAGCCAGGCAGCATCAGGAGTGGAGAAGTCAATGGTTTTGGATATAACCGAAGGGTTAAAAAATGCTGCCTGGCTTCCCGTGTTCTCAAATCACGAAATGGCTTTATCTCCTCTGATTAGGGGCAAAACAAAACTGCAGATGCTAGAATCGGGGTGCTCCCCTTACACCCACCCCCACTTCTGAAGAAGGGTTACACCTGTAAAGGTGACTTCTTCACCTCCTGATGCTGCCTGGCTTGCATCGTCCAGGCTCCTGTTTGTCCACTTTAGATTCCAGAATCTACTATTTTTTTGTTTGAATTGAATTGACTTTATTGTCACGTGTACCGAGGCACAGTGAAAAGCTTTGTCTTGCGAGCAACACAGGCAGAGATGGTGTAATTGCTGTAAAAGTAGGGGCAGGAGCTGGCAGGAAGTTGGTGGACAAGCTGCCCACTGGATTTTATGAGCATACCCTGCTATCAAACTTGCAAGGTGTTGGGGGCAGTGAGGATAAAAATCTGTGAAGACTGCAACAGCACACTCTGTGAAGGGACAGCGTGTCATCAAAAGCAAGTTCAGAATCTCCAGGTTTTACTGCACATGGGCAAGTGCCACATTTCCTGTCAGTTCTGAAAAATTAAAGTTGATGATATATATGCTAACACTGCAAGTTACAATGAAAGACAGGAGTGGAAGTAGCCAATCAAGGCCAGCTTTGCCACTCAATGAGATCGTGATTGATCTGATAATCCCCAACTGCACTTTCCTACATTTTTGCCTATATCCTTAATTCCATAACTGATTAAAAATTTGCCTATCACAGCCTTGAATATACCCAGCCTCCACAGCAACATCAACTCTTTACTCGCTGTCTTTGAAAAATCACAAGGATTTGGAAACAAAAACAGGAAGTGGGAGAGTTGTATGTAAATCACCATACTTTGAATTTTTAAAACACCTGCATGCCTGTACTCAGTGAGTTAAAGTATTCATTTATGTCCTGCCTTGAGAATGTATTCAATTGATTGAAGTAAGCATAACCAAGGTCCTTTTGGTAGCAGCCGTGAAGTGGAAGAGGTCTGTACATTCCAGTATCTGAAAAGAAAGTGAGTTAGTTGACCATTATCAGTATACAGTTTATGAAAATAGGAGCAGGAGACCACACGGGCCATTAATCTTACTTCACCTCTCAAATTCCATCTAACTGAAGGCAGTTGAACTTAGCCCACCTGAACCACAAATGACCAAACTCCAGCCTCCTATGCCCCACCACTTCTGGCAGAAATGGTGGGTACAGAGTTCAGTGGAGACACTTCTGGAATACAGACTCAAGTGCTATTTTGACCTTTTCCATCACTGTGAAACTCAGGTCTCCATTTTGCACCTTGTTGCCCTTTCATTTAACTTCTTAGCAGTCCCTTTATGTCCTCCTCACAAGTTGTGTCCCACCCAGTTTTGTATCATCACAAAATGAAATGCATTACTCTTGCTTTTTAATCAACCTGTTCAAATATATTATTACAAGCTTCTGGAGCAGATGGGACTGGAACCCAGAACTCCTGGTCCAAAGATAGGGATACTGCCTTGAGCATACTTTTATAACTACAGGCTGCTCTGATGGCAGAATCCCAGACAAAGGCATTGCTCTTGATATCAGAAAGAATATAGTCTTTTTGATTATGGACATTCCACTCCATGTCCCTGACCAAAAAATACCATTGGTAGAGATTAATGGACCCATCGAGAGGATGCAAAGGTAGGGGCTGTCAGCTATTTTGGATTTCACTACTCAACCAAATGTTGAAGTCAGCAAATTAATCTCCATGTTATTGGGTTGTGCAGACTTTCAACAACATCAGAATGGATAGCATAATCAGACTGGCAAAGTCACGAATGAGACTTTTGAGTGAATGCTTAATTACTGTTTTGCAAAGTTAGCAAATTGAGGCAGTGTTGTTAAACAGGAATTGGTATAATTACTGACATGAAAATTGACACAATTTCTGAACCAGGCCACCAGAGATAAACATAAACCTCTCCAATAGTCGTAGATATCCTATCCCTGCATGCCTTTAGATTGGGATTTTGGAGATCAGTAAGCAGGAACAGTAATATGCAAATAGAACCCGTGAACTGTGCATGTGCAAAGGAACAGCATAATCTATTAATTCGCCGTTGCCATGGTGCTTTGAAATTTTCCTGCATTGTAAACGTGCAGAGTACCAGTTTTCTTCTAATGGAAACTCTTTTGCAGTATAAGTTGTGCATATAATAAAATACTATATATTCAATATATCAACAGTATCTAAACCCTTAGTACTTTGGAAGCAAATATCTTACATGTTGAGGATATAGTGTTCAGTTCTGGCAATTTTTCTTATCCTTATACAGAATAGGAAATAATTGGCTGGAATTTTCAATAGGAATGAGAATTAAAATGTCAGCGTTCACTGCCTTTGCTCCTTTACATGCACAGCGAAACATGGAAATCCAGAATTGATGGTTGTTTCTCAGAAGGGGGTACTTTTGCTTGTCAGAAGGGGGTACTCTTACTTTCCCCTCTCAACCACCTGCTAATCTTCACTGGCCAAGTTACAATCATTATAAAAACTTGCTGTTTAATGCTAATAGTCACACTGTTAAAAAAAGGCCTTGGAAGAATTCCACCTTGTTATATGTAAGTGGTTTTAGATGAGGCATTATAGAGTCATAGAGATGTACAGCATGGAAACAGACCCTTCGGTCCAACCTGTCCATGCCAACCAGATATCGCAACCCAATATAGTCCCCACCTGCCAGCACCCGGCCCATATCCCTCCAGACCCTTCCTATTCATATACCCATCCAAATGCCTCTTAAATATTGCAATTGTACCAGCCTCCACCACTTCCTCTGGCAGCTCATTCCATACCCATATCACCCTCTGTGTGAAAACGTTGTCCCTTAGGTCTCTTAGCCGACGTACTCCTCGTTGCATTAAAGCCAATCTCAATACCAGAAACTTGGCTGTTTGTGCTACATTCCCCTGAGAATCCATCACCCCCTATATTTCCAAAACAGCATATGTTCATAATTACTGTTGAAAAGCCTCCTTGGCTCTGAAAAACTGATATCATACATTTTTTACAACTGCTTGATACTTAATGTTCAACAAGAATCAGCATAATTATTTGTATGAACATTGAAATAATTTTAGAACCAGGTAAAATTAAATGGCTTCTATAGCAGCTGATGTCCTATCTTTTTTCACTTTCATACCATGCATGATGGGTAGTAAGAGCAGGAGAGTCTCCTGACCAGCCAGAATCTCAGATATGGTAACTCCAAGGCAACTGTCACCTTATATAGATTCTTGCCAAGGGCTGTACTCAATTCCAAATGTTTTCCTAATTTCAAAGGACTACCAGAAAGAAGTGGTTTCACTCTCAAATTTCCAGCCAAAGGGAGAGAAAATATGCATTATGTGTCGTGGCTTGCTGGACATAGGAATATTGGGTACCTGGTGATTCTCCTGACTTCCATCAGATTTAAATTAACATTGGGGAAGGGGAATTCCATGCTGCAAATGCTACACACTGGTTGTTTTGTTTTATGTCAGTTTCTATTGTGCAACTGGAACTCCAAACAAAATAGCAGCTGAAGTCAACACTTGTTTACACCAGCTTACTTGCATGCAATACAGTGTTTTTGATTTGTGTCAGAGAGAGAGAGAGAGAGAAAAGGCACATTTGTTGCCCAGCCAAACAAAATTTGCATAGCAGCTGCACAGTGTAAGGCACTAAGGAAAATGCTGCCTGATAGTTGATATGAATTCTTGCTAGGTTGTCTGGCTATGATCCAACACTTTTGCAAGAGCATTGTCCACTTACCAAAGTTCTTAAAAGACATCAGTTATTTCAAAATCCAAGGAGTCCATTTTTAAATGCTGGGGTATCAAGGTCAGGTGCATCACTGGCCAAAGTTGGGAATGGGACCAGGAACAGGACTAGAATCAATGGAGGTTAATGCAGAAAAGTGTGAGGTGATTCACTTTGGAAGGAGTAACAGGAATGCAGAGTACTGGGCGAATAATAAGATTCTTGGTAGTGTATTTGAGCAGACAATTCTCGGTGTCCATGCACACAAATCCCTCAAAGTTGCCACCCAGGTTGATAGGGCTGTTAAAAAGGCATACAGTGAGTTCGATTTTATTAGTAGAGGGATTGAGTTTCAAAACCATGAGGTCATGCTGCAGCTGTACAAAACTTTGGTGTGGCCGCACTTGGAGTATTGCATGCAGTTCCAGTCACCGCGTTATAGGAAGGATGTGGAAGTTTTGGAAATGGTTCAGAGGAGATTTACTAGGATGTTGCCTGGTATGGAGGGAAGGTCTTATGAGGATAAGTTGAGGGACTTGAGGCTGTTTTCATTAGAGAGAAGGTTGAGACGCGACTTAATTGAGACATATAAGATAATCAAAAGAGTAGATTGGGCAGACAGTGAGAGTCTTTTTCCTCAGATGGTGATGGCTAGCACGAGGGAGCATAGCTTAAGATTGAGGGGTGCTAGGTATAAGACAGATATCAGAGGTAGTTTCTTTATTCAGAAAGTAGTACGTGGGTGGAACACTTTGCCAGCAACAGTTGTAGACTCACCGACTTTACGGGCATTTAAGTGGTCTTTGGATAGGCATATGGATGAGAATGGAATAGTGTAGGTTAGATGGGCTTCAGATTGGTTTCACAGGGCAGCGCAACATCAAGGCCAAAAGGCCTGTAGTGCGCTGTAATGTTCAATTAGGATGTTACTTGCCGAATGCTGCCCAAAATAACTGGGAAGTTGATGGGAAGCAGTTGCCATGCCATTCATGTCAGGACAGTCAGGGGACAAACTGCATCTGGGGTAGGGAAGGTTCAAGGTTTCCTTGTTGGATCTGGTGGAGCACTCCAGTTCTTCCTCCTCTGCTTCCTCCACAAGGTATTTCAGAGGTAGTGGAGACTCTGACACTGGGGCTGAATGTACAGAGTGTGAGTGGGACAGAGTGGGAGGAGCAACATTCCTTTCACAGGTATTAGAATCCATGACCACATTTTGCTGCCAGCAGCCAGTCACTTAACTGCCGCTAAGACTGCCTATTAAGGATGATGCCCTGCTCGCAAGAGATGGCAGAAAGCAGGAGAGTCCACTAGAGGTGGCCATTATTGGGGGCACGCTGGGCGGATATGGTTAAGTGACTTTGAGGTACCCCACCTCGACAGGCAGGCTCAGCATGGTTGGGCGAAGACATTGCCACCAAGAGACCTCTTCCTAGCTAAACAGGGCTGAAAAAGGAGTCACCTGGCTATTGAGGAGCATGCTGGATAGCTGCCAGTGTTTATCTCAGGGTTTCTCCAACTTATGACAAGTCCTCCCTTTGCAAACAAATTGACTGTGGAAGTGGGAAGTGGCTTTCAGTCAACCACTGCCAATACCCCATTCTTTGACACAGTCCCCACCATATTGCAATCCATTCCTTCTCTCAGCTTGATGCGAGCAGTCCTGGAAAATTGGTGCCATAAAACATTTTTAATAAATTCCTCTCACTAGGATTTTCTCCTGGTATCTTTAACCAGGCAACAAAGCCCCCATTGCTCCTTGGCCTCAGGAAGTGTAACAGTTGTGGGCCTCAATTATGTCAATGAAACTCAATTTGCATTTTGAAAGTGACAGTCCTTGCTGACTGCCAGATTGGTTTGGGAATGGCTCACAGGAAGCTGCCACTGTCTTTTACTTGACTCTCACCCTGTTTCTGCTGTGCAGCTTAGGTGAAATTAATTCTAAGAAGATGATTCAAACTTAACCTCGAGGTTGGGAGAGCAACAGGATGGGGTTAGATAACAATGTTACTCCTTGCCTGACATTTATTTCAATGCAGAGTAAAGCTGGGTGGGATACGAAAGCAATATTGTCATTGATCCTCTTCGGTGCACCAACAGGGAAGGTAAAATGTAAAATCTCAGCATATTTTTGAGAGTAAGGTTTGGGTTGAACCAAATTAAATATTTGGTCTGGTAAATATTATCTTACACTCCAATTCAAAGCCACATTGCATTTGTCTTAGCTGTCTTCTTAAATGCTGAAATGATTTGTAGAAGGCGTGAACATTACACAATGCAAAGACTGTCAGATTCTATAATAGTGTAAGTAAAACAGCCTCTGGGCCATCCAAACACATGCCCAACTCACCTTTGTATCCACCTTTGTTCAGCTGTGATGTTTCAGTCAGGGATTTTCTACTATGTAATTATTCTGAGATCATTCCAGACATTTTTTTCTGTTTTGGAGAAAGGCTTACAGCTGTTGCCTGCATGAATGTTTGTGATTTGAACAGTGTCACAAGGGACTTAGTAATGTTTTCGGATTACAGAATGGTTCTGAATTGAAACAAAAAGTACCAAGCTCTGCGCTTTATAAATAAGTGGAGAATCAGAAGAGTTGTTCATTGTAAACAAATAATGGCTATCCACATTTACCACAGACAATTTTCTGTAAGTCCAGCTCATGTCTTATCACATGACAAAAATTTTTGATTGTTGCTTTGTGCTGACAGCCCAGTAATAAAATGCTTTGTTTGGTGCACTGTGAGCAACTGTAACCGCACTCCACCAGGCCAGCTTTGAGTGGGTTAGAGTTGGAGCATATCAAATTAACAAATTTGCAAAATCTGACCTCAAGCTCAATACAAATGGGAATGCTTCCATTTCAACTGAGGAAGATCTTGAAGCATCCTATTAACTCGCTCTGTAGAGGCATGCCTATTGTTAAGAATGACAAGAGGCTGGGTTCCTAAAATTTGAGTTGCCCATCTCCAGCATGCAGCTGGATCCAGCAGGTACGTATTTATGTTTTACAGCACTCCACGTGAATCCGGCGGAAGAGGAAAGATACTTTCTTCTGCTTAAGTGGATCTGCTCACACAATTAGTTAACTCCATCAGCCCAAATCCACAATGTTTTCCAGTTCCCTTCTCTCCTGATTGCCAGTTCAACATCTCACACCAACCCGCAATTTGTCCCAACCAGGACATTCTATTATCAGCCTTTAAGGGGTCAGTTAGCTCACTCAGCTGGCTTACAATGCACAGTGACACCAAGAGCGCGAGTTCAATTCCCACACAAGCTGAGATTACTATGAAAGTCCTACCTTCTCAATCTCAGCCCTCACCTGAGGCATGGTGACCCTCAAGAAAGATTTGCCACTAGTTGTCTCTCTCTAACAACAAAGCACCCCTCTGGGACTCTGACTGCATCGCTTTACCATTAGATTTTCCACATTGGCCAACCTATCAACCCAACTTGATGCCAGGCAGAAACATGATTACAAACATGATCCCGTTGGTGAATTGAGCAGGACATCTATGTTAGCCACTTTTCTCATGTAAACATAGTCCCCTACTCCTTCTCTATAAATATTTGGTCCTCTGTAACCACATACAGTGAACCTCTGGAATCAGGTAAGCATCTGTTCTTAACCTCAACTTCAGCTGATTGGTACAGGGCCACAAAGTAATATACTATTTCCAATGAAATAGGAAGGCAAAAAATGTAAGAAGTGCTTTTAATTGCTCTTTCCTTTCCATTTTTGTGTAGAATAAATTGTATTTAGATTAATATTTGATGTAGTTTATTCAGATCCACAAAGTAAAATATAAGGATGTTTTAAGAGGGGCTTTAAAAAAATTGAAAGATTTTCATCCACATAACTGTATTTCAATTTATAACCACTTACAATAAGAGGGAATACATGGGACACACTTCCTGACAATTCTTTGGAATCTCAATGCAATGCATGCACTTGGCAAAAACTTGCAGGAGTTTGGCTTATATAGGCTGTGGTAAGATGTGTAGCTGAATTGGTGAGAAGTCGGAGGAGGCTGATTTCAATGCAGCAGCATAACCTTAGGTTCATCAAAATGCTGTTTTACTCACAAGTAGTAGCGAGTTATCAAGCAAGAGGGATTATTGCTTGTTAACAGCCCAACTCACTTTACAAATGTTCAACTTCCTGTTTTACCAAACTCACCAGCAACCTCGACATTAAGAATTTTCAACATGGAAGTCAGAATGGATACTTGGCCATTTTAGCTCACTGCCTGCTCTAAAGGAACTCTATGTTCGACATTTAGTATCAACATCTCAGAATATGTTCCATGGATACCAACCACTTGTACCCCACCTTCACAGATATTGACATTCCATGCTTTTGTATTTCAGTGCTACACTGACAACTATCATTCCAATGCCACAGAAAGGACACTGTCATCCAGGAACTCACACCTAGCTCATGGACAGGACTAGGCTGCATCACAGGGCTCTTCATTCACTACTCATAGTACCATAAAAATGAAACAACACAGAAAGGGGCTATTTAGTCCATCTTGCCCAAGCTGACTTAGAGCACCCAGATGACTTTTCTGATCCCATTTTCCCAAACAAGGCCCCATAGTCCTGCAGCTTATAACATTTAAGGTGCAGATCCAGGTATTTTAAAAAAAAAGGTTTTGGCTCTCTGCCTCCGCCACCAATTCAGAAGCAAATTCCAGACACCCTCCACACTTTGCATAAAAATGTTTCTCCTCATGTACCCTCTAATTATTCTGCCACTTAGCTTAAGTCTATGCCCCTTGGCTTTTGAACTCTCTGCTTTTGTCTATTCCATCTCTACCCCTCACATTTTTTATATCTCAATCATGTCACCTCTCAGCCTTCTCTGTTCCAAGGAAAACAACCGCAAGCTCTCCAATCTCTCCCTGTAGCTACATTTCACCAGATTGAGCAATATTCTAGTATATTTTCTCTGCACTCTCTCCTGAGCAGCTACATCTTTCCTGAAATGTGATGTTCAGATCTGCGCACAATACACCAGCTGTAGCCTCATAGAGCTCACATGCCACAGGACCACTTGGATGTTCCTAGCATTCTGCCTTGCATTGCCTAGCCTTGCCTTATCTTTTTCTGCTTTACCTCCTCACACAGTGATACCAGGTTTACATTACTTATGTCTTGCCTTGCCATTTAGTGCAGACGCAAAGGAAATTGGCAGCAGGCCTCATTTTAGTCAAGGGAGATAGCCTTTGCTCATGGTGTCCCAGCACAGAAAATCAAGGGCAGCCCCCGCTGCCAGTCCAGATGTTTGAACAGAGTCAGTCAGCCCCTCGGAGCAGTCAGAGTCAGGTTCTTCTCCTTTAAAGGGATCAGGATCCAAATGTTGGACATCCCAATACCTGACTGAACTCTTCCTGCTCTCGTGATGACTGTCTCTCATATGAAATGAGAGAGAGGCAGGTATTACAGAAGATGAAATTGGTGCACAGCAGTTACTTTTGGTGTAGGTGGAGAGATGTTTGAGTGAGTAGACAGTGCAGAGGGCATGCACAGTTGTCATAAAGTTCACTGTTACATTAAGTTTTTTGAACCTTGTCCACTTGAGGAATTACATTTATGACCCTGTTAACGTGAATATCCAAATTCTTCTATTCTCTCAGATCACTCTGTCTTCATCCAAAGTACTATAATTATTATTAACAACCAGAATGTACTGCTTAAATTCCATTTGCTATTTTTTCACTTCTTTCATGGCACATTGACATCACTGGCAAGGCCACTAATTGGTATCCATCCGTAATTGAACTGAGAACAGTTAAGAATCCAGAAGCACCTGAAGAGCAAATCAGATAAGGACAGCAAATTTTCCTATCCTAAAAGCCATTAATGAGCAAGGTGGGTTTTGTTTTGCCCTGATAACCAATGATAGCCATGTTCACTAAGGCTAGTCTTAAATTCCAGATTTGTTAACTGAATTGAAATTTCATAAGCCACCACAGTAAAATTTGAAGCTATGCTCTCAGAACATTGGGATGGCCCTCTGGATTACTAGTTTAGTGTGATTACCACTGCACTAGTGCTTCTATTTTTTCATTTAACTTGCTCACTATTTAGCTATTTCCATTTCCTATTGGTGGCCCCTTGATAGCTTTTCTGAATTATTAACTCTGCTTCCCACTAAAATAACTCCACGAAGGTCAGTATCCTGTAACCAAGTCACCCTTCACTTATACGTGCAGAGTACATGACACTGACCAGCTAGCACAGAGCCAGTTCCTAGACTGAGAAAATCCCTGATACTCTTGTTTGTACCTGAACTCCCAGATTGGATCAGGTTAACAACTCCAATCAGGGAACACATATTCTGTGACATTCTGCCACCTGGCTGACATTGTTCCAATCATTACACCCACTTTACTGTAACCTGCACATTTGACCACAACTCACTTTAGTCATAATAAGATCTTCAAATTGATCAAGATTCTAACATCTTCCCTGATGTACAATAGAGAGCAAGGTGACTTAATTTTCAAAAATCGAAACTAATCAGGATTAGTTAGCACCTCCAGTACACCTGAGTTAAGCTTTCTCTGGTGTTGAATCTTATAGAAAGCAAATAATCGCAACAAGAGGAATATTTCAAGTTTATGCTCGAAACTTCGACTCTTCTGCTCCTCAGATGCTGCCTGACCGGCTGTGCTTTTCTAGTACCACACTTTTTGACTCTGATCTCCAGCATCTTCAATCCTCACTTTCTCCTGGAATATGTCAAAATAAAGACTAAAGGAATTGATCAAGTTGTCAACATTTAGACGTACAGGTTAAGATGCAATTCTACCCAGTGAATTAGATTAGACAGCATGACATACAGAGAGAGGTTGATGAGGAAATGATGTCTGTGAAATATTTAGGTTGAAAGGCAGGTTATCAATGGTCAAGAAAATTAGCAAAATCAGACTGGAAATACTGAACGAAAACAATAAGCTAGTGGAAGTAACAGACCAACTAACTGAATGGTAAAAATGACAGCTATGGATCAAGACGGCATACAACAACAGATGGAGGAAATAAGGTGAAAGATTATCAAAAGCTTCACCTAAATCTTTGTGGGCAATTCTAACCTAACCCGCCCATCAATAAACTGATGAGTGCCACAGAGTCTGCACTCCACCCAATTTTAGTCAAAGAGAATAATAAGTCTCCCACCCAATAAATTTGGTTAAAATTAACCTATTTAACTCTATCATCATCACAATCAACAAACTGCCAAAAGTTCAAGGTATAGACTTATAAAGTAACTTCTCGCCTTCTAAATTACTAACCTTGTCAGTCTGAAATTTAACAGGATGTTAACTCCCATTTATTTTACTCAGGACAAAATTAGTTGGGAAGGTGAGTTGTGAGGAGAATGTAAACAGGGGATTTCAATGAGGTAAATTAATGGTCAAGAACATGGACGATGAAGCATGATGAAAATGGGAAATTTTCTATTGCAATTGGAAAAACTGAAATAAAGTGTTTTACTTAAATGATGAAAGATTGGGAATTGTTGATGTCCAAAATCGGGGTGTCCTTGCGTATGCATCACTGTAAGCTGGCATGCAAGTGCAGCAAACAATTTGGAAGGTAACTGGTAAATTAGCCTTTATTTTATAAGGATTTGTGTACAGATGAAAATATACCTTTCTGGCATTGCAGAGAACTTTGGTGAGCTTGCAGCTGGAGTACATTTTCAGTCTCCTTGCCTAATGAAGGATACACTTGCGATAGAATGAGTTCAATGCAAGTTCACCAGACTGAATTTAAGCCTGAGATGGTAGGATAATCCCATGAGGAGAAATTGAGAAGACTGCACCATAGAGAAGCATACAGGGCTAGAGTTAGGAAGGGTGTTTCTCCTGGCTGGGAGGTCCAGAACTGCAGGGGAGAGGGGGGTGGGGGCAGAGGGAGCAGAGTTTCAGAATAGGAGGTAGGCCATTTAGAACTGAATTCAGAAGGAATCACTTGTATCAGAGTGTGGTGAGTCTATGCAGTCCTCTGCCAGAGGATTGTAGAGGGTCAGTCATTGAGTGGAATCAAGACCAAGAGTGATAGATTTCTAGATAATTATGATATCAAGGGATATATGGATAGTTCAGGAAAATAGTGTTGAGGTAGAAGATAAGCCAAGATCTAGTTTAATAGCTAAGACAGTTTAAGGAGCCAAATTACCTATTCTCGTTCTTATTTCTTATATTCCTATCAATATTTCATAGTTTTACTTATGTTGACTCAGAAATGGGAGAAGTAAACTGTCCACTACTTCACTGATCACAACAAATAAATGTAAATGTTTTACCAAGTTCTCAATGTGGCTTTCCCTATATTGGACTTAAAATAAAAAGATCTATTATCAAAGGTTATTTATTTATTACAAAATATTAACTTATTATAAAACAAAACTTCAATGAAGATTCAAAACTGGCCAACACTTTGAGCTGAATCTTAGTTTTTTTTGACTAAGTCTGAGTTGTTTTGAGTCATCTTGAAGGTAAATTTAAACTACACCATATAACTGATTTGTGCGACATGGAATTCCATCCTTTCCATACAGAATTAAGAGAAACGTATTGTCTCAAGTTCATTCAATATCAATCATGAAGGATTGAGGGATTTTAAAGAATGTGGGAGGGGGCAGAGAGTAAAATATCTAAATGTAGAGAGGGATCGAGCAATGCCTTATGATAAACTCTTCATATATAATTAATCTAGTTGGTTCCTTCAGCTGTGGTTCTTTCCACACATCACCTTTCTTATCTTTTAAATATTGTGACATTTTACACAAATGAAAACTAAACACAGACCTCTGATGTTACTCTTGTCTCCTTTTCATCCTCATGGGTGCAATTGTTTTCCTATTGAACATCATGAGCAGGGAATAAACTTTAAGGTATGGTTATGTCATCAGTGGCACTCCCTGCTGTATATCGATTATGGTTTGCCAGTTTGTCTTCTCATTTCATTACCGTATAAAGTACCATTAAGCCTGTGCTCAATTAATAAAGTACCTGACTGGACCTCATTAACAAGCACCCACATACTCAAAGTCAAGCCCACATACTCAAAGTCAAGTGCTCAATCATTTGAACTAAGTCATTGCAATTATTTTGGTTTGGCCAAAGTGATTTTTCAAATTATGATTGCATTTTTATTTTGGTGTCTGACAACTGATGCACAGGTAAATTATTTGATAAAAAAACCTGAAACCTGACATGTTAGACCACAGATAGTTCAAGAGCCTTCTAATCACCACAGTTTACCGGTATTAGTTGCAGTTACAATCATCAAAACCACAAGTAAACTTTACAAAGATGCAGATCTGTATTCTCTGAAACACATTTACTAGCAGAGTGTGAAATTTCTGGCAGTGACTCTGAAGAGATCCACTGCTATTAATACTCGCATAATGTTTGCCACTGTCAAAGTGTGCATTGCAACGTCTTTGTTTACAGACTAAAATGGGGCATATTTGTAAAGTGACTGAATCTAAAATGTTTCAACCAATTCCTACAGATAACTTACAGGTAGACATTTGAATGAATCATCATTCACAAATGCCATTGAGATTTTGAAAAATCATTTTTGTTTCCAGCCAAATGAATGTTATCCCCTTCATTTCAGAAAGCATTGGCTTGTGCTGGAATATAGGTTCTATTCATTCATATCACTGCCTGATTTTGAACACTTACAGCTAGACTATTCAACTCTCCGTAGGAGGGAGTTAGAGACATCATGGCTGACTTAGTTCTGCTGTTTTGTGATTAACCTGAACCTAACCTGTATGTTGAACACTCACAGTGTCAGATGGAATATCAGTTTACCACAATGTTGCTGTCCTCTTGGAGTCAATTGACAATTAAAACTGGGTGGATATCGACGCAACTTAGCATCTGGTCCCACCAATTTTATAATGCATGGATTAGGGTAAAATAGTTCCTTAATCTAAATAGTTCCAATTAAAGCTTTGCCCAGCTGCTGGGACTAAGGTGGATGCATGATTATGGTATTGGTAAAATATTCACTGCTGTATTTCCAGAATGCTTCTATCTGCCACCATTTTATCCACACATTTATGCTGAGATGTTCAGAGAGGCACTATCTTATGACTACAGTTTGTTAAAATTGGGGGCTGTGAAATTTGTATCTGCGGCATAGCCAGAGCTGAAGTTAAAAGTTGTCACATAGAATGTTTCTGTATTATTTGTAATAAAATCAGCCATATAGTCCTCAGGCCCTTTTTGGGGCTATTAATCTGGTCCAATCAGGGCCCCTGGCTACAGATAAGAACAGGAAGGGCAGACAACCTGTTCACTCTGAGAGCTGGCTCTGAGGGAGACAGATCAGTGTCAAAGTCTCCCCATGTGTCAACAAAGGGTGACTTGGTGATGTGATACCAGTCTCTGTGAAGTTATTTCAGTGGTGACGAGAGAAACGTATACTCCTGAAGAAATTCACTTGCAACAGTCATCTATGAGTTGAGGTAAGTATTCTGGTATCATGCCATTATTCAGGAAGCTTGACTTGTTCAATCCTACCATCGAAGACTTGGTCCAATATGTGAAAATAATGTGGGTTTTTTTCTAGGCAAATGCTGGTATGGCAGATAGAAAACATCAAGTAATCCTCCTGACAGTTTATGGGTCCACAGTTTTTTAGGTTATTAAGAGCCTAATTTCCCTGAGGCATGAGATACCGAAACCTTTCAAGAGTTGATGGATTTATTTAAGGAATATTACAACCCCAAGCCTCCTCAAATTCTGAGGTACCATCAGTGTTACTTAGCAATTCAAGAACTAGGGGATACCACATCTGGATTTGTGACTAAGTTAAAATGGCTGGCAGAGGCTTGTGACTTTAGTTTAACCTTTAATGAGATGATAAGAGATTGTTTGGTATGTGGGATTACTGATCTAATCTTGCAAAAGCACCGAATAGCTGAAACACAACTGAACTTCAAACAGGCACTACAACTGGCTTTATCATTGGAAAATGCAGCAAGTGGAGCATATGATGTGTAGGGTATTCTAATGGAAGTGGACATCCTCACCAATCTGACTGAGCTTGAGGGACACCACTTGAGTGAATGCAATTGTATTGCCTCACTCAGGACATATCATAAACACAGGGACTCCAGGTCAGTCCACAGAAAACCCCAAAACAACATCAAGCCTTGACCAGATAGTGAACACTTTTTTCAGGATCTGGGCTGGCAAGCCATTGTAATTGCTGCTGGTATCTGGACTTGTGACAGCTAAAGTGTCCACGAGACCTAAATTGAGTAACATAACTCATAGCCCAGTAGCCAGGAGTATGCACACACCTAGAAATTCCATTTACATCTGGTTTGGACCAGTTAAATTGCTTAGCAACTTCCAAATCAGAATCAATCTAACTAAACATCTGATTAAATGGTCACCCAGTTCTAATGGGGTTGTTATAGAATCGGCCGTTTTAGTGATCGCAGAACTAGCCTTTAATAAAATTCGGTCTGATCGCCACCCCTTAAGTTTGTGCAAGACCTTGGCTAAACTGAGAACTCCTACCGGGGAACATTTACAGATTATGGGAACAACTTTGTTTCTGGCGTTTTGTGAGAAGCAGCTGGTTCAGTTACCATTGATTGTAGGAAAAAGCTTGGGTCCAAGCTTGATGGGATGAAATTGGTTGAGAAAGATTCATCTAGATTGGCTCAACAGTTTTCAATTAGAAAATGGCTGCCTGAGTGAAGTCCTAATTAAATACAGAGAAGTTTTTCAGGAAGGTATAAGAACTATCAAAGGAGCCAAGGCCACCTTATATGTTGACCGGGAAGCAATTCTATGATACAGAAAGGCCTACCCAGTGCCATTTCACTTATGGGCAAAAGTGTAGGTAGAAATCAGAAGGCTGGAAATCGAAGGAATCATCAAACTAATTTGAGGATGGGAGGCATCAGTCGTATCAATTTAGAAGCCTGATGGGTCAGTTGCCTTTATGGGGATTTTAAACAAATGGTAAACGACTGTTTGCAGCTGGATAAATACCCAATCCCTCATATAAAGGATTTACATGCAAAGCTGGCAGTGGGGCTGCCCTTCATGAAGCTGGACATGAGTCATGCATACTTGCAATTGCAATTAGATGAGGATTCCCAGAAGTATGCTACAATTAATACCCATAAGGGTTTGTGCCAATATATGAAGCTGCCATTTGGGATATCATCAGCCAATGCAATGTTTCAGCAGACGATGGAGAATATTTTACAAGGTTTACCTGAGGTCGCCATTTATCTCGATGATGTGCTAATAACAGAGAAGACCAATTAGGATCTCGAGAACTTGAACATAGCCCTTAGACATTTATACCAGATAGGTATATGCCTTAGAAAGGAATGTGTGTTCCAGGCACTCTAAGTGCCTACTTGGGCTAGAGTCGACAACGACTGTGTTCCACATACTGGAAATTCAAGTGAGGGTGATCAAAGGTGCCCTCGTGCCCATGTTCATACCGGAGCTTAGGCCTTTCCCTACGCTAGTGAATTATTATGAAAAGTTTATAAATAACCTCGCCTCCACCCTGGCACCTTCATATCACCTCTTAAAAGAGGGTCAGCTTTGGAAATGCTCACATAGCCAAGCTATCGCTGTCAGGGAAGTGAAGAAATAGCAATCATCCTATAAAGTGTTGACACATTATGATCCCAAGTGAGATCTGGTATTGATATGTGATGCCTCCCCATACAGTATCAGGACAGCATTAGCTCATAGGTAGTCCAAGGGAGAGGTATGTCCAATAGCATTTGTATCCAGGCCTATAGCTAATGCAGAGCTTAAAAACACCAAAATAGAGAAGGAAGGTTTGGCAATCATATTTGGAGTTGGGAAGTTCCACCAATATCTTTACAGACGTAAATGTTTAAGAATAACAGACCACAAACCTCTGTTGGGTCTACTTCCAGAGAAAAGGGCAGCACAGCCCATAGCTTCAAGCTAAATTCATCAGTGGGCCCTAATACTAAGTACTTTTAATTACAAGTTGGAACACCGTCTTGGAGACCAAGTAGAAAATGAGGATGCACTGAACCATTCCTGCTGGCAGATACATCACCAATGGTACTGCCACTAAAATGGTCTGAAATGGTTTTAAATTTTCTGGATGCTCTTCTAGTCACAGCTGACAATATCAGACTTTGGACACAGTAAAATACAGCTCTGGCGAAACTGAAGCAGCTGGTGGTGCTTTGGGGAAGCCAAAGGGTTGTCACAACCAGAATTGAAACCAATCCTGAACTAAGATTCCCAAGTCCCTTTGTGCTTCAGATTTCTGAAGCCTTTTCCCATTTAGAAAATAGCCTACACCTTTATTCTTCCTACAATAGTGTATAACCTCACACTACTTTGCCCACTCTCATAGCCTGTCTAGGTCCTTCTGCAACCTCCCCAATTCCACTTCACTACATAGCCATCCACCCTATCTTTGTCATCTTCAAACCTAGCAACAATGGCCTCGGTTCCTTCATTCAGATCATTAATATATAGCATGAGTAGTTTTGGTCTCAATACAGACCCCTGTCAAACTCCACTAATCACCAGCTGTCATCCTGAAAAAGACCCCTTTATCTACACTCTCTGCCATCTGCCAGTGAGCCAATCCTCTATCCAAGCCATTACCATGCCCCTAACAAAATGGGCTCTTAGCTTATTTAGCAGCCTCCTGAGCAGCTCCTTGTCAAAGGCCTTCTGGAAATCCAAATGTAACATATCCACTGGCTCTCCTTTGTTTAAATTGTTCATTAACTCATCAAAGTATACTAACAGATTTTTCAAGAATGATGTCCTTTTGAGGAAGCCGTGCTGTTTCAGCACCATTTTAACATGCATTTGCAAGTACTCCACAATCTCACCCTTAATAATGGACTCTAAAATCTTTCCAACAACTGATGTCGGGTCAAGCGGCCTATATTTTCCTATGTTCTGCCTCACTTAAGTAGGGGTGTTACATTCACCATTTTCCAGTCCACTAGCACCTTTCCTAACTCCAGTGATTCCTCAAAAATCACTACTATTGCCTCTATAGTGTCCTCAGCTATCTCTGTTAGAACTCTGGAATGTATTTCATCTGTTCCAGGTTATTTATCCACCTTCAGACCTTTCAGCTTCTCAACCACCTTCTCCTTAGTGGTGAGCACTCTATTTGAAGTTCAGATATAATGCTGGTGTCTTCTGCTGTGAAAACTGATGTAAAGTACTTATTCAGTTCTCCTGCTATTTCTTTGTTCCCCATTACTACTTCTGCAGCCTCATTTTCCAGTGGTCCAAAGACTGGAAGAGTGCCTCTCTTACCTTTTAGATATCTAAATCGCTTGCAATCTTCTTTTATATTACTAGCTAGCTTATTTTCATGTTTCATTTTCTTACACCTCCTCCTGTGCTGCTTTTAGTTATCCGCTGCTCATTTTTTAAGGCTTCCCAATCCTCTGGCTTCCCATTATACAGGATCTTGGTGAGGCCATACCTTGAGTATGGTGTGCAATTTTCATTTCCTAGTCTGAGGAAGGACATTCTTACTATTGAGGCAGTCAGTAGTTCACCAGACTGATTCCTAGGATGGCAGGACTGATATATGAATAAGACTGGATCAACTGGGCTTTTATTCAGTGGAATTTAGAAGAACAATAGGGTGGATCTCATAGAAACATATAAAATCCTGATGGGATTGGACAGGCTAGATGCAGGAAAAGTGTTCCCAATGTAGGGCAAGTCCAGAACTGGGGGTCACACTCTAAGGATAAGGGGAAAGCCATTTAGGACTGAGATGAGGAAGAATTTCTTCACTCAGGGTTGTTAACATGTGGAATTTTCTCTCACAGAAAGCTGTTGGGGCCAGTTCATTAGGTATTTTCAAGAGGGAGCTGAACATGGCCCTTGCAGCTAAAATGATCAAGAGGTGTGGGGTGAAATCAGGAGTGGGACACTGAGATTGCGTGATCAGCCATGATCATATTGAATGGTGGTTCAGGCTCGAAGGGTCGAATGGTCTACTCCTGCACCTATTTTATATGTAATCTTCACCATGTTGCATGCTTTTTCTTTCGCTGTTATGCTGTTACTCTCTTCCCTTGTCATCCATGGTTGCCTCATCCTCCCCTTAGTATGTTTCTTCAGTCATGAAATGAACTTCTGCAGATTACCCCCAGAAACTCTAGCCATTGCTGCTTCATCATCTTCTCTGCTGGACTCCCCTTCCATTCAACTCTGGCCAGCTCCTCCCTCTTATTTACAGTTACCTTTATGCGGATTTAAAGCTTCTCTCTTCAAACAACAAACTAAATTCTACCATATTATGGTCACTTCCCCCCTAGGGATTCCTTCACCTTAACCTCTCCAATCATTTCTGCTTCATTACACATCACAAATCCAGGATTGCCTGAACCTTAGTGGGCCCTACCATGAGCTGCTCCAAAAACAAAATTCACAGACATTCCATAAATTCATATTGATGTTCCCTAGTAAAGACCCTTTCTTCCATGTCTTTGCGATCTCCTGATATATTTTCCCGCCCCAAATCCTGGCTACTTCTAATAGGCTTGTCCACAACACCCATCAGGGTCTTTCTTCTTTTTTGTTTCCTCAAGTCTATACACAGATTTTCTATATCTTCTGACTCTATATCACTTCTTGCTATCAATTTAATTTCATTTATTAAATGAAAGGCAATGATGCCCACTATGCCCATCTGTCTGTCCTTTTAATAAAATGTGTATCCTTGGATATTTAGTTCCGAGCCCTAATTTCCTTGCAGACAAGTATCTGCGATGTCCACATCATTACTGCCAATTTCAATCTGCGCTACAAATTCATTTACCTTGTTTCTTATACTGCATGCATTTGAGTACAACACCCTCAGTCCTGTGTTGACTGTCTCCTTTTCAGAGTTATCCCCTTATCTGCTGTGCCTGAAGTTAGATTCCTGATCCTTTCCATACTCTGTCCAATACTTGTTCTGGAAACTTTAATAACCTTTCGTGAGCCCTCCCTGCTTTTAACTTTTTTCCATAATTTTCCATACAATTGAACATATCCTCCCCATTATTTACTTTAAAGCTCTATCCACAGCCCTAGTTACACGATTTGCCAGTTTCCTGGTTACAGCATGATTCCAATGGTCCCATTGTAACAGTTCCCTTCCTCCTCTGTATGTTGTCAATGTCCCATGAATTCTAGCCCATTTCTCCCACACCAATCTTTGAGTCATGCTTTTACCTCTTTAATCTTGTTAACCCTGTGCCACTTTACCCTTGGTTCAGGAAGTAATTGAGAGATTATTACCTTTTGGGGCGGCACGGTGGCTCAGTGGTTAGCACTGATACCTCACAGCGCCAGGGACCTAGGTTCAATTCCTGCCTTGGGTGACTGTGTGGAGTTTGCACATTCTCCCCGTGTCTGCGTGGGTTATTCTCCCCGTGTCTGCGTGGGTTTCCTCCGGGTGCTCCAGCTTCCTCCCACAATCCAAAGATGTTCAAGTCAGGTGAATTGGCCATGCTAAATTGCCCATAGTGATAGGTGCAGGGTAAATATTGGCTAGGGGAATGGGTCTGGTTGGGTTACTCTTTGGAGGGTCAGTGTGGATTTGTTGGGGTTTTTTTAATTTAGCCCCTAGCTGCTCATATTCCCTCAGTTGAACCTCTTTCCACCTATAGTGTTGGAACCTACATGAACCATGACAACTGAATCTTTCTCTTCCCTTTCTAAGTTCCTCTGCAGTCCAGATGAGATATCCGGAACCCGGGCTCCAGGCAGGCAGCACAATGTTCAGAACTCTCAATCCTGGCCACAGGGAACAGTGTCTATTCCCCTGACTATACTATCCTTGATTACAAATACATTTATTTTCTCTACCCCCTATGGAATGGCTCCACAGTATCATGATGCTCTGGTCAGTTTGCTCATCCTCCTTAGAGTCCCTGCTCTTGTCCACACAGGAAGCAAGAATCTTAAACCTGTTAAATAAGTCCAAGGACAGAGGCTCCTTCAGCACTACCTTCTAGGTTCCTCTACATGCCTTGTTTGTAGTCACACCCTCATGCCCTTAATACTGACCCAATTCAAGGTAGCTAATCTAAGGGGCGTGACTGCCTCTTGAATCACAACATCCAGCATATCCCTCCCTGATGTGTTGCAGTATTCAAAGCTCAGGCTCCAGCTCATCAACTCTAAGCTGGAGCTCCTCAACATCCAATATTTGCTGGAGATGTGGTTACGATGAACCACAATGGAGTCCATCAGCTCCCACAATATATTGTTGCAACATGTTGCCTTTTGTAGCATCTATATTTTAGTTATTCGGTTCTAGATTTGATTTTTAAATACTTCATCCTTGACTTTTAGTTTGTAGTCTGTAACTATTTCTCCTATTTACCATCAATTTGAAAGTAACATATAATAGATAGTCAGATTAGTCAAATCATCGACTACCTGTGATGTCACTTTTTTTTAACAGGGCCCCCACTCCTGGGCTTCATTTTATCCTGTTAATAAAACCTTACAAATTATGAGCCAAACAAAATCTAATGAAAAACATTTCTTCCCCTCTGAACTGAAACCCCATGTCGCCCCCAAAGTCCTCAAACTACATATTCACACATGCTGTGTCTCACTCTGGATGTGATCTCTCCTTCCTGACCGTGTGAAGCTTACTGATTGTTGATATTCCCTGGGGATACTGTAGATGACCTTATTGAATGACCTCAAGGACTTGCATGGACCAGTTTGCTGCACTTAAGAGGTAGAGGCTATTCCCCTGCTGAGCCTACAATCAGTCAAATGGGGTAATTCATGCTGGGCTGCTTGCTGCAATCATTTAAAAGAGCAGGGAACACATAGTTTTCATACTGTTTGCTTTCATCATCGGCATGTGGGGATCGAGTAGTGTGACACTGAACTGAGCATTTGGCCTTATCCAATATTTTTCCCCGTACCCCATTTTTTGCTGCAATGAACAACCTGAAACAACATGAAATAATAATGAAATAATTATTAACTTTGCTGTCAGATTGACCAATAAATAGATTTACAGCCAAAGAGCCTCAGGGGAGTTTTTAACCTCACCTAACTATATTACCTCCACTCTGCCACCGCAATGTGAATAAATTGCCAAGGATGTTGAGATGCACACTATTGCAGCAGTTACCCAACAATGTTTTTTTTTCTGTTCAATCATTTTCTTTCTTTCCTATTTGGCAGTCAGATAACTCCCAGCTATGTTTGAGGTGGGGGAGGATGCTAATATCCTGAAATTAATTTCCACAGACAGAAACAGGGAGGGGTGACAGCTACCCCCATCTGCTTCCTTTGCCTGAAATGGCTCTTTATATCCTTATGTCCATTCCAACAACCTCTGAGCTGAAATCAGTTAGCAGACCACTAGCCAGTGATTAAACAGAGATACTAACCTTCTCCTTCAGCATCACATTAAGTGGCGTTTTTGTTCAGTTTTCAATATCTCACGAGAAGTAATAATTACACTTCAACATTTGTTCAGAGTGGTAACGAAACACTATTCCAACTTTTAAGCCATGTCTGAGCTCTTAGGCAAAGAAACAATTCTAGCAACAGAAAATAACAGGAATTGCTTTTGACATTCAGCTGTAATGAATCATCAAAAGATGAAGGAAGCAGTCATTGAGGACTTTGCAAGTCCCCAGATGTCACAGTTATAAGATTTTGGTTACAGTGAGTCACTGCATTTATGCTTACTCATTGTAACCATTTACATCTTGCGATTAATAACAGGACATGACTTTGTACTGCAGGGAAAATCTGCTGTATGGGATTCTCTTCTTACCCCATTGACCAGGTGACCTCAAAGATAAGATTTCTGTTTCAAAAACATTGCTACTTGCTCTTTCGGCCAACCGTGTTGTTAGAAGAAATGTTGTTTGACCTTATTATCTGACTGGCGAGCCGAACTGACTCATTTTTGATAATGCAAAGCAATTGGCGATGTGTCAAAACTGTTTCATCTGCAAATAATGTGTGCAAGCCAAGTTGTCTTGGCAGCATTTCACCATATTTTACCGACTACTTGCTAAATTAACCTTCTGCAGACCAGGAGAATATTTATTATTTCCATAAACAAAATATGATGCCCAAAGTATTTGCTTTCTATCACAGAATAATAGCACTGTTACTGCACACAAAGAGGCTATTCAGCCCATCATATTTGCACAGGCTCCCTTTAATCCTGTATATTCTTTCTTTTCAGATAATAATCTAATTCCCTCCTCAGTGCCTCAGTTGAACCTGTCTGCACTAACCTCTCAAACAAAACACTCCTCACTGTGCTTAGAGTCATACCTGACACATAGACAGATGGCCATGGTTGTTGGAGGTCAGTCGTCTCAGTTCCAGGACATTGCTGCAGGAGTTCCTCAGAGTAGTTTCCTCAAACCAACCATCTTCAGCTGCTTCATCAATGACTTTCCCTCCATTATAAGGTCATAAGTAGGGATGCTTGCCAATGATTGGACAATGTTCAGCACCATTTGTGACTCCTCAGACATTGAAGCAGTCCGTGTCCAAATGCAACAAGATCTGGACAATATCCAGGCTTGAGCTGACAAGTAGCAAGTAACATTCATGCCACACAAATACCTGGCTATATAACAAGAGACAATCTACCCATTGCCCCTTGACATGCAATGTCATTACCATCACTGAATCCTCTACTCTCAACATCCTGGCAGTTACCATTGATCAGAAACTTAACTGAACTCACAACATAAACACAGGTCAGAGACTAGGAATACTGCAGCGAGTAACTCCCTTTCTGACCCCCTAAAGCCTGATCACCATTTACAAGTCAGGAATGTGACGGAATGCCCCCTAATTGCCTGAATATGTGCAGCCCCAACAACACTAGCAGCTTGACACCATCCAGGACAAAGCAGCCCGCTTGATTAGCACTGCATCCACAAGCTTCTACTCCGTCCACCACTGGCACTCAGTAGCAGCAGTGTGTACTGTCTACAAGATGCACTGCAGAAATTCACCAAAGACTCTGAGACAGCACCTTTCAAACTCACAACTATTTCCATCGAGAAGGACATGGAGAGCAGATATGAGAACATCACTTCAAGTTTCCCTCTAAGCCATTCACCACCCTGACTTGGAAATATATCGCTGTTCCTTCACTGACACTGGGTCAAAATCCTGCAATTCCTTCCCTAATGGCATTGTGTGTCAACCCACGGTGGTGGACTGCAGAGGTTCAAGAAGACAGATCACCACCACCACCTTCTCAAAGGCAACTAGGGACAGGCAATAAGTGCTGGCCAGATGATGCCCACATCCCACAAAATGATTAAATAAAAAAAAGACACTCACTGCATAACCAATGCTTTTTTTTTAACCAATTACCTTACATCTGGGCCTTCTCCTCAATCCTCCACATTATCTACTCTGTCCAGAACTCTCATGGTTTTGAACACTCTTAAAAACAAAATCTCCTTTCAACATCCTTTTGTCCAAGGGAAAGCCAGCCTCTCCAGTACAACTTGTATATTTTTAGCACAGAGGGAAAGGCAGGAAGCTTGTGACAGAGGGGGTTCTGCAAAGTCAATCTACCAATCAGACGAGTGGGTGTACTGTTAGATGACACAGTGCTGTGTTACACCTTCAGGATATGTCAGCATTTTACACAAGAAACAGTTGCCCTGTGCTGCAGTAAACAACCATGTTTGAACCTCAATTGGAAGAGCCTTTAGTGGAGAGAAAAGAGTCTACAGTAAATCAGGAGACACTGTCACAGTCAAGGACACAGTCATCCGCTTTCACCATAGGGATATGGTCACAGCAGCCTTGCAGGTCAAATGCAAACAATCCCAGGATTACAGATAGGTCAGTTGAAGTTCTATGGAGATTACAGTCCAGGAGGTGGGTCAGTTTTTCTTGCAAAGAGACAAAGGGAGGAATTGAGTATGATCGAATTAGATGCAAGAATAGTGGCCATACATGAACAGGGGAGACAGTGAAGTGGCACCTGTGAATGAGTGCAATGGTTAGTGGTTTACGTGGATGAAGTGGGTATATGAGCTCTTGAGTGGACAAGAATGTATGCAGTATTGAGAGTTCTGGTGATGTGCATTTGTAGTGGCAGAATTAGAGTAAGTGCTGTCCTTGCGATTATGAGGCAGCAGAAAGAAGATGGTAGCATTTACACTTGCAGAGTGCATGATCATTGACTTGCCTGTAGCACTGCTGAATGTGCTTTTTGACTCTGGATATAACACTGACATGTGCCTGCCACTTGTGTTTGGCCTAATTGGGTCTGTTGGCATGCCCTCTTTCAGAATTCTGCAGGATAAAGGATGGACTTCGCCATCAGTCCCCCCACCAGTCCCTGGCCATGAGGCGAGCAGAAAGTTTGCTTTTCTTCGAGATATTTGTCAGGTCAAGCATCATGAGTCTGAGAGATAATTCCTAACTGCAGCTTAATATGGTACCAGGAGCATCTAGACCTCTCTGCCCAAGCAATTCCCTGAGGAATGCAGCCAACAAACTGATTGCAAAATGAATGAGGTGTAAAGCAAAAGGTTGCATGGGGAAATTTGTCCTGGGCCATGGTGGACCAGACATCGTGAAACTCACTTGCCACCATACTTTAACGGCAACTGGGAAAATTCTGACCACTTGGATACCAATTCTATTTGTGGAGTTCTGGAAAAATGAAGAAATTTCCCAGGAGACCAGAGCCCAGGAAAAGGGAGTGCATCCGTCGCAAACCATTGGAGTCTGGGAACAATAGGGACACAGGATCAATGTCATGAATGGGTTTCTTGTACTGCCCAGACAGAGTTGCTTCAGAGCTGAGAGAGAGAGGCTTTAAAACAAATCTGAACTCTTGGGCAGTTAGCTCCTCAATTTTTCTAAACCAGTCTCTCAAGCCAGTTTCTGAAGGTGGTGACTCACACTGTAGGACTAAAATTTATTTAAGAGATTGTAGGATCCACCTAATCACTCACTGTGGCAAAAAAAAATCAATTGTAATTTCAGAGAAATACCAGTAGAGCCTTTATTATGTAGAAACCCAATCCTATGTCATAAAAGTTCTTCTCAAAGTGGTTTCTCTCAGATTATTGCTGTAACTTTCTTTTAACGATGGTTTTTCTTATATAGTAATTCAATTTTTTCCACTTGATTTGCCCTTTCCCACACATTCAACCAACAATTAGAACATTTGTAAACATAAATTTAATATAAATATAGTGGAACCTGTGGGGAGGGCTGTAAATTCATAGTGCACAATACAATTTGTATGACAACTTCTGGGGACAGAAAAAGTAATTCAGTTCTTGAGTTAAAGCCTATTGAATTTTGTACTCTGAAAATTTAATTTCTGTTTATTTCTTGAGCTGCTGGGAGATGTCTGCAGATCTTGGATCGAGTATCATTAGCATAAAAGGAGTAGTTGACGTTTTTGGTATACTGTGGGTTGATGCCAGAGAAGTCAGAATGTTAATGTCCTATTAACCACAGAGTTGTTTTGTAAATTTAATGATTTCTTTGTAACCACTTTCCTAATCTCAAATGATTACTCTGTAATTATTACAGGAGAAGCATTTGGCATCCAATTTCACCATTGTTACAGCGGCTTTTCTGACTGCAAGCAGATGTAACAAAAGGACAAATCCTACAGTTATACAGTGCTTTTCATGCAGTCCCAAGTCACTTTACAGCCTATTAAGTGTTTCCAAAATGCAGTTATAGTATGATAGGCAAATACATCAAATGGTGGAGTGGTCTTGAGCGGCTGAATGGATTCACCCAACAACTAATACATATGTTCATATGTCATTCTGAATGGATAACTTGAGCTGGTCTCAATGGGTTTTCTCATTCATAATTATCTTGCAAACAGAAGGTTAGAAACATGGCTGTAGTTCTGTTTATTTTGGTGCAAATGGAAGTTAGCTGTAAGCAGGCTTTAAGGGTAATATTGACAGAAATAGTGAATCAGTCACCTGTTTTATATTGTACATGAAGCTCAAGAGTCTTTTTCATTGACTTCAATCATGTCTTTTAGCATAATTACCCATTATACCATTCTATCTTGGTGCTTTTATGAAGTTTCTGAGGTATTATGATATTATAATAAAATAGTATTAAATCGTAGATGTTGAAAATATGCTGTAGCACGAATCAGCAACCAGCAAAGTCTTCAGACTCACTTATCATTAAAATACAGATACAACTGTGAAACATTCAGTTTTTATCTTCTGGCTTCTTAATTGTATAGAGTTTGAATAAGATTCCATCTGGTGTATCATGCGCAGCTCTGGAATCCGTATTTAAGAAAGAATGCACCACATAGGTGGTCATACAGTGAATGTTCAAAGTGATCCCCAGGGTGAGGGGTCCTATGTTAGAGGCTGAGTAAATAGGGCTTAAATTATCTGGGGCTGAGAATAGTCAGGAGATCCAAGTGAAAGGATATTCTGAAATGGTTTGATAGGGTAAATGTGGAGATTGTTTTTGTTAGTTGAAGAAATATAAAAGAGAGAGGCACAGTCTCAGAAAAAGGCTGAAAGGTTCATCTATGACTTAGATGAATAGAAATTTCTTCATTAAGTCATAGAAACATACAGCACAGAAACAGACTCTTCAGGCCGACTCATCCCTGTTGACCAAGTTTCCCATCCAAACTCATCTCACTTGCCTGTGTTTGACCCATACCTCTCAAAGTCTTTCCTATTCATGTACCCGTCTGAATGTATTTTAAATGTTGTAACTGTACCTGCACCGACCAATTCCCCAGGCAATTCATTCCACATACAAACCACCCTCTGTATGAAACAATTGCCCCTCAGGTCCCTTTTAAATCTTTCTCCTCTCAACTTAAATATATGCCCCATAGTTTTGAAATCCCCACCCTAGGGAAAAATCTTTGCTGTTCACCTTAGCTATGTCCCTCATGATTAAAAAAAACCTCTGTAAGGTCACCCCTCAACCTCTTACATTCTGGTGAGAAAAGTCTCAGCTTATCCAGCCTGTCCTTATAACACAAACCTTCCCATCCCAGCAACATCCTGGTAAATCGTTTTTGAACCCTCCCCAATTTAATAATATCCTTCCTATAGCAGGGGAACTAGAACTGTACTCCAAAAGCAGCCTCACCAAAGTCCTGTACAACCTTAATATGACATCACAACTCCTATAGTCTGAGCAAAGAAGAAAAATGTGCTAAACACCTTCTTAACCACCCTGTCTACCTGTGATGCAACTTCCAAAGAAATAAATACCTGAACCCCTAGGTCTCTCTTTTTGAAAACACTGCCCAGGACCCTGCCATTAACTGTATAAGTCCTGCTCTTGTTTGTTTTATTAAAATGCAATATCTCACACTTATCCAAAATAAACTCCTCTGCCACTCCTCAGCCCATTGGCCCAATTGATCAAGATCCCTTTGTAACTTTACATAACCTTCTTCACCATCAATTTTGGTGTCACCTGCAACTTATTAATATGTCTCCTAAATTCTCATACAAATTGCTAATATACATGACAAACAACAGTGGACCCAGCACCGATCCTTATGCCACACCGCTGGTCACAGGCCTCCAGTCCAAAAACCAACCCTCTACCATCACCCTCTGTCTCCTGCCTTCAAGTCAATTTGCTAGCTCTCTCTGAATTCGATGTGATCTAATCAGACTACCATGCATATCTTTGTCAAAGACTTTACTAAAGTCCATATAGAAACGCCTACCACTCTGCCTTCATCAAGCTTTTTAGTTACATGTTCAAAAAACTCAATCAAGTTTGTGAGACAAGATTTCCCACACACAAAGTCATGTTGACTATCTCTAATCAGTCTTTGCCTCTCCATGTAAATTCTATCTCTCAGGATCCCCTCCAACAACTGATTCACCACTGTTGTCAGACTCACTGGTCAATAGTTCCCAGGTTTCTCCTTACAGTCTTTCTTAAATAAAGGCACAACATTAGATACCCTCCAGGATCTCATCCTCAGCTGTGGCTGCAGATAGAACATAGAACATAGAGCAATACAGCGCAGAACAGGCCCTACGGCCCTCGATGTTGCGCTGACCTGTGAACTAATTTAAGCCCATCCTCCTACCCTTATCCCATCATCATCCACGTGCTTATCCAAGGATTGTTTAAATCTCCCTAATGTGGTTGAGTTAACTACATTAGCAGGCAGGGCATTCCACTTACCACTTTCTACTGCCCTTACCACTCTCTGAGTAAAGAACCTGCCTCTGATATCTATCTTAAATCTATCACTCCTCAATTTGTAGCGATGATACAGATATCTCTGCGAGGGAGCCCACAATTTCTTCCCTAACTTCCCACAACATCATGGGATACACTTGATTAGGTCCCAGAGTTTTATCCACCTTTATGTTTTTTAAGACCTTCAACACCTTCTCTTCTGTAATGTGGACTGTTTTCAAGACATCAGTATTTTTTTTCCAGCCTCCATTTCTTTCTCCACAATAAAAATTGATGCAAAACATTTGTTTAACATCTCTCCCATTTCCTGTGGCTCTACAATTACAATATTTAAAAGGCATCTGGATGGATATATTATTAAGGGTTTAGAGGAATATGGACTAAATGTTGGCAAATGGGACTAGATTAATTTAGGTTATCTGGTTGGTGTGGACGAGTTGGACTGAAGGATGCTGTACATCCCTATGACTCTATGATATAGATGACCTTGTTGATCTTTAAGAATGCTATTCTCTCCCACTAACAGCCATTTTGATTTGCTTGATACCCTTTTGAATTTGCTTTGTCTGACGAATAACTGTAGCAAACTTTTTATATGCATTTGCCAATTGTGGCCAGACCTATGGTAACTTTTATGGCAAAAATTCAATGCCAGTGTCATGCTTCTCCCAATAATCTCCTGACGTGTTTCTGAGTTCATTACTGACATTGACAAAGATTTCACTCTTCCTGTGGATGTCTGTGAGTTCAATTATGCTGACACTGACTGCAACGTGTGGCCTAATACAGGTGTGTTGGATGTGACATTTGAAGGTCCTGTATTGGTAATATTTTCGGCAAGTTGTTATATATATTCTTCATTCCACCTATACGTTAGTTTGGGGATATCTGCGTTCAGATTCCGTTTCTCTACAGTAAGATTTACAGAGACATTTGTCCGAAAACCACACCAGATATGTTCATTTAAATACACAGGCCTACAGTTACTTATTTTGTCTGCTGACATTTATCCAGAGTGGTACTTACGAGTCTTGCCTCTTTTCAATAGTGTTCAGAAGGGTGCCATTGTATTCAAACCATACTCCTTCTTGAATAATGCCAACATTTTTCACCTTGACGACCTGCATTATGATCGAGATCTCCAGTACAATCCCAACAGGCTTTCCTGGGGTCCCTTACAATGGTTATTATCTTGGTCAGAAGCTATAATTGAAAATTTGAAATCATCTCATGACTCTTCCCATGGAATAAGTTCATTCTCTCTCATTACTGATCCAAGATGGGACCTGTCCTTCCTTAACCTGTTTGAGGTTCTCTCTCAATAGTTTGACCATGCATTGGCCAAAGATGTTGCACAGACTCCTATTCTGCTACCTACTGTCATCATCTATCTTCCCCAGGTGATTTAATTTATGTTCCAGGCATGCTCTTTTAGCATTGTTACCAAGTGTTTGTCTGCCTGATTTTCCTTTATTTCCCCCTCGCCATCTTACTGATGATTAATTTTCGCCACAGTCTGACTGGCTGATTAAAAGTCTGAGCTTATTATCAAATTAGCTAATTCAAGGATATTGACTGTGGATACTCATGCTCCATAAGTTGTTGCCAAATCATTCAACATATCTCTTTTATGATACCCCACTACCCTGGGGCTGGCCTGCCCCATGTCAGTCACTGTTTTCCATCTTATCGGTCAATACGAGTAAAACTTCTTAAGTTGGGAAGGGCACCACTCTGGAAGCTGGGTTCTAGACATATCTAACACCACCAAACCAATTCATGGTCAATGTTGTGAAACTGGGTTGATTTTGACTTTTATTACTTTGGTATCCTTGTATCTGTTCTCTAGTATTAGCACCTTTCTCATCAGTAAATTTTCTAGTCTTCTAATTTCTTTATGTATACCCACATGACCACCCAAAGTTCCGAAAAAGACTCATTGGACTGAAAAGCTTTCTCCAGCACTTTCTGTCCCTTTTAAATTAAATGAGTTGAAATCACAGCAGGAATTCTCACTTTTCATGATCTCATCTAATGCTACTACTGAACAAGTCAGATCCCAGCATGAAATATGGCTTGGTATCTTTTTTTATTATTTAAGGTCTATCACTGAAGCATAGGCATAGAATGCTGCAGAGTTTTCTTCAACAATAAAAATAAAACAAAAGTTTATTACATAAAAGAAAAAAAACACTAAATATGAAATACAGTCTGAAAGATCTTACTGCACACAGCTAAATGAAGTCTCCCCATCTATTCCCTAATATCATCACTTTTAGCCTTTCAAATGCAGAAAAATGACCCTTTAACATCAAACCTTTAGCTTTGACCTAATTGCATCATCCATTTCTGTCCTGTGAACTGTGAAGACATCTCATATGAATACACATAACAATGAGAGCTTAAATTTTCTCAGTCTTTTAATAAATTCACCAATTTCTGACCATACACATTTAGTCTGGAAGCTTCATAATCTCAACTTTTATACAGAAGTAACTGAGCTTTTCCCCTAACTGTCCTAAACGTCTTTCTACAAGAGAAACTGTATTTGCTTTTGACCGACAATCCACTGTCCTCTGAAACTGCTCAAAAAGCTTTCAATGCCTGAGGTTTCTAAGCAAAAAGTAATCTTTGAATGGTCTAAGTAAAAAGCAAACTAATGTATTCAATGTTTAAACACCCTGTCAGTGATAAAACCCACATCATAAATAATCTTGGATTGACATTCCAGATGCACTAATGTAGATCATAATTCTAGAAAAAAATGCTCAGATATTGTACTTTTTCCAAATTACTTACAAAGGAACCAACACTCATGTACAATTAATTTGAAATCCAAACTCGATTAATGATATTACTGTCTAGATAAATTACATACCATTCATTGCACTATTCAGACTTGTTTTACATTTACAAAGTCTGTCCTACCCACATTTATCTTTAAGTTCATTTACCATCTGAGCTAATCAATTTGGCAGAATACAGATTCCCTGTACCAAAGGACCAGATCCCTCTTTTCCTATCACTGCTGAACAAAGAGACCTTGGAGTGCAGGTTCATTGTTCCTTGAAAGTGGAATCTTAGGTAGACAAGATAGTGAAGATGGCATTTAGTATGCTTTCCTTTATTGGTCAGAGCACTGAGTATATAAGTGTTGGGAGGTCATATTACAGCTGTATAGGACATTGGTTAGGCCACTTTTGGAATATTGCGTGTAATTCTGACCTTCCTCCAAGAGGAAGGATATTGTCAAACTTGAGAGGGCTCAAAAAATATTTACAAAGATGTTGCCAGGGGTGTAGCATTTGAGCTAAAGGGAGAGGCTGAATAGGCTGGCTCTGTTTTCCCTGGATTATCAGAGGCTGAGGGGTGACATATAGAGGTTTATAATATCATGAGGGGCATGGATACGTAAATAGACAAGATCTTTTCCCTGGGTTAGGGGAGTCCAGAATTAGCGGGCATAAGTGTAGGATGAGAGGTGAAAGATTTAAAAGGCACCTAAGGGGCAATCTTTTCACACAAAGGGTGGTGCTAGTATGGAATGAGCTGTCAGATCTAGTGGTGGAGGCTGGTACAATGCAACATTTAAAACACACCTGGCTAGGTACATGAATAGGAAAGGTTGAGAGGAATATGGACCAAGTGCTGGCAAATGAGATTAGATTAATATAGGATATCTGGTCGGCATTGATGAGGTGGATCAAAAGGTCTGGTTACGTACATTTCTAAAACCACCCACTTTCTGATCCTGGGATAGTCCTCAGACAAATATGTAGGGGTGCACATCTACTTAACTCATTTCTAATTTTGTACAGGAAGTAGCTCCTCACTATGACCTCCACAGACCATTGTTGCCTAACTTCTAGCCCTTTCTCTGGGCCAGTACCTAAACATCTCATTTCTATGCGTTCATTTGTGGAAAGGCCCCACCAGTCACCCATGGTGTCTGTGCTCAAGTAGCAATAATCTGAGCTCTCAATTCCCCTTTTATCAGCCAACTGTGAGTGTGTCAGGTTTGACAATTATTAATCCAAAATGGGGGTTCACAAGTGGGCCATGCAATGGCACCATCAGAGGTCAGGCTGAATAAAATTTAGACAATGATATAAAAAATAACCTAATGACAAAATGGCCTTTGATTTAAATAAGATGAAGATAAGAAATTAAGAAATGGCCAAATGTTGAAGATGGACCAAAAGAGAAAAATCATGCCGATGGCTATCTCTCATACTATATGGTACTGTAGCCCTGCCCGAGCAGGATAGGCTGGCTGATTCAGGCCACAGTGGTAGCAGAGGTTTATGACAATGTTCTTCTATGACTAGGATGAATTATTGGAGAGCCAGGGTTGGCATGTAAGGAAGGGGTTTGTCTGAGTGAAAGAGAATCAGGTCCCTGCCTGGATGGGAGGACTCTGCCTGCCGGGGACTTACTCCTCCACCATGTCTCAGTGGGAATATCTGAATAGCTATTTTTGAGAAAAAGGTTGTCTCTGTCTCTGGGCTGGAGCCCAAAGGACACTTTCTTGGGCGGACTGTCTGTAACCGTCCCTTTTGTTTTCAGGCTGCTGGGTGCGGAGGCCTGCCTCTCCTGACTGGAGTTGGTTGGGCCAGCTATGGGTCCGTTCCTGAGGTTGAGGTCTCAGAAAGGACAATGTCCAGGGCTGGTCCAGGATCCTGGCCTCAATTAGTAAGTGGGGCTGGTCCAGGATCAGCATTTGGATTGGGAATTTGGAGTGGGCCTGGATCAATAACTGATCCGGCTCTGGATCAGGATTTGGGTTAAAGTCCTCTTCCCCCAATTCCCCGAGAAGCTCATGACTGTTGTTTTAGGCTGTGTAGGCTTTTAATTGATTAAAGTGGTATCCTCAGATTGTCCAATATCAAGCAAAACTCATACACAGATGGGCTGCCCTTGTACACCAGGAGAAAGTGAGGACTGCAGATGCTGGAGATCAGAGTCGAGAGTGTGGTGCTGGAAAATCAGAGCCAGTCAGGCAGCATCTGAGGAACAGGAGAGTCAACGTTTCGAACATCAGTCCTTCCTGATGAAAGGCTTATGCTCAATGTCGATTCTCCTGCTCCTCGGATGCTGCCTAACCAGCTGCCCTTTTCCACCACCAAGTAGGGACCTGAATATCTGGAAGCCAGGGATATTCCTGGCTGGAATATTTGTAGCATCACCTTCTGTTCTACTTCGTACTCTACCTCGTTCACCTTCCCATCAAAATAACGATTCCTCCACTTTTTCCCATTTACCATTTTAATGGCTGCTGCTTTGGGTGAAACCTATATATCGTCAAAGAGAATTTTCAGCTTTCGGGTCAAGTTCTTTGGCTGGACGACCTTTTGCAGCATCCTGTATGCCCTTATGTTTCCTTGTTGTGGATGTTCGGTGCAGGGGGTTCTAACATTAATGATGCTCAATTCACAGCCTTGGGCAGTTTGGAGAATAAATTTGAGCAGGGATCCAGGCAGTAATGATTTCCCATCTGCCAAGTTAAATCCACTAGCTTCCTGCAGTGACAGTAAGTCTGAAAATGCCTACATGCTGTCTGAGTGTATGTCTGCTGGTCACGTAAGCTACAGCTGCTAGCTCATCAGCCTGAACACTCATTTTGTTGGGAGCTTCAGCAGTACTCCATTAGGGGCTTGCTTCTCTATTTTCCACATATATACCATATCCCGTCCTAAGTGACCATCCTCCACCATAGAGGGTCCATTCTCAAATAATCTTACGGTGGGGGCAGGGGAGTTTCTCTTCTACTCCCCAGATTCCCTTGGGTCTTCCCCCATTTTGTTTTGTCACAAATGGTCCCTTGGGAGCATTGCTTGCCACTACCTGACACTTTGATACATTTGACTTCAATATTGTGACACTGTATCATTAGGGTCCAGTGTACTATATGGTTTTGGCTTACTTTACCATGTTTAATCCTTAAGTCCAGCGAAAGGTGAATGGGGCTGCATTCCATCAGAATGGTTAAGGAATTCAGGCTGTTAATAAAGGCAAAATGTTGTATTGCCCAGAGCACAGCAAGAAAGTGCTTCTCACCCACTCGGGAGCCATGCTATACGAGTAAAAGAGTCCAGGACATGTCAGCTAGTGGTCTCTATTTATTGAGACCTTCTTGGAAAGGTACGGCTACTAGTGTGTCATGGTGAAGGGAAGCTCTGGGTGGGCTATCTGCAATGCGGGAGCCTGCACGAGGGCCTGTTGTAATTTGGCAAGTATCCATCTGCTGTTCAATCCGCTCCCATGGAGCAATTCTTTAAGGAGTTTGGACAGTGGGGCAGCTTTAGTATTGCAAGTATCAATGTGTTTCATATGACATCCCACTAACCCCAGAAAGGAATATCGTGAGCTCACATCCCTGGGGAGGGACAAACATTATGGCCTTAATGTGCTTTCCTTCTATGTCATGTTTTCCCTGAGCTATCCCAGTTCTGAAGTTCAGACCACATGATCTGTGTCTTCTTGGGGTAAGTTTTAGTCCTTGGATGGTGAGGAGGGTTAACAGTTCCTTTAAGAGGGTCAAATGTTCAGTCCTTGTCTCTGCAGGAGGCGATCGATCATGCACTGCACCAAGTAGCCCAATCGGGAAAACCTCTCTAGGCTTTCGGACAGCCTCTGATGAAATATTGATGGTGAATTGTGAAAACCCTGGGACAAGCAGGTCTACGTGGATTGCTGGCCCTGAAATGTGAGGGTGCATTTATATTGGCAGTGTCAGTGGAGGGGGATTGACCAAAATCTATGAGCAATGTCTGGGTGAAATATTTTGTCCATGTGGCCTGCCTCATCATGGTTTTAGGGCTAGTCGCATGTTGTCAGAGCCATGATTGGGGTGGCTTTATTCAGTTCCCTGCAATCAGTGGTGAGCTATGGAGAGCTGATTTCTTAACTGGCAATATTGAAGAGGTTTTGGTAAACGCTACAGGGTATAGAACTCTTTGCTTTAACAAGCTGCTATTGACCTTGGCTAACTCCACTTCTTCCTGTTTGGGGAAAGTACATTGTCTTTGGGTCTGGTTTGTCTTTTACTACCTCGCCCTCTACACAACCGGGGGCTTGAGCCTGGCTCCTGTAGTAGTGCTACCTGCCTAGGTACACTGCAGTCCCTGTGAAGTGGCCTGTGAAACCACAATTGTAGCATTTCCCTTGTGGCAACAGCTGCTGCTCCCTGCTGCTGATCCCTCTTCCTCATTGCCAGATGGATGTAAGGAGGTGGATGGCTCTGATAATAAGTCGTTTTGTTTCAGTGGCCCCTTCATTCCTCCTCACCTGACTGGAATTTGGGGCATTTACTGAATGCAATGTTCCCTTGCCTGATGTAGGGTGCTCTGGTTCATGAATTTCCCTCATTATCACCCAATGTTCTGTGTGGTTGCTGTCTGTGGGATCAAAATTATTGCAGGCATTCCTCACTGCCTCAGTGCCATGCATAATAGGCATTTGGGTCAAGTCTGCAGTGTTTTGCAGTCAGTGCAGTCCAGTCTATATCACCAAAGACTCCTGTCAACTATGTCCACAGGCACCTGGCAAATTCAATGGGTGCCCTCTATTTCACTAGGAGAAAGTGAGGACTGCAGATGCTAGAGACCAGAGTTGAAAAATGTGGTGCTGGAAAAACGCAGCAGGCCAGGCAGCATCTGAGGAGCAGGAGATTCGACATTTCGGGCATAAGCCCTTCTTCAGGAATGAGGCTGGTGTGCCAAGTGGGCTGAGATAAAAGGTAGGGGGGGAGGTAATTTGGGGGAGGGGCGCTGGGAATACGATAGGTGGAAGGAGGTGAGGGTGATGG